>NW_005054423.1:449074-482814 GCF_000277835.1 Geospiza fortis
TCATGCTGCAAAAGAACTTGGGCAGGAAAATCCACCAGTAGTTATCATGGTTTGTGAATTGCTTTTTTCCAGTAATTATTTTGGAAGTTAAGAAATTCTGTGTCCTCATTTTGGTCTTTGGTAGAGTTGATGTAAACAAAAGCAGCACAGCTCTAGGGTAGCACCATTTGCCTATGCCTGTTAGTGCTGTGATCCCATAAAGCAGACATGTAAAACAGTTGTCCAGTCTATGCACATTTCAAGGAGATTTCCTTTAATTAGCTTTAATTTGGTCCTACACACAGGGAAGCATTTATGGTTGAAGCATACCAGGAACATTCTTGAAGTATGTCTTCACTTACTTTTGTCCAAAAGGAATTCAATTAAGTGTTCAGGGAGCTCTGCAATAAAAACTACAGGTGGGTAAGTGGGGGTGATGGAGAGCTTCAGGAATGACCTCCCTATCCAAACTAACTCAAGACCTGGATGCAGTTACTTTGGCTTTGACTGCAGTGGAAAGCAGACTTTTTCTTTGTCCAAACATACACTGAACAAGTTGAAATTGATCCTGCAAGAGCTACAGGACAGCTTGAGTCCTCTGGTCTCTCTTGTCATCCCAGAAAAAGCCCAGGGAAATGATGATGAGCACTGGGGCTGTGTCAAGTTCTAATTGGATCTGGATGGAAGATCTTCATTGTTTCTCCCAGCACCAGTTTTAGACAGTCAAGTTTACTTCAGTTGCAAAAATGATCTTTTTTGCCTCCTCATCCCTTTGGATAGGAATTATTAACAGGCAGATAGTGCCCAAAATATTCAAGAACATGAGCAAAAATTCCTAATCCTAGGGTGTAGTTGTTGTATTGTGGGGTTTTTTGTTGTTGGTTGTTGTTTTTTTTTTTTTTTAACTGAGCAATTATTTGCAGTTCTCTTTTGCAAGGTGAAAAAATTAGGTCCAAATGTCAGTCTTCAAGTTCAGTGAGAATGTGGTTCAAGTTGTATTTCAGAACAATACATCATTTGAATTTATACACTTAGTAAGGAAGCCAAAAAAGTTCTGAAAACAGGTCAAAGAAAATAAGGGGGTGGGAAAAGAAGACTTGAAAAAGTGGTTGTAATTGTTTTACACTTGGCTGGAAACAAAAAAAAAAAAAGAATGGTTACAACTACATGAGAAACTTGGCATAGATAAATTTTCAGCAAACAACTTTTGTTATTCTGAAAAAAGAGGTCTGAGTACAGTAACTTCTAAAGAAGATAGACCCAAGTAACAACAGAATTGCCCTTTTTACAGTGTCTGTGCCAACTCCAGTATTTGTTTTATATCGTAATGATGTGACAAGGCTGATTTGTACTTTCCTTGGCTTTAATAACAATGTAGCAAACTGATAAAGCTTAAGAGTAAAGTAGCTTATTAGCACTGGCACCTTAGCCAGCAAACATCATAAAAAGGATTTAAATCAGAAATTGCATCTGTGCCCCTTGCTTTTGACTGATAACAGCAAAACACAGGATACCAACAAATCAACCACATCAATCACCAATGCTGCTAAAACTGTCAAGGAGCAAGATTAGTGCAGACCTGACACAAAATCTGTCAATACTAAGCCTGTTATCCCTATTACCCACATAAGGTGTCAACTCTGTTAAAAGGGAAGGGAGAGCTTGCTGTCAAATTTGAAAAGCTGAACATAAACCATTTCTCATGACAGAGTTTACTAAATATCTAACCTCCACACTGTCATACCCTGCCCCACAACAGTCAAAGAAGAGTGCAAACCAAATAACAGCAAGCTAAAAATAATAACCCTTTTCCCCGGGGAGAACACTGGATGCCTGGTGCACTTGCCTTTTTTCCTTCAGGATGATGCCCAGAAGAAAGCCACACACTACAGAGGGTGAGTTTTGCACAGCCCTGACCAAGCTTTCGGAAAAGATTTCCATGTCACAAGGCTGGTGGCATTTGTGTCCCAGCAGCCCAAGCTTCAGCAACACCTCGATTTCTCCCACTTCACTTGCCCAAAAAATCTGCTGCACTTTTTAAATACAACTGCATTCTGTACCATGTTTTATTCATAATTACAGCTGTGCCTGAGGGCACACAGCTCAGCATGGAACCACAAGACATTACTTCAAGGCAAAGTTGGCATTAAATTAATATTACATGCATTAATAAGATATTCCTTTGGCCATCCTGAACACAGAGAGGTCAAATGTTCAGGAACAATCTCTATTTTAGCACCTGAAAAACAACACACAGCTTGCTTTTTTCTTTTCTTGACAGAAGCTATGTAGAGTGTAAAAAATACCAAGTTTCAAACTGTGTGCTTGCCAAGTAAAGCTAAACATGGTATGAGAAGTTTGATGTTTGATTTGGTACAGGAAAGGCAGCTGAGAGAGGTGGAGAGCAGCTGCATTTCAAAGGGAAACCCTGATCTAGGGTCCTCGAAGGAACAAAGGGACACAATCTGAGCTCCAGCCTGCTTATCTAACAACTGCAAGATGAAAAACAAAGCCCTGTTGCATGTGAAAATGCACTGCAGATATCATCTTTTATGTATCAATTTCATTTAATCCTGAATACATACAGAGTATCAAACAGTGGATTCTGAAATGCTCAATTAAAACACCATTAGAAAAAATAATTAACCTTTAAGTTGGGAATTGAAGTCACACTAAATCCAAAATCTGACCTGCACACAGCAACAACAGGTTGCAGACCTATTGTTCCAATGCCCTAAGCTCTTGTAGACTGTTTAAAGGGATGCAGTGTAAGCTCAGAGTTGGAATCATGGAAGCGCCCAAGCACAAAAGTTCAAATTCCAACCGAGCTGACTCAGTCCTTCCGCCTTCCAAAGTACATAAATCTAATTCCATGTAGTTTTACTGTGAAAGGAACTCTAAAAAGCAGGGGTCCTCCTCCCTGCTGTGTCAAAGCTGAGGATTCCCTCTCCTGTATTTTCAATTGTTCCCTGCCATTCCTCATGCCAGAACTGACTGGCAGGCTCCATGTGGGATCCAGCAATCAGGAGGTTTCTTGTTGATATCAAACATGTTGCTTGGTGAACCCAGTATCAAGTTACAGAAATACAAATGACCTGTGGTGCAGTCATTTACAGTTAGTGCAATATAGCTCCAAAAATTGGTGACAAAAAAAATCCCCTAACTGCATTTTAAGATGCATAACCTAAAACATTGTAGAACAGTGGTGCCAAATCCAAAATTAAGAAGTTACTGTTTGTTTTCTTACAAATACTTTGCTTACAAAGAAATGTTCTAGAATGCTAGCAATATTCAGGATCACCAAATTTGCAGACAATTTACAGGCAGAATTGTTTGGCCGATGTCCATGATGCAGTCACTAAGGACTTACTGCAACTGTTCTACCTCCTGTAGGAGGTGTGGGGAAAGCCAATGATCTTCATTAACATCAGTAAAAGCAAGGCAGCATCACAACAAAATGCAGAAAAGGTACTGATGTCAAATATTTTCATTATTCTTTTTCCATCAAGTAGGTTTTGCAGCTACGAGTACTGAACACACCCAGATCTCCCTAACTCCACTGAAGTTCTTTCCTACAGAAACTCATTTCCAGCATTTTTGCATTGACAGTAAGGAAATAAGGCAATAGATCTAGAGAGACAATCACTTCAGAGCCAGCTAGTAGAAGTGCAGAAAAGATAAGTATGCTTAATTGAAGCAATCCAGCAAGTGAGGAGAGAAAAAAGGAGTATCTGGTGCAAGACAAGCAGGTGGAAGTGTGTCTGAGAGAAGAGTTGTTTGAGATTTTATCCTGTGATGATAAAGAAATGAGTCATCATCCATCACTATGAATAAACTCTAAAGTTAAATCATTTGATGTGGTAACTTAAAACCACATTCAGTTTTAGATTCTTTTCTAAAGCTACATCAAAGAACAGGAACTTCCAATAATTCTCATTAAACACCACAGATTTATACAGGTACTCCAGTACTTTGGCTCTTGAAAAACAATTTTCTCAGTGCTTCAGGGCAGCTTTATGAAATATCTCAGGGAAAGACAATTATCTACTAGGGGAAATGACACACACAGGGCAAATAACTCCCCAAACATTACCTAGCAGGCCACAGCAAAAAAGGCAGCAAAACAGCTTTAAGAGTCCTGTCAGATGCTGCAGTCACATACACCATTTCAATAGCCATGGTTATTAAAGCAGCACAAATAGTGACAACTGCACTTAAGAGTGTTCAGCATTATCAG
The DNA here is from genome assembly GCF_000277835.1 of Geospiza fortis. Taxonomy (NCBI): domain Eukaryota; kingdom Metazoa; phylum Chordata; class Aves; order Passeriformes; family Thraupidae; genus Geospiza; species Geospiza fortis. The sequence goes on from NW_005054423.1 coordinate 453,291, forward strand.
ATCACACTTTTATTCATTTTAATGGTGCAGGAGCATCAACAATCACACGTTCAGACTGACTAGTGGCTTCTTCACAATACTGTGCTGGTTTCAAAACTAAAATGCTTCAGAGCAAGGTGTCAGAAATTCTAAGGGAAGCCTGCTTCCAATCTGAAAATATATACATACACCTTTTTTGTAGATTGCAAGGGACTTTTTAGCTCTATCAGTGTAGAGTGGTCACCATGCTGCTTTCCACATCTTCCAGACAAAAACGACCATTCAAGGAGGAATCCAAAGCAGAATAATTATCAACAGAAAGCTACTGGCAACTCCTCTGTAAACATTATAAAATCCTATCTTACTGTCTCTAGAAAACAAGCAGATCCTCCATAGTTACAAATTATGTTAGAGCTATCACAGGAAAGATTACTTAGATATAAATCCAATAGTTCTGAAAAAACTATGACTGAAAATGGCAATGGTAATTGTTGCAAACTTAGCCAGAGTAATATAACATATCCTATGCAGTTTATAAACATCTTGGCATATCAAATCTCAGTAAGGTTTAAAAGCAAGTATTTCCCTGAATTCCAGTTACTCAAAGGCAAGAAATAAACCTTCCCACTCTCCCTCTTTCAATTATCTCCATCTCTGAAAAAGATGAAAAAATGTATAGACATATTAATATTATATCCTATGACCTCAGTAGTGTGATCTTCAAATGGATGCAGAGGATAACTTCCAGAAAGATGGCATGAGAACATCTGAAGAGCACATGCAGGTCACTCACTAAAGCAGCATTTCTTAAGGAAAATAGTTACTTAAAGAATGTTTCAATTCAAGCAATGCTTCAGAAATTTATTTCCTACATTTCAGCAATGTGAAACAAGAAAAACATTCCCAGGTAAGATTTATTTTGTGACACTTCTTCACTGATAATGTTTTGCAACCTAAACCCAGGAGGAGGAACTTAAGGCTAGTTTGAATAAGATGGAACCTATGCAGACAGTATCTCAGGAGAATGCAGCACACACTGACTCATAAAAGCAACCCTTCCAAGCTAGAGGCATCTTAGGTTTGTAGAAGTGGGATGCAGCCACTATTTCTTGTCAAGCTGACAGTTTTGGCATTCAATATCAATAAAATGTCTGAAGGAACTGGACTACAGCTATGCTTCTACTGCATGAATTTTTAGAAATAAATGCATTGAAATGGTATAATCACTTAAATGCTCAAAAACCCCTCTTCATTTGATCTGAAAATATCAGATAATTAATAATTAAAAAATATGCCTGTTTCTCAGCATAAGCTTGGTGTCTCTTAACAGTTAATCCTGCATGCGTTTCCAAGCTAAAGGGAGGCTGACTACTTCAAAGTTTGATGTTAGGTCTGTCCTTTAAAGGCCAGCATTTCAAGTGTTAAGGGTTTTACAGCAACACCAGCTAAGCCCTGCTGCCAGATAAGCACCTTTTCCTTGCTGAATGCACCCAGACTTCAGGCCCATTAACAGAGCTGCCACATTCATGCAGCACTGTCTTTCCCACCACCCTCCCTCCCACTTTGCAGTTCAACTTCTAGAGCTCCTTGCTGTCCCAATGTTAATTCTTACCTAATTAGATTGAATTTGCTGAATTCTAACAAACATACTGTTTCTGCAGCTGCTTCTTTCTAGCTACACAGTTAGCACTGTTCTGTGGACTCTGAAGCTCTTTCCTAACGTATTTCAACAAAATATAATCATTCATATACATTTAACCAAAAAGAAATCACATTACTGTATCACAATTAACAATCTTAAAATATATTCAAGTCTAAAGACAATTCTCTGAGAAACACCATTCAGATAATTAAAAATAGTGCTGAAGTTTGTTCAATGGCCTAGAAGTTATTTTCCAGGCTCTTCCCAAACTGGAGCTCTAGTCCCCCATGAGACCATTTCCTCACATGCTCTAGACACAATCAGATGTGCAGATCCAGGGAACAGGAAAAGCTAACGGGACAGAGGACTTTGGTCTTCAGTAACCCCTGGTATCCCAGTCAAATCACACAAGCAGAATTGCCTGCCCAGGATATCAAACCTAAAGGTTTCTCTGCAGGGCAAACAGAAAATTTCCGTGTTCAAACCATTCAAAGACCCAAAGGGATGATCAGTTAACTGAAGAAACTCACTTGTGTACAATCTACCAAAAATAACCCACCTTTAGAAGATAACAGAAGCCAAAGCACCAGTTTAAACATGTATACAGAATTGTTCAGACAAGAAGCTTTTGATAAACCCAGCTGAAACCACTTGCTCCAAAATTCTTAGCTTGGTGGAGCTGGAGGGAGGAAAGCAAACAGCAAGAGAAAGCCTCTGAGCATGCACAGTACTGCAGCATTTCTGAGGGGATCCAAACCTTCTGCTATGCACTAGACTGGGGCTGAAGTACCCCATCTGTGACCTGCTCAGCTTTGCAGTAGTTTGTCTAAACTCCAGTTTTAGGTATAACCACCTTATCTGGATTCTGCTCTTGGGAAACTAGTCATCTTTAAGTTGGCATAATTATCTATGTCTAAACCTGCCTTGTTATGAGAGAAGTTTAAAAATACAGCTTAAAATAACAGCTATTTTCTACAAATTCTATTCTATGTCAGAAGCAGAAATTATTTGCAGCAAGTTGTTGGGTTTTTTTAGTATTAAATGTTAATACTTAGCCATCCAAAGAAATCTCTCTTCATCTACTTGTGGAGGGTGAAGAGGCAAGGCATAGAAAAATAGAACAAAATGGTTATTTCTTCAATTTATTTGCAGCATGGTAACTTAAAGACTGGTGCACAGAGTATTAGAAGTCTTGAAGTTATGTTTACACACCAAAATGTTAGTGAGAAGTTACTTTTATCTGTAGTGGCTGAAGTGGCTAACCCAATTGATTCAGGTAAGAAACACATATAGCTTATTTAAAACATTCACTTCAAATTGCAATAATGTCAAATACAAAGTACTTGATAAGCCAATTTTATTTTCAAGTTTAAGTCATAGGATCTTTCTAGTGTAGTTTTAAGTTTTTTCCCACATAAAACTATTTTTACAACCCATGAATTATACATGGAATCTTTAATGTTAAAGGGCTCTGCTCAGCAACACCCCTTCCTCTGGATTTCAAACCTGTATTTTCTTTATTACATAGAAATTATTTTATTACAGGTTTGTTAAAAGATACTAAATGAAAACCAACTTATTTCTCTTTATCCATTGTGTCAATATTTAACCTTTATCATACTGTTCAGCAATGCACAGTGATGTGCTATTAAAATGTATAAAAGGCAAAGGAGCAAACATTTATCAAATAAAAAAGGGGTAACAGATCACACAGTGAACAGGGATGCTAACAGAAGGATCTACAGTAAAACATCTACAGAAAGCTACTCAGTGCTACTACTTCTGCAGAGCCTGAACCACATTCTGAAGACACTGAATAAACTCAAAACTGGGCTTCTTGCATAGCTTCTTCATCAGAAGGTGGTCACCAACTAGTGCTAGAGAAAAGTACAGTGAATTGTCCAAAACATTCAAGTAACAAACTAGAGGAGTTGTAACAATGCAAACTCAAAACAGCCTTTTTATCACATTGCACTCCACATTTTGCTCCTTTTTTCTTTTGGCACAAGTTTTTTGGGCTGGTGGTGGTGTCAATTGTCTTGCTTTCATTTCAGTTTCTAAAGCCATTTAAATACAACAAAGTAAAAAAGAAACAGCAAAAAAGGTACAGTACTTCCAAAAGTGAATTTTGCATCTATGTGGAATCAGCAGACTACAACGGTATTTTGGAACAGGTGGGAGACTTGTATTACTGGGTGGCAAGAGCAAGAAAAATCAAGTGAAACAAAACTTAAAAGCAAGCTAACAACCGAGATTGGCCTCATTAAAGCAAATCCTATTAAAAGCCTTACCAACTTAAAGCTAGGAAGGAAAGCATCTTCTGCTAACAGCATTAGTGCTGTGACCCACAACTAGGAGCATACCTCATGCCAGTGTCCTGGCCCCCAACTTTTCTTCACTTGATAATGCTTATTCTTGTCAGGAGAAACAATAGTGACATGTAGTGATACCTGAAAACTGCATTTGCAGAAGGCTACACATCTCAAAAACCAGGTGTGCACTATGGGAACAAGTACTTGCATATGTCACAACTCATACTTCTTAGGATGCATGCTGACAAGGAAATACAACTTCTGGTTTTCAAAACTGGTTTCACAGCAGAAATTACTAGAGGATTGTTTGGAAGCTGAACTACAAAATTTGTCTAAGTAATTGGAAAATGCCATTTTCCCTGCAAGATGCATCTGTCATTGCAATTGAAAAATACTTTCTAATGCACTGTAGTAACAGACATAAGGCAAACACATTTTATGTTGTGTGTCTTCCTTACATCATTTGACCTACTTTGACCAAACTTCTACTTGTGACTCTAAAGTGAATTTACTTACTTATTTAATTTTTTCCTGCATCGCAGTGCCCTGTCAGAAATTGCTCTGTATGATTATCTCTAGAAAATATCCACTACTGCTTGAAGAGAGTAGAAAGCAAAGAAAAACCCTCACAGAAAGGGGGAATCCCAACAGCAGACAAACTTTGTTTGTTTTAATAACAGACATGATTCTTTTCATAAAACTACTTGTGTGGCATTGCCCAAATACACAAATTGCAGACATTTGGGTTGAGAATTATTTCATCAGAAGACAAAATGAAAGACTGAATATCTTTTCATTTGATAAATATGGTATTTTAAAGGCATCAGTCTTATTTTAAAATGGAAAAAAAAATCTCAAAACAGACAAAATCCATTGCTGTGTTACTACAGCATAACTTCAGCATTTCTTGAGGGAAAGAATTTCTTGCACGAAGAGAAATTATTCCTATTCTTATAATAGTGAAGAAACTTGAGCTGTCTCTCAAGAACTAATTATTCAGAAGTTTTTTTTTTTATTTAGAACTATACCAAATCAAGCTAACATATTTAAAATAACTTCTAAATAAAACAACTCAGAAAAGCCAGACTGGAGATAGCACCTGAATTCTTATGGTTCTCCAAGACAAGAACAGTGGACCTTCACTGAAGTATTTCACACCATTTGCTAGAGACAGTCAGCCTCTCTCTCCAACCTACCATGGGCAATTACATGCAACTTGTAAAAGCAAGCAGTTAAGCTTTACCAAGGAAATTATGATTGTCACAATGCAACAGAATATTAAGGCCAGTGAATAACTGAATAATTATAAATAACACAAATGTTTACTAAGGCCTGCTTTTCCAAACAGAACCAGAACAAAAGCACAACAATTCTGTAGTGTACCAAGTGTATATTTCAATTTACTGTAATGCAGTCTAACAACAAATTTGGTCATAATTTACCAGATATACATAAATGATTTAAGTAGTAAAAGAAGATTCAGTTCCAAGAGAATAAGTTCATACCTTGAAGAAAAAATCCCAACAAAACAAAAGGGGAAAAAAAAGGAAAATACATTAAGAATGTAGAGCCAGGTCCAGTTTCTAAGCATTAAGTGAGCAGTATTCTAATAAAGCAGATTTAGGTGAATTTCAGATATATATATATATTTATATATATAGACAGATCTACCAATTGTAAACTATGGTTTTAAAAGGGATAAATGGGATGGAAAAATCTTTATGCTATACTTACATATTCACAAAGCAGAACATTACTTTAACGTTTAAAATACTTTTTCATTCATATCATTTTTGCCCAACTAATTTCTACTTTGGACCCCACCAGAATTACACATTACTCATTTCAGTCTAGAACAATGAGAATAAAATGTAATCTTCAGTGTAAAAAAAGGTACCCTGCCCTCCCCACCCTCCCCAAAAAACTATTCATGTCAGGATTACAATGATGTGGAAACTACCAATGAAACAAGTGGATGATAAAAAAAAGCATTTTAATTCCCATATAACTGTAGTTCAAACTTATCATCTCAGTTTCCATCAGCAAAAACAATGTCTTAACATTATGTTACTGTTCTATGGACAACAGTAAAGCTTGTCTCTTTAAATACATACCAACTTTGATCAGATGGAGCACCAGTAAGATTTTGTCCATCAAAGCATAATTCAAAGTTATCCACACAACTACCATAATTTAGTTACCTGACAAAATAGGAAAAAATATACTCACTTTAAAATTAAACAAAGTTGAAAAATATGGTGACCCTCAATTGTTTTTTATACAGTACTGTCACACTGGCCTAGCTATGTGTCATGACAAATGCTCTGCATATTTACTCACTGTGACATAATAGTACATCAGACTTATTGTTCCAATGATTGCCTGAATTAACTTGCCTTAGGCTAGACAACACAGAGGAGTTTAAGGTGAAGGTGTAATGCCCTCCCCTCCCTATTAAAGGGGCCTGAAATCATTGGTACAATATTACAAGCTTAGGAAAAAAAAAAGAAAGAACTACATGGCTACAAAAAATTCAAGTTTCAATGCCTCCTAGAAAATCTGAAACAAAGAGCATAAGGAGCATATCCTCCTGAAAAGTAGACAACTCAAAGAGCATTTTTTCCTTTGGACTTCTTGTTTTTCTTAAAAAAAAAAAAATTTCCAGCAAATGAGCAAGTTAAATGTAGTTTGTTTATATTAAATACTAACAACAACCCACGAAGTACAAAAGAATAAAAATTACTTTGTGTTCAATGATGAACGATGGGCACACTAGCCTAGTGTCCAATTCATATCACATAAACTAGCCAAAAAACGGACAAGTAAGAAATTATTGACCAAAAAGTTGTTTTAATATGACACTTTCTCCATTCCTTGCATTTTTATTCTGTGGGACTGAGGTATACACCAGGGAAACAAAAAAATTTTGAGAGAAGGGGGGCCTTAGAAGGGAGAAGAAACATTATTACATCAGATACCTTTTAGCATGACTGTCTCTTTTGACTAAGTGGCACAAGAGTTACCCATGCTCTGATCAGTCTATTGTTTCATTACTGGTCATTTCTTCTGCATTATCATTTTAAAACTGATGAATCAACAACAACCTTCTTTAAAAACAGACACTAAATTAATGCCATTAAAAGACTTCTCCAGTGCTTATCACCCATAGCACCTGCCAGCATAGAGCCAAAAGTTTTCAACCCAAATTTCAATACGGTGTTGGCAATATCTGTGACACATATTTAAATGATTGGCTTTCACCTATCAGATTACAGGAGAGGTAAGGTTTGTATGGCAAAGACATGCTTGTGGAAAATGAGCCACCAGCCCAAATTAGCTTCACTGACTTGCTGACAAAAGTACGAGTGGATTTGGGAAAGCTGTCTTCGTATTTCCATACCAAATTGCAAATTTCTTCATTCATGTTAACAGGTACATGAATGTGTAACATAATTACAGTTACTACTATGTCTGAATAGGACCCAAGTAGCTATAGCCTATAAATAATAAAAAATACATTTTTCTTTTGATAACTGACTGTAGATGTGAGGACTCTGTATAATTCAACCAAACGGTTGTATGCTGTACAGTCCTGTGCAAATATCATAAAAAAATTAATAATCCTTTTTTTTGCTATAAGGCTTTGACCCTACATTTTCACAGCAACATAACTACCATCCAGCCTGTACCATATTTCGCAAGCCTTCAGTCCAAGAATTCAAGCAGTCAATCCGTACAGTGTCCACCTGCAGCACCCTGAAGTCTCGTGCTCTGTCAGTCATCTAAAGGCATACAGACTTCCCCGCCTTCATCCCATCGAGACTGCTCATTCTGTTCTTCTACATCATCACCCAGCTCCTCATCGCCTTCTCCCACTTCATTCTCTTCGTATTCTTCATCCCTAGGGAAATCTGTGTCCTGCACCTGGTCTGCTCCCTCCTGCCCTCCAGGCTGAGATTTATCTGCACAGTCTACACAAACTCCGTAACGTCGTGATCCGTGTCTTATTCCAACGCTGGCTGCTAGCATGAAAATCTTCTTGCACACCATACACTTGTACTTTTTATCCTTTTTATGCACCTAAGGAAGAGAAATTTTAACAGCTGAATATAGGAATATCAGGTTACATTTGCATATAGTAATAGAAAACTATTAATAACAACAATAATAATTATTAATATAAAAATTCCTATTTTTAACTTTTCCAGAAGATACCCAATACTATTCAGAGTAAGGAAGGATTACTGGAGATCTATTTATGTATTCCTCAACAGATATGAGCTACTGCCCACAAACAAACCACTTTGTTGGAGCTCAGCAGGTTGCCTGTTTTGTACACAGGCGAGTGTTCAGTTCACATCTCCTCAGGGTACAGAGCAAGACTCAGAAGCAATGAGAGCAGCACAAACCCTTCCACTGCACACAAGATAACTAGTTTAGAAAATTGTAGAAAATTGCTTTTTACAATTTTAAATTCTAGCAATATTAAGAACAAGCAAGTGTTATTACATTCAAGAATTCAAAGAGCAAAATTCTTCTTCCATGACTTCTCCTTCCCAACACTATTAAAATTAACATCAACTTTCTAGGTCCCTTAGGTAAGTTTTTTGGCCTGTATTTGAGTCTGTGTGTAAAATTAGAAGGCTGTTGTTGACTAACCATAAATTTTTATTTTGAATTTGAAGTCCCATTGAAAAAGTTGTAATTTTAGATAAAAGAGAAATTACCACCCAAATAAGGGGAAAAATAAATTAGGTCATGATACAAATAGTCACTTCAGCTCTGCTGTATAGTCTGTACAGCTGATACGTGTGCTTTCCTCAGCCTTTAGACTTGTTATAATACTTCACACAAGGCAGAATGTTTGAGGTTTGTTGAGTTGAAATGGGAAGGAAGGGGGGAAAAAATCCAGAAAAAAAGTGTTCTGACTTCATCAGAGAAAGAACACTTCAGTTAAAGCACAGAACTGCTCTGAGCTCACTCCACAGCTGTTTTCACACTGTCTGACTTCATCTCCCTTCCTAGAGGAAAAAAAATCTTCAGCTACACGTCCTGGTCAAACAATGCAGGACAGAAAACTGAAGTCCCACTCTACTCTTCCTGGTAGACCAGCTAACTCACACTGCTGCCATCTTCTCTGGTGAGCCACAAAGGAAGGAGCATGGCCATCAATGAGGCAATAATGCCCCAATTCTCTCAGCCTTTCTGCATATGAGAGATGCTCCATCCCTCCAATCATTTTCATAGTCCTCCCCTGGAGTAGCTCCAACAGCTCCATGTCCTTCCTGTTTTGGGGACCCCAGAGCTGGATGCAGTGCTCCAGGTGGGGTCTCATGAGGGGCAGAATGCCCTTCCTCACCCTGCTGGCCACACTGCTTTGGATGCAGCCCAGGATACATTTGGCTGTCTGGGATGAGAGAGCACACTGGGGGCTCATATCCCACCTCTCACCCACCAGCACCCCCAATCCTTCCTGGCAGGGCTGTTCTCAACGTGTTCACCCAACAACCTCTACAGACACTGAGAGTTGCCCCAGCCCAGGGGCAGCACCTTGGAGAAGTGCAATTTACCCCACTCCATGTGCTAACTAACCTTTTCTAGCTATCTACAAAACAAGGGGAATTTTTAAAATCACAGCTTGGAAAAATGTTATTATTTTCTCACCACCAACATGATCTTGCTTTTATTATTGCCCTAAAACACACCTTGGATTTTATATTGTATATATTATAATGAAGTCTTAATTTCATTGTAGACTAGATACAAAGTACCTACTAAATACCCAAGACAGATAAAACTTTCTCTGGATCCTCAGATAAATGAGTACTCAAATCAAATCCCGAGTTATGCAATGTGCACAGAACAGGGTAAGCTGAACTCCTGGTTGTAGTACTGGCAGAATGCAAGTCAGACAGATGTTTACTTTCTGCATCAGATATTTTTCATTCTTTCCTAATCTTAAAGCAGATACTGTATTATAACTTTGTCTAGTTGTGAAATAAACATTTCAGAACTACCTCAAGATATTGTGCAATTGCTGAATTAACAGGCTGCCCTGACAGAAAATAGTGATGCAGCATTATAGACCAAGATGTGATGTTCTACTGCAGTAAAGCTAAGCCAAAACTGCTTTTCATTATCCTCAGAATACTTATATACACTGCATCCCTTTATCACATCACTTTCAAAATAATCTTGAAATTACTGTCTTCGTTGACACTGCATTTTCCATTAAGAAAACAAGAGGCACAGTTATCCAAGAAATGTTTATCTTCATCCATTTCAGATCAAGATAAGACAATTTACATTATGTCAAATCAGAGAACAGTTTGTTCCAACTACCAAAACACCTGAAAAACCCCATAAAACCCCACACATACATGTGCATACATATACATGAACACTTGAGATTACCTACCAAGGAATGTCTCTTTACATGCTCTCTTCGTGTAAACAGCTTCCCACAGATGTCACAACTGAAAGATCTCACTCCTGTGTGAATGAGCAAGTGTCTCTTTAGTGTTCTTCTGTATTTGGCTACATAATTACAGTGTGGACACTTCAACTTGTTCATGATTAAAGCAGAGGAATCGCCTGAAAGATAAGAAGCATCAGGGGAAAAGATGATGAAACACACAAAAAATAATTTAAATTTGTTCTGCCTGGTGCACAAAAATAAACAGGTGCTAAAACAATAAAGCAAAACACATGACCTTTCATCAGTGAAATCAGGACAATGCCTGTCTGCAGAAATGCAAAATGCCACTAAGTTCTGCATGTACAATTCTACTAGAAAAATACCTACTTGTAACCAAGTCATTTTTACCACAGAAGTCTTAGTTCATTAACTGAAGTTAGTTAACTACAATTTACCAATATTTCATTTTCCTAGATGTCAGTTATACCAGAAAACATTTTCTTCTGCATTAGAAACCCTCTAACACTGCAGCATTTAGACAGTTGCAATCCTCTCTTCCAATATTCTATTTAGAATTACATGCAGGAACCATCTACCAAGATCTGACTTTTAAAAAAGTATAAGTAAGAATGAATTTTGACAAGAGGAGTAGGACACTAAGAGGTAGCAAAATTCTGAAATTCTCAAAAAGGAAGTTATTGGTTCAGATTTTACCTATTTTCTACTTTGATCTAACAGCAGAAAAAATAGAAAGAGCAGAAAAACCTTCTGAAGAAGCAATATCTCACTTCTTCCTTATGATGGAGGAGAACTCTCTATATAGTTTGCCCAAAGGATATATGCAAAACATGTTTAATACAGTTGCCTATTACTGTGTGAAAAAGAACACCATAGGATTCTATGGCGTGGAGAAGGCCACACGGAAATACAAAGATGACTTTGATAATAGCATACTGACTCAGCTTACTACAGGTGAGAACATATGAACATAATCATAACCCTCTAGAAGCATCCAAAAAGCACTGGCTAAGGCTACATGATTATGTGCAAGAGTTTCTCGTGCTCACATTGGCAGGAAGAAAACATAAGTAAATGCACATTATGTGCACATGCTCACAGGCCTGTCTCTAGAGCTGCCTCCTTTGAGCTTTTAAATCCATCCAAACATGGAAGTTACATTTTGCTATTATTCACAAGATTGTGCATTGGAGCACTCATGTGAGCTGCATGTTCACATAACGTCACCTAATGGCTTGTGTGAAGAAAAGTAAGTCTTATGCAGGCAGACATCAGGGCTGCAAGATATATGGGAATTTAATGGTTTAAGAACAGACAGACTTCCTAAGACCCAGCTTCTAATTTCTTGACTGCCAGCAAATTTCACCTTTTGATGATCACATTTCTTCTACTCTAACCCCCAAAATATTTAAAATAAACCATAAGCCACATCCCAGTAACAGCTCAGTTAAAAAGAAGAGGTAAGTATTACTATTACCCAGTACTTGATATTTTCTTTTTACTGAAGACTTTATGTATTGTAAGAAACTAGCAACTATTGTTTTAGATATGGTGGTATTTTCAGTATGTTTTCAGACAGGAAAATAATTACAGATAATTGCTTGCTTGAACTGACAGAAAAACGCTTAATTACAGCTACATGGAACTAAAAACGTTTATTGTAATGAAGTTTTTTATTTTTAACAGCAAGACATATGCTGAGATCTCCTTTTAAAACTATATTTATTTCCATATCTTCACCATCCAAGTTTTCAATTTCAAAGGCCATTTATCTGTATTTAGCTTATTAAAGGGACAGGCAGCTATCAGGTTATTAAAGGCCTCAGGTACCTTCACACTGAGTCACAATACTAGAACTGATATAAATCACATTCTGGTTTTACTCTTCCATACATTTGAATTCCTTTTCCTCCCTCCAAGGAAGTACATTATCCAGAAAGGCAAATGATACGGAAGAAGATTGATTAAATAACTTCCTAACCCTCTACCTACTCTCCATCAGACACACTTACCATTTTCCCAAGCTTCTTTTGGCCAAGATTCTGGCAGCAATCCATACTTGAAATCACTTGAAGTACCCGGTAGCAGCCCATACTTGAAGTCACTTGAAGTACCCGGCAGCAATCCGTACTTGAAGTCATTTGAAGTACCCGGCAACAGTCCATACTTGAAGTCACTTGAAGTAGCTATTAAAGACACATTCTTTCTTTAGCTTCCTGGGTTCTAATCAGTCATCAATCTAATCTGTTTAGCAATATATGTCCTTTTTAAACTGTGACAAAAACGTTTCTAACCTTAAAATAGTAATTATAGCATGTTTTCACATAGTATTCAATACTAAAACAAGAAATAACTGTATTCCTAACTTCAATGAAATGAGACCCTTGAACTACTCTCCCCAGCACCATTTCTTCTCCCCATCCTGAGAAAAGTTGAAAGCCTTTTTCCTACTGCAGGGACTTTGATGGTAAGGATATGTATTCCCTCACTACCATCATGAGGGGGCTGAAAGGTTTTCCATCAGAAAACCTTTCTCTTCAGAACTGCTTTGTGCAGTGACTTCACCTGGACTGCCAAAGTACTCTAGCTGGTACAAAACTAGGTATTTTCTACTAGAGGCATGGGGTTTTTTTACTGCCTTAAAAAATCTTCATGGTATATATATATATAGTACTTTAAATACCTTTATTTATATAAAGGATCCTACAGCTATGTCAAAATCCTTTCCTGAATAATCATCTCCATTACTCTACAACCACATCAATTCAAGAGACTGTAATTACTTGGACTATAACAGCTTAAAAGACTAGTTTGCATATTTACATTTGCTCTTAAGACAAGATCTTCTGCAGTTTATGTTGTCTTTGTATCGTTTTTTCCTCTTTAAAAAATAAAATGATTCAGAAGTGAACAATGCCTTAAAAATATCTTAGCTTGTTTACTTACATATTTCATAACAAGTAAGAACTGCATCAGTGAACATGGAGTCACTATTACAGAGCACAGAGAACTATAAATAGTACACAATAAAGCTGCACTAAGAATTTGACAAAATCATATTTGTTGGGCAAAAGCTCTTCTGGCAATAGTGCAAATCAATGTTCCCCCCAATCCCCAAGACAGGAGTTTGTTGGAAATCATGAACTCGTAAATCCATTACTTTCCTCACGGGCAAACAGTTGTTAAATAAACAAACTGCAGTGGTAACTGGCAGATTTCCTTTTATTCCTCTAGATGGTAGTTGAGTCCTCACATTGGATTCCCAATGTCACCACTGTGAAAGTCTTGAGGAGATGTATTTTCGCTTTCAAGCCTGAAACTACACATTTTAATAGCCCAAAGACTTCTTTTTATCCTTACACTGTTCATTCTAAGGATTTTTTGGGAAAGGGAATTGTCTTAGGCTAAACCAGAATTTCATGCAGCTAGCAGCAAGCTGCATATTTAAACACTTCCAACCTGCAGTTTTACTGGAAAAAAGTACAGATTACAAATCCTCACAGCATGAGACACAAAGTAGTTTCATTTACTGCTCAGGCAGCATTACCACTGGCAGCAGTGATTTGGTCTGCAACATAAGACAACAGTTCAAAAGGACATCACTCAACAAGTAGGAAGCTTATAATTCTATCTTATCCATTAGACAATGGCAAACAACAAGCAAAGCTGGATCATGACTGCCAAACTAGGCATTCCACCAGAGCTTTTAAAAAGCAGAGCTTGAGTGAATGCAGATGAGAAATAGCAGTATTTTAGTTCATCTAACTATCTATTTTGCTATAAAAGGAAGAAGAGGGAAGGGAATAAACCTCCCTCTCCCTTAAAAAACACAAAGCAGTGAGGAAAAATTTTTAAATTACTGACTCTAACTTTAATTACTGGCATAACTTCTGTTATGTCCAAAAGAGGCAAGAACTCCTTATACTAATTTGGAGTGATGGACTCCAGCAATGGCATCTCAACAGCTCAAGGAATAGAACACAGATACCCTATAGACATGCCAACTACACATTCCTTTGAGGTGAGAAGGAAGACTTCCTTCTGTAATACACACAAAAGGATTAGAGAGGAAGCAGTGTTGTGCTCTTAAGGCTAAAAGCCTCCAAATTACAGCAGGCTTCAGGATCTAGCAGAGGGGAAAAAAAACCAAACCTACTTTTATAATATTTCAAGTATTAGATCCTTTCTTTATAGATTTTTCTCCCTGTCCTAGAACTGTAGCTGAATAGTGAAAGGTCAATCAGTAATAAAATATTTTAATCACTTTTCCCTCCCTTATAGGATGAATATCTCCAAGATCAACAGACCCAAGTCTTTACTGCGCACAGATGTAATGTTATGCTGCGTACAGGCACTATCGTATAGCTTCCTTCAGAATAAGCATACACCAAAGACTGACCATAGGTAAGAGTTGGACCAAGCTGAGGACACTTTATAACACTATCACTTTGATAATTCTTCTGTATTTATGAGAATACAAACGAAATGTCACTAGGAACATTTATGTACACAGCTGATATTTAAGTCTGAGGGAACTTAGGAGCTCAAACCCCTGCATAATTCGAGATCTTAGCACAAGACTCAGCATAGCCAAATAAATTTAAGAGCTGTCATCTAGTGTAAGTAGTAGCTACTAAATCTTTCAACCTCCAGCTGGAAGAGAAGACCCAGTATAACATGAAAGAACACCAGCACAGATACCACAAGTGATAAGAGGTTGCTACACATGCTTCATGCTTCAGTATACATGACTAAGTAGATAATAATTAAACCTAATGCTTATTCTTAGAATAATTCGTTGACCTAGAAAACCTGCTTTCTAGATTAAGCACACATTTAATGTGTTCAAAACAAAACCATGCAAAAGGCATCTTTAGTATCTAACTGCTCATCCAAACAAGACAGACTTGAATTACACACAGACTGGAAGCTCAAAGTGCAATACCCTGCCTCTTCTACCTTCCCCAGCTGGATATAGATCCCACAGTCAGGTAAGCTTCCAGAATGCAACACATTTACAGACTCCTGTGGCTCAGAGTATCTTCTCCCATTTCTCCTCTCACCCAGGCTACTGCCCCCTGAAACCTGCTTGCAAAATTAGACATAGTTATCATCTGGTCACGTCAAAGCCAGATGATAGCCTCTTGATAGGAGGCTGAAAGCAACTATGGATGCAGTCATATTGGTATACTGGGGATAGGGTGCAAAGGGGGAAAGTATAGACAGGTAAGGCAGACCTCTGAGGAAAAAAAAAAAGCTAATTAGAAGCAATAATATTCTGTGTCTCCAGACTAACCACCTGATCACAACTTGCCTCTGATCTAAAGTTCCCTTTTTACACTTGAGTTGATTTCTAAGAGGTATAAGTTAATAATCCAAATGTCAATTAACCTCAAACATTTACCCATTCTTCTAGCCTGCATGGATATAAGGCTATCAGTAATCTCATCTTCAATAAAAGCCAACAACAAGCAAAGACAAAATAATAAAAAAACCCCAGAATACAAAGAAGCTGATTAACCATCAGCACTAAAACTCACACTGTGTTGATTTGACAAGAGATAGGACAGTGTGAAATAAAATAAAGTGGTTGTGTGGCTTTTAGACAACTAAAAAAAGCTACCAAAAATATTGTGAAAGGATTTTATGTTCTACTGTGTTTGCTTCCAGGAAAAAGGATAACCAGAAGATACAATGATTTTCAGTTTTGAAAGCAAGAGGTAGGCGTGCACCACCAGAAAGAGAATATGTCTAAGCCAGAAGCATCCTTAGTTTGACAAATTTCACTCTTTTT
Organism: Geospiza fortis; assembly: GCF_000277835.1. Lineage (NCBI taxonomy): Eukaryota > Metazoa > Chordata > Aves > Passeriformes > Thraupidae > Geospiza > Geospiza fortis. The sequence continues at coordinate 469,454 of NW_005054423.1, forward strand.
CTGATTTATATCAGGAAATATACAGATTTGGGGGCCAGAAAAGGATATATTACTGAGTAGGAGATGATATGGGAAATAATGAGAAGTTCACTGACAGAAGCCATTGAACAGGGCATTACAGAAAAGGACACACATATGGCACACTGAGGGAAAAAAACCAAAACTTTGCATTAGATACAGCTGTTTGTAGTGAACTTAACTTCTGTTTTCTTTACACACACTAGCACTGGAAACAGCGCGAAAGTAAGAGAAAAACAAATACTATTTTTCACTATATTTTTGACACTGACTGCTCATCTAATCAATTAAAAAAGACAAAGTAGACAGGATAAGCGATTAGGCCATAGCTTTCAAGGATTGCAAAGAAAGCAGTGGTAATCTACTGATACAATCTGGATTGCTATTAGAGAGCTGGATTTGTTGCTTATGTTAGGTAACATGACAGAGGAAACAGCACTGCCAAGACTGACATACTAGAAAGGTGGGGAAAAGAAAGCATCTTGAGCTCCCTTGGTTCCCAGAGTATTCCTCACATCTTTAACCTTGCCTCTTCTGAAAAGGCTTATTCTGGAAGCACATCACTCCTCAACCGCCCCTTGCAACAGAGGGCTCAGACATACTCAAGACATTTTGGCAATGCAATCTTACTCATACTCTATCTATTGCTCCAAATTGCTCTCAATTTTTACTATTTTTCATTCATGAAAATGTGGTATATTGCTGCAACTATGGAGTCAGATCTAGCATCAACTACCCCTGACAGAAGACCATTAACTGATGCCAAATATATTATGCACTTGCTTTTCCACTTGATTATCATACCTTCCCTGAAAAATTCCTTCCCAAGAAAGTGAAAGCTATTTTGCTGATCTCCTCCAACAACTACACCAGTGAAACAGAAAAAAGTAAAGAACTTTCTTCATGCAGACCATTTATTTGTGGGGCAGTTAACTGTTCTCATGGATCCTTTTTAGTAAGTCAATGCATTACACTGAGACTCAAAGGGATTTCCAGGCAGAGATGATCTGGAGACACCACAAAACCTTCTTCCCCAACCCACTGACAAAAAAAAAACAACCCGAAAAAACCAAAACCACAAAAAAAAAAAAAAAAAAAAAAAAAAACCAAAACAAAAAAAAAAAAAAAAAACAAAAAAAAACAAACAAAAAAAAAAAAAACCAAAAAACCAAAAAAAAACCAAAAAACCCACCAAAAAAAACCCCAAAAACACCCACAACAAAAAAACCCCACAAAACATTGCCTGGAATTGGAATTGTAGGCTCAGGGACAGACCATACTGTGAGAATGTGTGGAGGGAATCTCCTTGTCTTTGGGATGATCCCTGGGAAAGGTAAATTGTATGAATGGGGAAGAGGTTGACCCTCAGATATTGCAGTGTTTTCAGATGACTTCTAAAAACCTTTGACACCTTCAATACTGGATTACATAGGGAATGGGGCAAATAAAGTGGTTAAAGGTCCATCAAGGAACTCAAATCTTTTAATTGGGGTACCAGCTTAAGGTCTAAAAAAAAAAAATGACTGAGAGTTAGAGCACCATGGAAAAATATACAGTTCTTTTTTCTTTGGTAACACAGTCAGTTCAAGTGGGGTTTATGCCTACAAGAAATATACACATGTCCTGATAAGTCCATCAATCTTGATTTCTTCAAATACAAAGATACCTGCTTTACTGCAAAGCCTAATCAAGTTGTGTTATGCTCCTCCCTTGCATCATGACAAACACTGGGACCAGCACTACATTTTCTGCAAGCAGGTTTAGCTGCTGTTTGTATCCTTCTGAAAAGTAGTTGTTTCTACAGCAAGCTGAATTAATTCCTTAAGAACTCCTACAAAATCAATCAGGAACCCTCTTGTTCCACCAAGGACAGTTTTAATCCTGCCCTTGTTATCCTTTCCCTCACCCCCATCAGAGTACAGCATAATCTAGCCTGAAAATCACAGTAACAAATTACACACTTGCAGCTTCATAAAGCTACTGAGATATTGCATGCAAGTCTCCTAAAAGTCAACACAGTAGTTCCAGAAAGCATAAGCAACACTTCACAGCTGTGTTCTGAAGTCTGAGGATAGGACACTTTAAAAAAAAAAACCAAAAACACCATGCCCAGATGAAAGGCATACCCAAGAAGTGATGAAAATTGACAAAATCAGCCCATGAACAGACATTAAGCATATAATGAATTATGTTCACTGAGCTTTTATGATCTTTTGTAACACACTCTAACACTGACTGTAATGTGTTGTCTGCATGGTTATTTTCACTATGGTAAATGGTTAATTGTAGGATGAATGATGGCTGTAAACAGTAAAAGACCTTTTTAGCAGATTATCAACTAGGAGAGAAAATCCTCAGATAAGTGGTAACATTCCATGTTTAGTTAAAAAGCTACTTTAATTCATATAGCTAAATTGGAAAAGTCTTGAAAACTTAAGTAAAATATAAGTAAATGTAAGACAGTACAAGGAATTTCAAATCCATCTTAACTTTTTTAAAGCTTCTCTAAAGCTCACCAACACGATATTTTCACAGGGATGGTGTTAAACTCACTGGCAATGATGCCTCAGGTTTTAGCTTTTATATTTTTCCGATTCTGTACTGCTTTAGTGTGTAGTTCTGAGCTTCATATTAGGGGACGGTAAGCTCTCTTCACAGAGTAGGTAGACAAAACAATTCTTTCTCTAGCTGGGGACCAAGGACAAATGATCCAAGTTTCAGGCCCAGGAGCATAAACAATGGTCTACTGAAGAGAGAAAAAGAAGAAGGATGAGATTTCATAACCTAAAGCTATATCAGGACAATTAAGTCCAATATGTAAATGGACCTGAACTTATAGGAGTGTGAGACCCCGTGGCCGGTCGTCCATTTTGTGGCCATTTTGGGTTCATCTTGGGTGTAGCTATGGCTGAGGTCTTGTGCTGCTCAAGGTGTGTCCATTGAAGCTTTTAAATAAATACCTACTTTATTCTTTAACTCCATCTAGCCTCTATTCTACGCCAGCCTTCACAAGGCATGAGCAACACCGGGTGAGAGGAAGAAGCAGCTGACATATCCTTATTGGCTATGAGTAGAAAAACTCATGTTCAGCAAGGAGCAGTTTAACATATTTGCTTTACTGGAACAAGAGGGGTAGCAGATGCTTCAGAAAGCTTTTACTCTTTACTATCTAATACTTACCAACTGTACCCAACTGGAAAATTAATTTACTATAGAATTCAAGGAAGTGGCTTCAGGGATAAATTTTTGTAGTGAGAGGAGTGATCTTAAGTAGGCTTCTCTTCCACCATATCTACAGTATCATCATAAAAGCACCAGATGAAGCCAAACCTAAATCAAGGGCACAGAAACTCCCCCTGCATGTAACTGACAGTTCATAACCACTGGTGTTACCCCCGTCAGAACATGACAAAGCATAATAGTAGAAGCTCAATGTTTCCGTTTTAGCAACCAACAGGAGAGCACACTCCTTAGCTCTGAATATAAGAAGTTATTATTTATTTTTTTTCTTATAGAATTGTCTTATATCTATTCCAGATTACATTTTCTTATGGATTTTTTACCTCTCAGTGCCTATTATTTTTGGTAGTTTTTCATCCCCACAGGAAATTTAATCCAAAACTAAAAAGTTATTGTGTAACCTGCAGGTTACTCTACAACTCATTCTTGACATTCTTCCAACTCTGCACTCCTCCCTCTTCCACCTTTTCTTTGGCATAGAGGGAGCAGTTAAAAGAAGAGTGTTGAAGAGTGGAATCTACCAGCAAAGCAAAGAAAAAGAGCCACAAGTAGAAGAGAAAATACCAAAGGCTGAAGAACGGACTACAGGTGAAAAGTAAGTTATACCGAGCCCTGCTTCAGTCACTCTTCTTGTTTCAAACAATATGCATTCAAGAACTTAGTAAAAGTGAAGATATTATTACAAAAATATTAGATATGGCTTCCAAAAGAATTCTGACACTGACAGAAAATGTAATTATGTACTTAGGAACATATATGGTGTGTTCTGAAAATACCAAGGAGAATCACTAGTTGACTAGTATTTTAGAACTCAGTAAATGAAATAAACTTTCCCCTGTGGTCACAGAGCTTTCAATGGTTTTGGACTGACACCACAACACATATTCAGTATGCTCTGTCTCCAATACTGTTCTTTTCATCAAAATGCTACACGAATGTATTTTGTAATTTAATTCTTTAGCATAACAAGTTACTGGAAACATTGGTGCTTCTGTCAAAAAAAACCAAAAAACCAACCAGCCAACCAAAAAAACCCACAAACAAACAAAACCAACAAAAAACAGGGACTAAACATACTGCACTGCCCATGCCCTCCATTATTTCTCCAAGACATCTTCACAGCACACATACAAAATTCCACAGAATCCAAACAACTATTTATATCTGTTGTTGGTGCCATTATACAGTAGACATAGTCTCTGCACTTCCATCAGTAGAAGACACTGAATATTTACCCCTTATAAATCCTCAACAGAAATCACATGCTAAATTGTGTCAGAAATTTTGTATTTGTGCAGCTAATACACACATCCTCCTCAGCTCTTGCTTCAGACCTTCTGCTGTCCTTTTTCATGGCACTGCAACTAGAGCAAGTAGTGTAGCCCTGCACAGGCAGAACTGTCGGGTGGGTGCTGAGGACCCAACATCCACCCCTCCCTGCAGCTAAAGGTGCTTCACTTGGGCTAGATCTAACCTGGTGCTGTGGACCTGAGGCATATTAGCAACTGTCATGCTCCTGAAACAGCTTCTATCCTCAGCTCAGCCAGAAGGAATCCTGTGCAGTCGAACAAAGCTTAGCCAGTAAGAGAAGTACAGGAAATTCACTTCACAAGCACAACTCCCAAGTAAAGCTAAAGCAGACCTAAGCAGAGTTCAGAGATGAAGACCAGAGATAAGTAACAAGCATTTGCAGAAGTGCTCTTCAGCACAGCTGCTTCTCCAGACCTGCTCTGTTGTGTCACACAACTCACTAAGCACATGAAGGTTTCTTGTACTGGAGAAACACATCCCCAGTCCCATCCCACACTGCTCTGCACTGGCACGGGTCACCACAGTACTCAGACACTGCTGGCACCACACAGCATGACCATGGGTCTCCATGTGCCCCCCGGGGACCACTGCTCGTCCATGGGCAGGAGCAGAGCAGGGCCCCTGGAGGAGACATCCACAGTTCCTTGATGTCTGAAGCAGGCATACATTTTAAACTGCTTTAGAAACAAGAGACATCTATAGAACTTTGTTCCAGCTGTGTCTCAAATTCACCCCTAACTTGGCTTCTAAATTGCAGTAAGTTTTCAAAACTATTAATTCACCAAAAAGTGAGGCAGGCAAATGACAGTATTTCAAATCCATACATTAACTCTTCATACAGCATAATTTAAAAAAAAACCCAAAAGTTATGTAGTCAGGTACTGCAGTCAATACTTTAATTTTCAAATGCCATAATTGACATTAAGCAATATTTACCTGCTTCTTCTTTAATAAATGACAAATCTTCTTCTGGATATGGGACTGATGGTTGCAACACTGAGCAATCTTCAGAGTTCTCTTCAGTATTAGGTGGTATATTATAAATAAATCTCTTTGCAGTTTGGTTTTTCCTTCTTGCTTTTCCAGGTTCTTGAACTGATTGTCCCTGTGCACCCATGTCATTCCACACGAAAACTTTTCCCTCACCTTGAGATTCATTTTCAGCCATTTCAGGTGAGCTGTCCTGGACCCAACTGCAGTCATTCATTTGGTAGCTTTCCATTTGGCCCTCATCAATAGGGTAAGTATCATTCTCAGTTTTTATGCTACTTGCCAAGTTGGTGAGGTTGCGTGTTGCCCAGAAGCTGGCAACTTTTTGATCCCTTGGAGATAAACCATCCCTACTAACAGATCTTCTATTGTAATCCACTACAACAGTCTCTGGAGCTTCTGATTTTATACTTATGTTTAAGGCATCTTTAATGAAGTTGCGGCAGGACTGGACAACCTCCGTCATCTGAAGGTAGCTGGCCACCGACATCACTTCAATGGCGTTTTGGCTCGTAAGCACGAGGTTCCCAGAATACAAGAAGTCCAAGATGACAGAAAAACCTTGAACAGCAACAACGTCTAAATAGGTAACAGTGGTTTGGTTACGGCTTTCTTTGTTTGTAAAGCAATACAGAGTCTTAAAGAAGCGGCTGCCTGCAACCAGGATGTTCTTGTGAGCTCTGAAGACCCTCCCACTCACCACAATATTAACATCACAAAGAATGCCTTTCTTCCTTTGCTCGTTGAGCTCTTGCAGGAGCTGATAGCAGTAAGAGTTCTCATTTGGCCTGCTGTTAAAATCACAGTATCCTTCATTATTCAGTTCTGATGGTAACTCTGTCTCCTGCAATTAAAAAAACCGCACAAACATAATTAGCTCTTAATAAATGCTCTCCTTAGTTCTTCAACACAATAAAAAGGATATGAAATAAACTAAAGAAGATTATTTTAATCAAACTATTTTTTTGTTATTTATGTTCTTGGTCACAAAGGCAGACAGGAATATATAAATAACAAGATATTTCTGAAAACTAAAAATCATGCTCTCATTCTGCACGTTCCACCCCCAAGTTTAAAACAAACAGAGCTAGATTTGCCTTGAGGGCAAAGGAAGGGAAATTTCAGCCAAAAGTAAGGAAACATATCCCTTGTTCTTCCCCAGAAATCTCCACTTAAACAATTAAGCAGAATCTGGTTAAGTGATTCAACATTTTCTTCATGCTGAGATATGAATAGACACAGATTAGGCCTGTATGTCCCAATCTGCCTTGAATGTTTTAAAGAAAACAAACTGCTAAAGTAGATATAACAGCAAATGTATTTCTTAATACGGTTTTACAAACTAAGTATTTATCCTTTGTTTTTTAACTGCAGCAGGTTTAGGATTAAACAGTGTATCACATGACAAGCACACAAAATACTGCAGATGACAAAAAACTCCCGACTTAAGCTTCCATTACAATACTTGCCTCAGACTCTCTTGAAATAAGCCTCCCAAACTTTCCAGTGGCAACACTGGCACAATACTTATTACACACACACAACCTTTTTAAGATGTGATCTCAAACACGGCTTCAAAATTTTGCTAAAACCTGATATTTACACAAAATCCAACACCAAGACACAATTCATTATTAAAGATGAGGACAGGGAGAGATCAAGAGATCTGAACTGGATTTTAGAGCACACAGAAGACTTCTAACTCATGTTTAGATAAAGATGATTCAGAGATGCTACAAAGCAGCAGCTAGGAGAAAGCAGAAAACACAGACTGGCATATTTGAGACCATACTTATATGGGTTGACATATGCTGCCATCAAGAGCAGCAACAATGACAGTCTGTTTCATACTCTATCTCCAAGATTCTCTCTTCTTTCCTAGCAAACAAGCAAAGCCCAAAACTGGATAGTTCCAAGCCAAATCATTATTTTCTTCTCTCAGCTGCTACAACACCTAACTGATTAGGGAACTAGAGGTGGTGTTAAAGCTCATCTGCCTCAACATTACAGGTCAAAATCAGTATTAAGAAGGAAATGTTAGCACCATCATGAGCCCATAGGCTATGCTAGATCTAAAACACACATGGTAGGAAAGTACTACTCTTAATTTGGGACTAAGGCAGAAACCAGCTACATATATTTTAAAAGCCAATTTCCACCCCATAGACCTTAGTGGATTTAATCAGTACTCATCTCAATTTATAATCCCAGTGTGGATCACTGGAATGACAACTGAGGCTGTAACTACATCTAAAACAGTGTTTACATACATAAGCAGCAAATAAGGCCTGGTATAACCAAAACAGAAACTGTGCCATTTCAGCATCTCCTGCAGAGAAATTTCAGTTTGCTGTCACATTCAAGTTGCTTCTGAATTTCTACTCTTCTCAGAAAAACACTTCATTAAAGAGGAAGCAATAAAAGCAATTGGGATTTTATGCAAAAACAAACAGCAGATCTTTGCCCACCTCATCTTAATTTTTTTCCTGTACTTTATGACACACCCCAAGTACTACCTTGGATCAAGGCTGTGAAACAGTTTGCTCCAGGTGTGGGACAGCTAAGGCTGTCACTCCAAGCTCTCAGCAGATTTTGGTTCTGGACTAGTTTCCTGTCACTTTAGCAATGGAGCACTGCACAGTTTCAAAACACCAATTACACTGACACTGGATCAGATTAAGATGAAAATGACAGTACCCTGAAGTGTTGTCATGCTTGTCAATCACCAGTGACTTGCACCTCACACAGTAAATGTTAGGTAGATGCTATGATAGCTGTCAATTTCATTCTCTGAGAATACATTAAACACCTGCAGGAGTTCTTTTCTTTTGACAAACGTCTGATTAAATAACAGAGAGAGAGAGTACATTTTAACTAAGCAAGTATAAGTACCCAATCAAGCTGGGACAAAAAAACCAAATTGATATTTACAATGTGGGGTTTTTCTTTCCTGAGAACAGGACAAGCCAGCATGGTGAAGAGCAGCTGCAGATCACAAATGTGCTACAGAAATACAAGACTGAAATCTTCATTGTGACAAGACCAGAAGGTTGAGTGGAAAAATGAGATATTATGCAACCTGTGTCCAAGCTATTAGGGGTGTGTGTTGGAGAAAGAAATCAATCAGTATTATAGCTTTACAGAAGTGGGTGCATAAACATTTCTAAAACAACTGCAGTACTAAAACCAACTGGTTTACTGCTGGTATGGTAAAACAGCTAACCCTAGTGCCACAACTCAAATGAAGTCCTGACATCTGAGCAGTTATCAAGTCTATGTACATCAAGTATGACAAGTAGAACTGATATTTATTATGAGCAAAATTAACAAAACAATATTACTATGAGAGATTTAGACACAGATACAGAAAAAATACAATACAGTTCAATGGGAGGCAAGATGTAGAAAATAATTACAGGAAAAAGTGTATTTTCAAACTTCTGTAACTTACATGACACATCATCATATGGGTTCTGTTTTTTCTAATGAGAACAACAAATTAATGATATTTGCTTAGATGTCAACTATATTTTCAGAATACAGACCCCATATTCTCATCAACTAAGTTACCCCAACACCAAACCACCTCCTCCTTTAATAAACACTAGTAAGGAATAAAAGATAAAAATCAGCACAACTTCATTTCAATTTATGGCATCTTCAGTGCTCTAAGTCAAAAACATCTCTCTGTGGGTGAGATTAAGAAGTGCTCTAACAGAACAGAGACTGCTTAAGGAAACTAATATTGTGCTCAGTTTCAAAAGAATACACACAAAGATAAATTACTATGTTATATGTATAATTCATTAATTAAACTTGCCCAAAAGCTAACAGGAGCAGAAACAGATGATCAAAAATTGCTACTAGAAGTTTAGTTTGTTTAGTTTTCTTTTTCCTACTGTTCCATCAGCATACTCTGTCCCTGGAAGAAAGGACAGTGAGGGCAGGAAGAATTAAGAAAAACCCAAACCAACCTAACCACAGATCACATCTCAGCTACATGTCTATGAAAAGTAATTATGCCACATTTTTTATTTCCTTCCCCACTACCACATCTTGCTCTACAGCAGTTCCCTGTGCCCCCAAATTAACTCTTACTCTGGTAAATGTATCTTCTAAACTATCAGTAGCTTCTTAACCACAGGCAGAGGAAAATGATCTCAAAACATGGTCCCATCAGTTGCACACGATGCTCCACTGTCACAGTACACACACAGCACCACTTGCAGACAACTCAGCAATTTCAAATTATTTCATTAATTGCCTAATATCAAACTGAGTAGTTGGAGGTTTGATGAAAACACTAAATAAAAACACACTAAGTAATAGTGTTTACTCTAAGCTTGACTTCCTCCTCAACTTTTTCACTCTGCTAAGAGAAGTCAAGAAGTGAACTTAGAACACTGTAATGTAACTCTAACATCTGAAGCATGACTTCCATTCATCACTGCTCACATAATGCAAACAATTCCAGTTCACATGGAAAAAATAACACATCAAAGGCCTTCCTCCTTTTGGAGAGCTTCTGCTTTAAACCAACATGCCTGTTAGACTGGAGAAAGCTTTTCTGGCAGTATTTCCAAGGTTTAGCTTTAAATTATGTTCAGAAAGAAAATGTTTTAAGAAGATGGTTTGAGGAGAGGAATCCCCAGCAGCCAATAAATCTGCATCTTATGGACCCAAATTCATCAAAGAATTAAAATATTTTGCCATGATTTCCCACTAAGCATCCATTTCTTAAGATTCTTGCAACACAATAGTCTGTTCACTACAAAAACAAAGGTAGTTTCAAGATGATGACAAATTTCCTTAAGCTTTAATGTGAAGAAAAATTATTTTAAAAACTAGAATAGAAAAAGATTCAAGAATTTGGTCTTAGAAAGAAGCATTGGTTGACAGCTCAATACCCTTGAATTACAGCAGCTGCAACCACTTGTGATGTATTTTGGCATTCCAAATTAAATGTATCCCAAAAATAAACTGAAATCATCACTCATTTCTTCACGAGTGTAATATCCAACAGACCTATAGAAATTTCCACTGCTTTACTGTCTTAACACCTACAATTTCCTTTCTGCTCTTGAGTGGTGGCACTATGCCATATGTTTATTAGCAGCTGCTAAACATGCCCTGCAGTTGAGGCTTGTCAAGTCCATAATACATGTGTGCTGTCTCTAACACAAAGGCTGAAAGATCTCTCCCAAGTTTCATTAAATCTAAACGGCTTTGCTGCCTCATTATGTATGTTGGAAGTATGGTCAGGGTACAAATTACCTACTTTTGTTCCAAGTATCTGGTATCATGGCATTTAGAAAAAAAATGGGGCTATTGTTTTGGTATTAATTTAAACATATGTATCAAAAGAAATTCAAGTGCCATTAAGACTATGAAAGGATACGGAAATTAAACATAGAAGAGAAGGAAAACAGAGATTCTTAATCAGGTTTTTGATAAAGCAACTGTAACGTGAAAGTGCGCCACAAAGAAAACTACACTGACTCCCGGAAAACTGCAACTCCTTCCCTTGTGAGAAGTTTTTAACTGAAATGTAACTGCAGAAGGATGCACAAAGCACTGTTTTCCACTCAAAAAAAATCTCTTTACAGCTACCTTTGTCCCAACCTTATCTTTTGTACAGCACAGAAGAACCACTGACTCATCTATCCTACTGTTTCATTTATTATCACAGTTAGTACAAATATTTTTTCTTAAACTATCAGTGGTATAAAAGCAGAGATTCATTCTTACAAATATTCCCATGGCAATGAAAGGTCTTCAAATAAACACTTCCAATCATCAAATACATACTTACATTAACTCGTAGGTTACTGCAATAACAAGCCAATATTCTGTCCTCCCTTCCACCCTCTCAGTATTTAACAGTTTTACAACAGAGTCAGGTAAGGGGACAGAAAGAAAAAACAAAGTTATCTGAGTAGAGAAAAAATGCTTGGAATAGCTTTTATTTAAATACAGCTAAAACAGACTAAGAGAAGCTTCCAAGCGTAGCAGGGATTAACAGCATCTACTAACACAGGAGGCTACAGAGCGACAGCACATACTTCTACAAAGTAATCATTCACAACTCAAAGTTAGAAACTAGGCAACAAGACGGTAAGGAACACGCTGCAATAGCATTATGCAAAACTGGAACACTTTCAATGATATGAAGAAGTAAAAGAAACTAAGAATATAAGTCTCTTAATTAGAAACAACTAATTGAAAGCAAGTCTGGCTAAAACAGTGCAGAGTGAGTAGCAAACCCCAGAAGACTGAAGAAAACTGATAAGATGACCTACTACCGCATAATATCTGTAACAGTAGCTGCTATAAAACTACACTCGCTGAAAAGGTAGTATTAATCATCTTGGAGGTGAATGTTGCATTTGTAAATTCAAAAATAATATTTTGGATAACTGGTATTTGTGCACCATAAGGTTTCCCTTATCGTTCACCTAATGTTTTATAAATCATCCTGTAATCCTGATATCCTGCCCCAACATTTGACTAGCAGCTCTTGTCCAAGGTACCCTGAGCTCCTTAAGAGTGCTCAAGCAATAACCTCAATCTAACTACCGCATTACATTTCAGACTCCAAATAAAGCTACCCAGCCAAGGTGGGTGTTTTAATTAAAAGGGAATTCTAAATGCAGAAAAACGGAGTGACTAATCAATTAATTCCGACTACCGGCCTAACAATTCAAGGACTAGTCTAACCTGAAGCAACACTTAGTTAATGCCCGCAGGCAAGTTTAACGCCAGCGAAGCGATCGAGCGAACTTTTAGCAGCGCAGGCATCCCTAGGAGAAAAGGCTGCAGAAGGCTGCGGATTCAACACAAGTATTCTGTAGGGGCTTTTCATCCACGTATATTCTAGGGCAAGCCCTCCCTCATTCGTGAAAGCAGCCAAGAAACACAGCGATTTGAAGTTCAGCGGGGAACGTGAAGAGTTTCACTACTCCTACAGCGTTAGAGGAGCGCTGGCATAGTAACACGGCTTTCAGGAAACCACATGTTTATCTCAAACACACACCAAGCGATTGCAGACTTCTTGCTCAGCAACGCAATCCAAGGCAACGCAATCGGGAAAAAAAAAGATTTCAGCGCGAAGAACTTAAATACACGGAGTTATCCGATTAGTGCATCGGGGCCACGCCGCTAAGCAGGCAGAGCGATTCCAGTTTCACGCCGCCGAGTCCCCATTTCACAAGCGGTCGCTGGCCGGACACTGCCCTCCCTCCGCCCGTACCGCAGGAGGAAGTTGTAACGAGCGTATTTAAATCAGTGCTCTGACACTGGGATTCGAACGCAACTTTTTCCCACATCGCCGGTTTATCTTCAAGAGATAAACAGACGAACTAATGAAAGCAGCACCTGCCAGGGCCGGACGGGTAACGGGAACGGAATACAGCCACAAACAACAGCTCGTGCTGTGTTTGTGTGCCTGCCCACATCCAGCGGGAGAGCCACCCCAAATCCCAGAGGAGGCGATGCTCGGCGGAGAGGTGGTGCCGCAGGAGCAGGGTGCGCTTGTAGTTGCGGGTGCCCTTGCAGAGCTCGTCGTGCCCCCCGGGCAGGGGCGCGCCGGACATGATCACCTCGGGGGGCGCAGCAGCGGCGACGGCCGCGGTGCACCAGGCGCACGACATGAGGCCGGTCTCTTGGCAGTAGTAGAGCCACGGGAACTCCTTGAGCCAGGAGCCCTGGAAGGAGATGTGCAGCTGCTGCAGCAGGGACTTGGGCCTGTCCAGCGGGAAGTGCCGGATGCTCTCCCCCTCGCCGCTGCCCTCCGCCTCGTCCCC
>NW_005054423.1:484035-521960 GCF_000277835.1 Geospiza fortis
GCCCTGGCCCCGGCGGGCTGCGCGCATCGTGGGACGGGAAAGGCTGGGAGGCGCCACTGTGGGTCATCGGGGCCAAAATCCCCGCTCAGGCAGGGTCAGCCTAGAGTACGTGGCTCGGGATTGCTTCCAGGCGGCTCCTGAATAACAGCGAGACTCCGCCATCTCTGGGCAACCTGCTCGCTGCGCCACTTGCTCACTTCTGCCCCATGCCCACTGTGGGGGAAACGGAAAAGGAAAAGCGAGAAAACTTGTAGGTCAAGGTGCAGAATAGCTCAGTACGTGCAAAAATGAGAGAAGAAAACCAGAACAAGTGCTCAGGCAGTCACTCTCTACGCCCCAGGGCTATGCCAGTTCCCAAGAAAAAGGTGGCTAATTTCCCTCTCTGCCCAGGAGCAGGATGTTGTTACACAGCATGGAGCACTGCTGTCCTTGCTTTAGTGGTGTCACCTGCTCCTCTATTTGGCACCTCCAGTCTGTTCACTGTGGCAACAGAGTAAGAAACAGAAGAGGCCTCGGTGCCGATGTGGCTCAGCAATCACAGCCCATCCAGCCACTATGAAGAACATTTAATCAGGTCCAGTAGTACAGATAGCAAAATATCTAGTCAGGTCCAGTACTACAGATAGCAAAATATCAGAGAGAGGGAGGATGATGGGCTCTTCCAGCTGAAGAAGTGCGGTGTTGATGGTGTCATGTATATATTCAGTAGTAAAACACCACAACCCCCTGTATGTTGGCCTGGAAATAGGCAGGGGTCTGGAACAGCTGGCCTTAAGCTTTTAAGAAGAGTTAACAAGAATACTATAAAAAAAATCTATACACAAGAATGATTTCCTCATTCTATATAATTGCTTGTGAAAAGGAGATATTTGGTAGAAAATTAAATTATATTCTGGGAAAATATTTCTAAAATTCTCAGGGGAGAGGAAAGGAGAGTCAGTTGTGGAGAAACAGAGTAACTATAAAAGGCAGTATCAGATTTCTGTGAGAGGAGCAAAAATGGTCTAAGTCTAAGCAAAGTGTCAGATGAATGATGGGAATAAAAGAATTTTTAAATTTGCCGTGCCTCGCTGGGGCACAGGGTGAGGGTAATGATACAGGTCTGGGTCCATTGAAGCCAAGGGTTCCCATGATACAGCCTCTATACGACACAAACCAGACCTGTACTTCATAAAGTTTTAGGTTTTGTGACTTTTCCATAATTAGCATTGTCAGCTAACTCAGCCCTTACCTGCATTAGAATTTCTTACTCATTTTATATTGTTTTAAAGAAATATTTTGTGGTGTAGAGTCTTTCTCACTATATGTTTAAATCAGCACAGATGGCAGTGAGTGCATACAGAAAGTTTGCAGGAAGAATCCCTGCTGGGATTCACATTTACAGAGTAGGCTGCTTGTCATCTCTGGGAACATTAAGTGCACCCTGGACTGCTCTGTTAAAAACCGATTCCGTGGGCATCCAGGGATCAGCTGCCAAGCACTCAGGAGGAATGGTAGGATAGGGCGCTGCAGGGCTGCTGTTCCAACGTGGAAGTAGGTGTTACTTGATTGCAACAGGTAATCTCGAGTGGTAACAATCGATACAGAATCATGAAATTATTTAGATTGGAGGAAGCCTCTGGAGTTCACTCAGTTCAAAGCAGGGCCAACCTTGCAGCTACAGTAAGTTTCTCAGAGACACCCTCAGACTCTCCTGGGGTGCTGAGCTTTTGCAACAGCTCCTCCCAAATGGTTTCATCATGCCTTTGTTGTCAGCTCTCTATGAGGGATTCCACCCCTGAGCAGTGCTCTCAGAAAAGGGAACATAACTGAATCATTGTTGCTAATTTAATTGTTCTATAATGGCTCTGCCACGCTAGAATCAAGATTGCATTGGTCTGCTTATTAACTGCATTTAACAGTGTGTCTTCACAGACACAGGTCTCCCTAGGTAATCTTAACTTTTGCATGATGCTCTTTGTTGCTGAGTAATTTGCAAAAATTTGCAAACCACTTAAACTTCACAGCAGAAATTCTCACTTTCAGACTGCTTTGTTGCAAATGCAGTTTTCTATTGTGTTCATAGTAGGACAAAATATTTCCAAAAGCATCCTGAGATGCTGCAGCAAAAATGCATTTATTTTGTAACAACATTGCAGTTTCTTCAGCTTTCCAGTTGCCCTGGCAAGCCCACATGCTATTAAGGCTCATAATTAAAAAATAGCCATTGATGTACACCTGCTGCTGGTATTTTTTAACGTATGTTTTTCACCCACAGTCTCTTGAGAATCAGTAGTGTTTACTGCCAAAGTTCATTAATCTGGACAACAGCCAGGATATCTTTGCTTTTACACTCTTTGATGGGAGTGTAGGTAAGAAATCTTTAGAGGGTAACTATTCTAGTACTGTAGATGGAAAATGCAGTTTTATTCAGTCTGAAATCTAGTTCTCCAGACACAACATGGAGCTTCCTTACCGTATGTCTCTGCTAGTCCTTGGTTCTCTCTGCTTCTTTCTCCTGTGTTACAGAAAGATGTAGAAATCTTCCACTGTTCAGTTGGGAAGAAAAATAAACTGATTCATCTTCCTGCAAATGAAAGGCCAGTGCCTCACACAAGACAACAGAATTAATAATTGATACTTCAATGTACATACAGTATTGCAGTGTGGCATTTTGCTCCAAATCTGGAGAAATCCAAATATACCTATACAACTGCCAGTCACTGGCAGTACTTTGTGCAGGGGACACCATCCAGGAAGGCATTGCTTGTTTTTATTTTTGTTTTGTCCAATATTTAAAAATAAATGGTCATAATGCTGTGAAAAGGGAATGAGAATCACATAAATCCTGTTCCTCATGCCAGCTTTATATATATCTGGGTAGAATGGCTTACAAAACTCCTTTGTGGATGAATATAATCACTTGTATTTCATAATGCATTTCATATTTAATACTACTTAAAACTCATTCTACCAAAACTTTTAAATTTGTGTTTGTATATACTGCTGAATTTTGGTTTTCAGTGAACAAATTGCTAGCTCCCACACAAAAGCGTAGGATATTCTGCTTTTAGATGATAAAACCTGTTGTGCAAGACTCTGAGCATTAAATTCTCATACTTGCATGATTGAAGCTTGTGTGTTATCCACAGAATCACAGAATGGTTTTGCTGAAAGGGTCCTTTATCACATAATTCCAAGCCCTCCACCATGGCCAGTGACTTTGTTACATACATCCAGTGTCTCCTTTTGTTGCAGCTGAGGAGAGTATTTAAAGTCTCATCTAACTCTTACAGAAATGAGTGAGAAATAGATCATGCCATGAGAAACATCATGCCATACTAATCATAAGCACTTTCAACAAAAATGCACTGATACTAATAGCATGTTATAGCTGGAATTATTTGTGTCCTGCAATTCCTGCTGTGACCTAAGAAACCCTTTCATGATGAGGCTGACTCTTCCAAGATAGATTCTGAAACTGATGGATTGTTGTCCTAGCCCTAGAGTCTGTATCTCTGCATTGGGGGTTCAGTAAGAGAGATTCAAGATTTCTTTCAAATAATTTTTAAGGCTCACTAACATGAATTTTGTATTATGAAATCTAAATTCCTGGGCATGTGAAAGTTTCACTTCAAATACTCCTGTATATATATTGAGGGATTTTGGAAGCTGGAAGTTGACTCATAGGAGAGAAGATGCTCCTGTCTCTCAAGCAAAAGCATTTCTCTGCTATGGGGATCACCCAGGAAAGTGAATGGATTGGAACTGAAGCTTTATTACCAGGGCAGGAACAAATGCATATTTTTCCTGATACCCCAGAAGTGGAAAAATAGATCATAACAGAAAATAAATAGTGTAAGCTGTCACTTTGTAGTTTGAACTCTGCTACTCCACAGCACAAGTACCAGGAAGAGAACATAATGACTGAAGCTAATAAGGAAGAACTCAGAAACCTTGATGCCATCCTTAGTTTGCAGTTCTCCTTATGCTCAGGTGCCACTGAAGTGCACAAACCAAAGTAAATTTTGGTGGCACGTGTTCAGCTGCCTAGGGAGCACTGAATGCCATGGGAAGACTTGTGTGTGCTGAAATTGCTGGAATTTCATTGCTTTCCAGCCTGGCACAGGCATATCTGGTCATTTGACAATCCTTGTTTCCAGATACAATTGGAGAAGACTTGAAAGTGTAATTCCTATGAGTAGAAACTCTCAAATTGGTTGTGTCAGCAGAATGTTTGGACTAAATCAGCAGCTGTTTCTGAGGTAAATTGAACTCAAATTGAGCTTGTGCAATAATTCGTCTTGGAATTACCTTGTAAGTGATATTTGGAAAAGTAAATCACAATGGAAAAGTAAATCACAATCTTTCCAGGTCAATTGCTTAATTTTGCACAATCACAAGGCTGTGACCTTAGGTTACAAAGGTATTATGAATGAAAGCTAACCATTCATTGTCTGATACCTGTTCCCTTGTATGCTCTTAGTACACACCAAACATGAGATAATGTGTCTTAATTTAGCCCATGGTGGAAGACTTTTCAATGTAATTGCATCAACTTTGTGTTTCCCAAAGAATGACATATACATGTGGACAGGTGTTGTGTGTGTAAGATAACTTGTGCTTACATATAAATCTCTGGATAACAGTGTGTGCCAGTGTGTGCCAGTGTGTGCTGGGTGTAAATGTGCCACTTGAAGGTTTTGCCAGTTTGTACCTTCACGCTTCCCCTCCGATGCTGCCGTTATTATTACTGCCATAGCTCAGCTGGTAAAAAGGTTTGTTTAGGAGCACTTTCATTTGCTCCAGGCAAAGCGAGCAGGTTGGTTTAAACCCTCTTTGTTGACTAATCCATCTGACTTGTTGGAAGCACACGAGGGAGTGCTCACTTAATTCCTTCTGCCAACAGAGCTGCGGGGGTGGAAAGTCTCGGCAGAGGAGTGGTAAGGAACAGCTGGAAGCATGATAATGTCACCAAGCAGCCGGCACACCTGTCTGCCAGCTGAGTGCCAGAGCATGACTTACTCCTGTCTGCACCATGGCTATTGTAGCTCTTCCAAACAGGGCTGTGCCTGTCCTCCTACACATTCCTGGCTTAAATCTCCTTCATACTAAGTACTTTTATACCACTCTGAGAGTACAAAACAATTTGAAAGCATCCAGAGGTGTAAAAGCAGCCTTATTGAACAAACTGTGTCAGAAGGTCTAATGGGTGAATTTCAACTATTAGTCTTGCAAAATTAAATGCATCATTTCCTTATCCTGAACTTGAGCTGTTGCTGTCAAGGATGCCAGATGCACAGACAGCACCTGGATGCAGGGTGGCAGTGCTGCCCCTTGGCCCAGGGACAGTCTGCTCTGGGGCTGTCTCACACTGATTTTACACTACTGGCACAAGTCACATCCAGGGAGAGGGCTCCAGACTTCATTCCCAGTTTGTACATGTTCTCATAGTCATGTGAATAACCTCCTGTTACTCTTAAACCTAGAGGGGTCCAGTTGCCCACAGGCCTCTGAAAGGAGTTTTGTCTGCCTGGCTCTGAAGAGCTGTCCTTGCCACCCTCTTTCCAGGTGTGCCCTTCCTGTTGCAGAGCCTTCTCCTCTAGCTGCATCATCAGCTTGCCTGCAAGGCCCATAGGATGCATAGTGCTTTCCCTTCCTTCATGGAACCCCTGCATTATCTTTTCCTAATCTCTTTAGATTACCTTTTCTTGTATTTTCATGTTGGAGTTCCTAAACATCCTTATGAAGAGATTGTGCTTTATCTACCACTGTTGTTGTTATGACTACTAACTATCTCTTCTTTTGGAAAATTCTGCTTAGTCTGATCTTAATGCTGTAGCTTCACATAACTGGTTTTTGTTGTTTCTTTTTTTCCCCATTTTTTAAAATTCTACACAAGAACAGCCTTGCTATTTGTTTCAGTCAGTCATCTGCAGCCTAAATGAATTTTTGTTCCAGTGAAGTACTTGAACATGTGTTTATGTCTAGATAGGTATATTTTCATGTGCTTCTTGAAGAAAGAACATAGAATTTTGCTAAAAAAATTCTGAAGTAAAATTGAAAGATCTGATCTGAAGTGTGCTACAGGAGGCTGAAATCTGCTCACTCATTGTGGCAACTGCTCAGATGATGAAGGAATTTATTTTTTTTTATTCCTATATCTACAACTATGACCAGTTTAGTCTTCACAAATGCAAGGCATTTCCACTTAGCTGCAACCTCTTTTAAAGTAATTTAGCATGTTTGTACCTAAGATTTGTTATTCTTTCTTATTCACAGGTTTCGGATCCTTTTGTCTTTCTGGGTTAGGTGTCTCTTCTGAACAGTGATCAGTTCTGAAAACATCTGGTTTTCAACCTTTGACTGACTGGAAAAATCGTACATTTTTGTTCTTTCATGTCTTTTGTTTCTTTGGTGGGCCTCCATAGTAGTCCTGTATTTTTCTGCAGCTTGGATGGATGTGCTTTATCAGGCAGTGAATGAGCTGTCAAAGATACCCTTTAATCGGGAAGGGAATGAAGTCCTGCTGGGTACTTAAACAACTGCATTTTCTCTGTGACTTTGATCAGTGCCCCTTCAGTCAGGTTACAGCCTCCTCCTAACACTCTAACTGCTGAATTTGGGTAATCTGATGTATCCCTCTCTTTTTATCCAACTATCCAATTCTGGATGATCTTACACATTTTTCCTACTTCAAAATCTGTTAGTGGGCCAATGGTACTCTCCATCTTAAGCTACCAAAGTTCACAGAAGGCATATATCTCCATTCAGCCTGCCTCATATTAATTACTGAGCAGTTATTAACAGTTATCGTGGGCTGCAGAATCTCAGCTGGGTGGAGTTAGTCCACACAGTGTTAAACAGGAGTGAATTTGAAAATTCTGCTTATTGAAATGTCCTTCTTGTAGGACAATGTTTGTGGATTCCTTTCTTGGGAGGAGATAAAGAAACTATACAAGCCAATTAATTGTTGGCATACTTTGCTAATCCTGCAACTCTATACAGCAGGCATAATTATAACTGTATTTGCTGGAGGGAATTAGAATGATTCCTTAGAATATTGTATATAGGATAGCTTTTTTTCACTCAGAAAATCAAATTTAAATCAAAATTCCTAAAACTGAGTGAAATCTGCCAGCAAAAATGCTAATGCCAGGTCAGTAAGGAGCAGGGCTAGCACTCAAATGTTAATACTGCTGAACACATTGTAGATGTTGCAATTTCTGCTGTTGCCAATGCCAGACACAGTTGTGCAAATGTTTTCCTCTGGCAGTCTGGCAGGCAATGCACAGGCATGGCTGCAGTGCCACTGCAGCAAAACACAGGCAGGGACCAAAGGGAAGAGGAAAGTGAAGAGAATCAGCTTTGGTGGAGGTTCCAGAAGAAGGAGGGGCAGCCCTGGCTGATGCCACCCTGCTCTGCTTTCAGTAAGAGTTTTCCTCAAGGAAAACTGCAGTGTCTCTGAGTTGGCCCTGAGCCCAGACAGCAAAACCCTCAGGAAGATGGAAGTGGGCTCAAGACCCGGACGCTCCATTTTGTCCTTAAAAATATGCCCTGCCAACTTCACCAGCCATTCCCTGAGCTAATGCTCCCTTTTCTTTTTGTTTTTCCCAAAGCAGGCTAGTGCAAGCAAGGGAAGGACTCCAGAGCAGTGCTCCCTGCCTCTGCACTGCCCTTGTGCCATCCTCCTCCCTGATGTACATTTTCCCAAAGCCAAACCAGCGAAGCTCTCAGCTGCGCCGAAACATTTCTCTCCACACAGAGTGCTACAAGGGGTTCCCACATTCAGTGTTGGTGACCTTACACCTAGTGCATTCCCTTATGGGAATCAGAATCCTAGTAGGAATACCCATTGTTATCTTGGACACTCCCTTTAAGGCCTGGGAAAATGTTGCTGAAATTTTGGTCGCTGGTCCCTTCACTAATTAATACACAGGACAGTGAATTCACTATGGCATGGACCTAAAGTGTGTCTCAGAAGCATCAGCACCTCGGGTGCCACCCTGAAGTGTTCTTGCTCAACATCCTTTTTTTTCCCTCCTCTTCCTCTTCTTTGTGGTGTGGACAGGCACTCGTCCTAATCTGCTACATCTTAATGTTCTGTGAGGAACATTGTTGCTAAATGGGCGTTTCAAAAAGGCATCTCTTGTTTTCGCTAGGAACTCCCCCCCTCCCACATCCCCCCATTTTTACAGTACTGCTGAAGTGTGAACTCTGATGCTTTGTGAAAACTTGGTTTAGCTGGGAAAACTTCAGATTTACCTCAGTGTAACTATAAGGCTTTTCTGGAAGGTGTGAATAAACTGGAAAATATCTAATTGTTTTTGTATGCCAGAGAATGGGTTAAGGTAGTACTGTTGAGATTAAATCAAAGTGGCTACTTCAAGAAAATCTTGCAGACACATCTGTGTGTGTGTATTTTCAAAATTACAGTTAGCACCTTGGTAATAATTTGATTTAATCTAGAGGCTACATTTTCAAAGCCAGGTGCTAATGTTAATGCACTTAGCACAGGTCACCCAACCTGTGTCACATCAACACTCACATCAACAACTCCATTGTGTTTTCAAGGACAGGACATAAAGATTTCAGCTCTTGAACCAGAAATCTCTGGAAGAGAGAAGTGGTTCTCAGAGAAATTACTTTTGAAGAATTTACATGTCCACTGCAGTTTCCTTGGTGGGAATGCACAAACCCATAGTCAGTACAGTCTACAGTTTGGGACCAATTCTGGGTTTTGTGCTGGTACCCTAAAAGCAGCTCATGAGGCCAGTGATATTTAATCATTCCTGCCCAGGAGACTCCTGCGTTCACAGATCTGTTGTGTTCTATTCTCATATTTCTTACACCTCTTGGTTACAGCACAGCTCCCTGCTATTTCTGCTGGGGATTCTTGGTACCAGGAAATCCATGTGGTATAGGAAGGCTGCTCCACAACAGCAGCAGTTTTTAAAGCATGCTTGATGCTTTATTAGTGCAGGGTTTTTATTAGTGTTTTTTTGCATTGGCTTACAAATACTGATCAAAATTTGGGATCTCAATGTTATTAGGGTGCGCTGTCATTAGGAGATAGATAGGGGTCTCTAGAACAGTGGTCTCAAAATGTTTAGGTAGTGTACCCCATCACTAAAAAAACTTTAAGCATGGATTCCCAATATAGTAATATTTTTTATTTATAAATTATATATATATAATGTCATCATGATATATTATGTACATTAGAAAATGTAGACAAAATTAAAACTAAAGAAGGATGAGCTAAAGATAAAATTTATTTATTTATTCATTTATTAATGGTACATAATGTATTTTTTTTGTGCATCCCAGTGGATTATCTTTCATACCCTTGAGTCCACACACTCTGTTTTCAAAACCAGTCATCTAGAAGATGGACTAAAATTCAAGATGAAAAAACATGACAAAAATGAAGAAAAAAAAATTACCCCTGGGCCTTAAAGTATCTCCTTAATGCAGGTGGTTAAAAACTTTTAAAGCCTGGCCCAAGACTGTGGAATTAATTCCCCCAGGACCTAAGACAATTGCAAACATCATCATCCAAATGTAAACAAGGTTATTTAACCTGCCTTTATGACATAAATACATTGCAACATATACATTAAAGAGAAGCATCCAAATTATCAAAGCAAATCTCCTACAAACGTCTCCCCTGGGGCAGAGGAAGAGAGAACAAAGGAGGTGTTGCTTAATGCACTACTGGAAAGCAGTTGGGTGTTGCTGCAATGGGGTGAGAACATGAATAGACTAGTGTGTGATAGAAAACCGAATCTGTTACTGCTTCTACTCAATTAAAAAACGGCACCAGTGTGAATAAAATGTTCATTTCAGGTCAACAGGCATTATATATCCATTTTCTAATTGGGTACTGCTTATTTTGGATTTTTCTATGTTTTCTTCCTTCCACAGTGGCATCCTGACTGTAGAACCATGAGTAAATTACTATAAATCGTGGACTCTAGCTGTGTCTGGCTGTAAAATAACCTAATTTCTTGAATTCACTTCAAGAGGCTTTCTTGGGTAATATTTCAGTACAGCTGGATTGCTTTATTGGCACAGCTCTAAATATAGATCAACCTTTAAATTGCTTGCTTCCAAAATTGGTTCAAAAAAGTATTCTGAGTTGTAAATTGAGTTAATACACAGGACAATGAATCCCAACCTTCCTGGAGGCACAGTACTGTCTTACCTAAGGGTGACATTTATTTCATCTTTGATGCCTGGCCAACGCCCCTATAGTTGCTGCATGAGATGGGATGAAGCTGGAATCAAGAATTTCTCTGCTCCTGAGTCCTTTGCACAAGGGAAAGTTCTGGAAAACACGGGTTGCACGCTCCCACCTCACTTATGTACAAGTCATTCAGCCAGGATCTGTTTTCCAGATGCATGTAGGAATGGGAAGAGACTAACTTCATACTTCATCCAATGCTTTCCGATGATGACAAGAAAAGCAGGCCAGGTCTTTGAAGTGATTAGGGCTGGCTAGAAACTTCTGTTCTACATTGGAAACTGTACTTTCTGGAAATTAAAAAAAAAAAATGAAATTTTATAGGCTTTTTTTTTTACTTTGTCATGATATCTCTATCATGACAGAAATGACATCTCTTACTGCAGCACAGGTCTTTCCCTCTGACTGCCCTGGCTGATATGTTATGAAAGATGTAGTTTGTCCTGCCAGTGGGAAAGAATGGGACAGCTTTACTGGAAAAAACACATTTTTTTCTAACTATGGAGCTGGATGGCAATGGAAAATGGAAGTCTGAGATGACTGGGAGCAAAGATTTTTTGCCTTGTTTCAATGTGATTTTCTACCTGATCTTTACTAATCAAAAGCTTTGGAATTTTTTGTCCTGTACCAAGATGAGGTACCTTGAAACTTCTCCAGGAGGTACCTTGAAACAGAACCTGTGAAGAGTTGAGTACAGCTATTGATATATTTGAGTATGGAAGAATAACAATTGGTGAAAAATACAAACAACTTGTTTGAATAGTATAACAATAAATAAAACTGCAGCAGAATTTATGTCTGTTAATAGATTCAGAGAATCATGGAATGGTTTGGGCTGAAAGGACCTTAAAGATTGTCCACTTCCAACCCCTCTGCCATGGTCAGGGACATCTTCCACTAGACCAAATTGCTCAAAGGCCCATCCAACCTGGCCTTGAACACTTCCAGAGACAGGGAGTTCACAGCTTCTCTGGGCAACCCTTTCAAGCACGTCACAGTGCTCTCATAAAGTGTTTAATGGTATCCAGCCTAGACCTCTTTCAGTTTAAAAATGCTGCCTCTTGTCCTGTCACTCGTAGATGCTGCTGAAGAGTATCTCACCAATTCTTTCTGTAAGCCATTTCTGAGTAGTGAAAGGCCACATTAAGCCTCCCCAGAACCTTCTCTTTTCCAGACTGAACAGCCCCAGCTTTTTCAGGCTGTCTGCATAGGACAGGTGCCCCAGCCCTCTGATCATCTTCGTGGCCTCCTCTAAACCCACTTTAACAAATTCATGTCTTGCCTTTTGCTGAAGTCTTTTCCTTGGTGGTTACTGAGTGCTTTTTTCATGAAAGAAATGCAGGAATAGCAACCGTTTTTGGGATCATAAAACAGGATGAAAAGGAATAATGACTCTTCCCAGTTTCCTGAAGGAAGTCTGAATTTAGCTTTATGTAGAACAAATCTACCTTGACAAGTTTTGCATAAACCTATTGCTTAACTTTTCTCAGGTATTAAATGGTTCTGAAGCTAATCTGAGTGTGAAATAGGGCTTTTAGTAACATTTCCATAGTGTGATGTGTAAATAGCTCAGGAAGTATATTAGCAACTTGCCTCTTGTCCACTCTTTTATAAATAATGCATGTTTTGTATCAAAGCCAATATTTTAAATCTACAACAGACATGGAAGGCACAAACAAATGTTCATGTGGGAAAACAAAAATGCAGGATTAACTCTGTTGGTATGAACTATTTGAATCTTGAATATATTAAACCTTATTTGTGAGCAACTGTTAACTTTGCAAGTAAAAGGTTAAAGAAAAAAATAAGCTGTGGTATGATGGCAAGTAGACTGCAAGATTTGTGATTAGAAAAAGTATGACTTTCTAGTACTTTTAGAAGCATGCCTGAAGAAATCAGTGAATATTATTGAGAGTTACCATATTGCTCAAAGGGCTGTTACAGAAACATGTCTTCTTTTTTTTTTTTTTTTTTTCTGAAATTCTTGGCCAAAACATCACCACTAGCCTTATTTGGTTATATTTCTCAATTTACAGATTTGCTTGTGAATTTTTCTACTCTTTCAAGTGAATTAGTTAATTGATGTTTGTGCCATGTTTTCAAGACAAAGCTATCTACAATGAACTGCAGTAACCCATGACTGCTCCTTAAAATCTAATCTAAATTCTATTTTTCATAATTAATCTGCAAATGAGCCTCAGTAATAGTAGGATTTTACACAGTGCAAATGTTGCCTCAGACTTCAGGAAGAGTCATTGCTGAATGTTACTGCAAATCTAATATCAATTTGGCCTTTACCCTCATCTTAAAAAAAAAGTCATATTGTCAAGTTATACAGGCAATAAAGAACATACCAAGTTTCCTACTCTTGTTCCTTCATCTATCAGCAAAGGTGGTTTTGCACTTAATACCAGGAGGCTTTTGGCTGATGTGTGCAACCCAGCAGACACAGACGCAGGCTGAGTACCTTGACCTGCAGCTAAGCACAGCTGCTGTTGGAGCTGGAAGCACAGCACGGAATGTTCTGGTGTTACATGGCCTGGAGAGTGTGTTAAACCAGGTAGTGCTCATGGGAAGAAGAGGACTGCAGACCCCTTAGCTAGAGCCTGCTTCTCTTCCCCTCCAAACACACAAATCCTTGGGCATTGTTGTTGATGATAATAAATAGCTCTTACTGTGGCCCTACTGTTATGTTCAGGAAGAATAAAATTGCAAATTTGAGTGTCCTGTTTCAATTATGCATTCAAAGGCAGGAAGTATGGGTAGATATTCATGTTACTGAAAACAGGCAAAGGCTTAAACAGACAATATCTCAGCTGCCCTTTGATCCCACTGAATGTGAAGCACCTTCATCACTCAGCATGTGCACTCACAAAGTTACTGTGATGTTATCACTCAGTGTCCCACTCTGTATTATGGGATATAGCACACATGCTGCTGTGTGTACAGTTTACAGCAAGTTTTCAGCTCCGTGTCTCTAAAAAGTGACCTATGTTTTACTGTAGGACCCACATCTGACTTGCCAACCCTCCAGACAGCAGCAGCAACCTGCTGCTGAGTGGGAAGGTGCTCCTAGCACCCTCCTCCAGCATTAGATGATGGAATTACATGGTTTGCCTGCAAGTTCTGAGGGTGCTGTTAACTCTGTCAAATTTTCAGGACAGTGGAACTTCACTTCTCTGAGGTTATGACCCTACTCCAAAACTGGGAATTAGCATGGACAAAAGTCTCACAACCTGCATCTGATGTCTTCAGCCTGTCACATCACCAGCAAACCCATGTGCCTTGCCTTCAGAGGTCAGGTATCACTGCTGACACATCCTCTTCCTGTCCTGGATGTCAGGTTTAAATCCTTATGAGACACCAGGATAGTTACATGCAGGAACAGGTCCATTTCTTGTCTGGATCCATGTAGGCCAGCAGGGAGAATAAAGGTGTGATGAGTTGCAGGGTGTGTCAGCAAACACTGGTGCACTTGGAACCTTCTGCCCTGGGATCAGCAAAGGTAGACAAGATCTCTCACAGCAGCTAACTACACTTTACCCTCCCTTTTTTTTTTTTTTTTTTTTTTTTTTCCTTCTGTGGGCTCTTGCAAACTGCCTTCAGCAAAGCTGGCAAATAATGTTTTATCTGTGGCATCCAGCATCTGGTCTCCACTGGGGATGTGTGGCCTGTGTGGTCAGAAGCAGAATGCCACATCTCTCAAGAAGAGTTTTGGCCATTGAATCAGACCACTTGTGAGTCAACTCCTTTTAGATGATGCCACAGACTAGAAAAAATTTCTGTATGGAATTCTCCCTCAACATGCTTTTCCTAGAATTTCCTGCAAATAACATGGTGAGCTTGGGTAGGCAGAGCAGCTGGTTATAGACTTTGTGTGTCTTACTGCTCTGATTCTTTGTCTTCAGTCTTCTTGTTTCACATTCTGGCATCTGTGACACTCCTTAGCATTGACTGGTTCCTGTTTTTCATCTTGCTGACACCTTTGGCTGTTGAAAGGAGCTGGAGAAAGTCCAGGCTTCACCCTGGTGCCTAATTCTTCAAATCAAATCCATCTTCACATGTTTGGTTTAGGCTTTTATTTTTGGTTAATGAAGATAGTGGTACTCATGTTGCTAACAATGATGTTTGTTATCTTCACAAAATTGTTTCTGCCTGTCTTCCACTCTTTTCCAAGGTCTTTCTTCTGTTTTCAGTCTTCTGTTATACACATGCATTTTGCTGCATTTTTAACTGTTATTTTTTCTTTACTGTCTGATCTCTTCTTCTGTTTGTAACCTACGTCAAAGATTTTGCCCTTTATGTTTTAGTGGATTGTCCTGGTCCCATATCCAGCAAAATTCTAATAAAGTCTTCATCAGGCAGAGTCAGTGTAACAGTCTCAGTGTGCCCCCAGCAAGGGATCCTTGCTAAAGGATCTTTGTCAGGAAGAGGTTCCTGTGTCCCTGCTCCTCCAGTGATTGAGAGACTCCCCAGACACCTGCTCAGATTTGTGGCCATCTCAGCTCAAATGCAAAGATGAATATGGCTATGTGTCTTGTGACACATTTTCTTCAGCATGGACAAGTTCTTCTACACATTTCCTATTTTCAGAGTCTTGCTGTTGAAAAACCCAGCTTTATTTTTGAATGTGAATCTGAGTATTTTCTGCCCTGTCTTTATCTTCTTCACCCAGTGGGAAGGTGAGTTCTTCCTTTTTCCAAGAATCTGTATAGGCTGAACCATCATTGTGTACCCTTCCTTCCTTCCTTCCTTCCTTCCTTCCTTCCTTCCTTCCTTCCTTCCTTCCTTCCTTCCTCTTTAGAACTTCACCATTTTCTGTCTTTCTTCAATGCCATTTCTTCTCAGAAATCCCCGAGCCAGAGTTTCTTTCAAAATATTTTGCTGAAGATGTGATTGCATTTTCTTTAGAGTACTTCCTTGAATAAATTTCTCATTCATTCATATGTTTCTCAATCTTTCAGCTGTTACCATCTGTCATGGGCTGCTTATGTCCACCTTTCCCTCAGCTAGATAATGTCTTTTATTCATATTTCCCATCTTACCTTTCTAACTAGTCCATCTCCATGACCTGCACTGATGAAGCTTTCTCTGTGTGGTTATGTTCCCTCTCTTTACAGACATTCCTCTGACATAACTCACTCCAGATTTTCTTAAGGCTGTTTTATAGGCTGTTGGCACTTCTTTTATTTTCTATCATTCACATAAGCTCTTCTACATATTCTTAGTTATTTTTCACAAAACATCTGGCTTCCCTAAACTCTACATGCTATAACCTGTTTAAATAATGCAGCTGTTGTAGCACTACTCTCCACAGCATACTTGCCCAGTGAATATCCTGCATTTGAAATAAAATGTTTCCATGATTTGCAAAGGCTTTCACTTTTACACTTGTAAGCTGTGGTCCATTGTCTACCACTGCCATTATCAGTGCGCTATTTCTGGCAAATACCTTGACTATGACGTTGGTTATATGCTCATCAGCTGTGTCAAGTTTCTGGATAGAAGAAACCATAACTTAGAGACAGCGAGTACATTTTTTCCACATGCAATCACAGACCAGAGAGCCTCTCTGCAAACTGTGTGGTCAAAGTGGGGTCAGCTGGAGCAGGTACCCCAGGACCCCTGGGGAATCCCCAGACTGGGCTCCAGCTGGGGCATGCGCCTCCTTCCATCACAGCTCACTGAGCGCAGGTCATGGCCAAGGGACAAATCTGCACACCTCAGTACAAATACTTTTCCTAGAACAGTAGTGTACACAACATTGGATTCCAGTCCTTGCTCTAACATTTTTCAAGTCACGCTTGGTAGTAGCAAAATTTCATCCATCTGCTATTCATCTCTTTCTTGTAAATTTGTGAGGGTTTTTCCCCACTAAATTGTATTTAGTATTGTTTTTTCTTGTCCTCATGGGCCTGTCTGGCTACGGTGAGTGCTCTGCTCCTGACACCAAGGGATCAGGATTATTTCGCTGGTACCCAGGGTGTCCTAACTGGCATGTGAGACATCCACATACACTGATGGATAAAGCACAGGGTCTGCAGGACAGCCATGGCCTATGGGATTGTAGATGAGTGTGGTATTCACATACTCTTTGAACAGAGAGAGACATAATTCTCTCTCCCAGGATTTTTCCTGGGGAGGGCAGTGAGAAAGCTCAGAGGAGAGATGAGAAAACAATTCTTATCTCTATTTGCTGCTCCTGTTGTTTGGCATATGTGGAATGTGTTATGGAGATGTTTACTGAAGAGTGATTTGTTAATTGGACACTGGTGATGGTTACTTGATTGATTGACCAATTAGGTCAAAGCTGTGTTGTGACTGTCTTGAAAGGGTCACAGGCTTTTCTTTAGTATAGTTTTGGTATTAGTATGATAGTAGTACTATAGTGTAATATAGTATAGCTCAATAAAGCAATTTCCCAGCCTTCTGAATCATGGAGTCAGAGCACATTATTCCTCTGCTGGGAGATGTCCTGCATCGATAGATGGGGTCAGACAGAACTCTGTAGGACACTCTTAGGGAAATAAATTACTTATTTATGCAACTGAATGGAGTCCCTATTACTAAACCCATGTTTTTCAACTTTTCCCACTTGTTGAAATGACTACAAGCGTTTATTTCCCAAAATAACTGCTCCCCACACTCTGTGTTGGTGGTCTATAGCAGCACACCTGGGTTTTCTTCAAAAAGTCTGGATGGTAACTGCAGATACCAGAACAACCTGCCTGAAGTTTTTGCCGAAAATAATTTTAGTCTTGTAAATACAGCAGCTGTGGGGAGCTGGGTACTGCTGATCTGAGCCTGTTTCTAGGCTGCAGGCAAGTCTTTATGCTTATCTTCTGGCAAGACAATCTTCTTGCCTTGTGAAGCCTCTCCCTGAGCTTCCACTTTTGCTCTAGCTGCTTATGCTGTGTATCAATCTGTGGTTTGCTAATTTGAACTGCTGTTTATTTATCTCTTTTGTCCTTCAGAATTTGCTTTGGGTCTTTTGCCAGGCAGCAGAGCACACTTTAGAGCACACTCTACTGCTTTGTAGAGAAGAAAAATTTAAATCAAGGTTTAGGTTTAAGTCAAGAGCTTTTTTTTGGTCTTGATTCTCTCCTTCATATTGCTACAGATGATATAGAGTTTCTGAGGGCACTGAACCAAGAAGGAGTTAATCTGTGGTAAGTGGCCTTAAAAGTGTTGACTCTTCTATGTTTATATGTGTGTGTCTATAAATACCTTAAAGAAATATATATAAAATATATATTTTTATCCCAAATTCAGTATTTGTAGGCCTACATATATTTAGGGTACGTCATGTCAAGACTTCTCTCCCTACATCTGCATTGCAGGTCTATTCTCTCTCCTCTCTGTCTGCCATCCAACAGGACGTGGGCCCTGAAGGACCATCCTGCTCCCCGCTCTCACACACTAGGGGATAGGTGGGAGATCATGGAATCACACAATCACTTGTGTTGGAAGGCACCCAAGGCACCATCTGGTTCCGACCCCCTGCCATGTGCAGGGACACCTTCCACTAGACCAGGGTGCTCAGAGCCCAGTCCAACTTGTTCTTGAACACTTCCAAGGGTGGGGCATCCACAACTTCTCTGGGCAACAGTTCCAGTGCCTCACCACCCTCACAGTAAAGAATTTCTTCCTATCTCTAATCTAAACCTACTCCCTTTCAATTTGAATCCATTCCCCCTGTCTTGTCACGACATACTTCCGTAAATTGTTGATGGCCAAAGCTCAGCCTGACTTAGGACAGGCACGAAAAGCCCCCACTAGTCTGGTAAAACAAAAGCAAAACAGGAAAGCACGGTGAGCTGTGATGGACTTTGGTTCCTCATTTCTCTGTATGGCAGGTATCTGTCCCAGCCCTGCCTGGGAATGAGAGATAATATGGGATGTTACAGCAGTGTCTGCTTGCTGTCAAACACCTTTGCTGAGCAAATACAGTGCTGATGGGCTGACAAGGATGACTTCAATAAGAATCTGTTAACATTAGCCTGAAGTTAAAGCTGGGGTTTCAACATAAATCAGCTGATACAAAAGCTTTTAGCATATTTGTGTCAGAAGGGCTCCTGTAGCCAAAAAGGAAAAAAAAAGTTTGCCTGATTAGCTTCCCCCTCTGTAAATAGAAGAGGTGACTACTTGTACAATTTGAACTGAATGCAGCATAGAATAATAATAAATCTAAAGGAATTAGATTTAGTCTAAATCTCTGCTTAGAGAGAGGTTTAAGTCACACACTTCACAAGGTTTTCTGATCTGGAGTGAATGGCAACAGATGGATAGGACAGAGGGATTCCTTTACCACCAGTAGACACACATTCTTGTGTACAAAACAGGTGTTGCCCAGAGTTCCTGTAAATAAAGGAAGAGTTTCATGATATTTGTCACTAGAAAAACATAAGGGCCTCAAGCCTGATTCTCCCCTGTAATGTCAGGAGAGTGAGAGTTATTCAATCCCACCTCCCTGTGCCACAGCCTCAGCTGTGACACTGTTTTGAAGAGAAATTATGCCTAATTCATTTCTCTCAGTAGCAGCAGCCATTCTGCTGCTCTGAGCTGTTTTAGTGAGTCACAATTTGAGGTCCAGCATATCCAACCTCCTGCTGTGCTGCCCTTCTCTTGCCATGAAATACATGCTGAGCTGCTGAGGGTGAAACTCTGGTCTTCTGCATTCTTGCAGTTTTTTAAGTGGAAAGATGTGAACTGTCCGGGCTGAGATTTTGAGGTAATCTTCCCCTACAGCTCCCTTCAGCAAACTGTACAGTTTTAACACCAAATAGCTAGCAAAGTGGTGGTTAACAAGGCTGTAAAAATGGTCTGTGTGTTGTAAAGGCAATATGGTACCAGGAATTTGAGAGCTTTTCTTATGACGACCCTCAGCCAACCGTTATCTTATGGAAAAATATCAATGGCAACAATCGAGGCTGAGCAAAACCATCCCAGAGGGTCCCTGGGGTGTTGGTTCACCAGGCTGGTGGCAGCAGCTGCCCATGGCTCCCCAGGCTGGTGGCAGCTCCCCATGGCTCCCCAGGCTAGTGCCACCCTGGCCAGAAGAGAGGAGGCTGAAGAGAGGAGCTCAGCCCCTGCAGCGGGTTTGGGGAGAAGGAGTCACAAGGCCATATATTACTGCTCTGCTCAGAAGATGACAGAGGAGCCTGGAACATTTCAATTTCTCTTTATGTACACAGGGCATGGCATGAGCCACAGACAGAATGGTCTTTATAAGGCAACGAATCTGGGGTGTCTGGGGCAGCACTAAGGATGATCTGTGCTCTGCTGCAGCACAGCCATGGCTGGCTGGAGGAACTGGGGATCCCCAGCACTCATTTATCCCCTGGGTGACATGGGGGCTGGCTGGGGTGGCTGCCCTGTGAGCCTGTGCAGAGGCACTGGAGCAAGGTGGGGGTGTTTGAGTGCCGGGGGAGCCCAGGGTCCTGCAGATCAGCACCCTGGCAGCCACGGTGCAGTAGGAGCCAAGACTGGATTGTAGCTGAGGGAGGGTGAGAGAAAAGTAGTTTGCAACCTAAATTCTTGGCAGCAGCAGCAGCTGAATGAAATGCTGTCAGTGTTGTTACAGTAGTGGTCTCTGAGCTGTGCAGAAGCCAGGATCCCATTGCATTTGGAGCTAAATCCTTCCCACATGACTGGCTTGCTCTCTTCTGCCCTTAGCCTGTGCTGTGGCCACTTATACAGAGGGACAGTACAGGGCTCTGCTGGAACCATTTTTTGTCACTGCCAGGTTTGGATTTCTCTCAGTAACCAGAGGCTACAGTCTTTTCTCGAAGCTATTTGGTATTAGTCACCCTCAAAGTTTGCTGTCCTTGTTATGTGGCCATGGTTGCTCTGCATATATCCATGCTCTGGAGCTGCCTCCCTCCTCTTGCATGTCCTGAGGGCTTTCTGGCATGCAGAGTCCAGGGCTACAGACTACCTGGGGATTTTTTTCCAGAAGATAATGTGTGCTTTGAAAGGAAATCCACCTTAGACCAAAACAGACATTTTTACTGCACTTCAGGCTGTGCTGGAAGTCTACAAAAGACAAAAGAATGTTACAGAGAGAATTTAGCGCACATTTAAGTGGAACAAAAACCAACAAACTATTCAAGATCTGTAAGCAGTGGGAACCATGTATACATGATTTACCTATTATGTTTCAGCTCTCTGAGGCAATGCAATGTATCTGCAGCTATCTTCCTCATGTTGGGAGGCTGAATGCACCATAACACTATTCTGCCAGGCATGTTTTGGATGATAAAAGCAGCATATGAAACCTGGGAAGTGCCTCAGGAGTGCTTGACCTCAGACAGCACAGTTACACGGACAGAGAATGTGTTAGAGCTGCTGCTTTGTACAGCCAGGGAAGGACTCTGTGTTTGGAGCCATCCCCCTCATCCAGCAATAGCTGAGTCAGAGAGATGTGGTAGAGATGAAGTGGCTGGATGCATTCAGTGTGTGGTCTTCATGAATGGCAAATGGTGTGAAAGATTCTCCATAGGATCACAGAATAAACTGAGTTGGAAGGGACCCACAAGGGTTACCAAGCCCAGCTCCTGGCCCTGCACATGACAACATGTGCCTGAGAGCATTGTCCAAATGCTTCTTGAACTCTGCCAGGCTTGATGCTTTGACCACTTCCCTGGGGAGCCTGTTCCAGTGCCCAAACACCCTCTGGGGGAGGAATTTTTTTCTAATACCCAACCTAAACATCCCCTGTCACAGCTTCAGGCCATTCCCCTGTGTCCTGTCAGAGAAGAGATCAGTGCCTGCCCCTCCTTTTGCCCTCACAAGGAAGTTGCAGATTGCAATGAGCTCTCCCCTCAGTCTCCTCCTGGCTGAACAGCCCAAGCGTCCTCAGCCCCTCCTCATTTGGCTTCCTTTGGACACTCTCCAGTAGCCTCATACTGTTATGTTGTGGTGCCCAAAAGTGCACACAATATTCAGGGTGAGGCCACACCAGAGCAGAGCAGGACAATCCCCTCTGTTGCCCTGCTGGTGATGCTGTGCCTGATGCACCCAGGACACAGGTTCCAGAGCTCGTTGGGGAAAACCTCCCATTAATACCACTGTCACTGCCATTTTCTGGCCTTGTCTGAACTCACTGCGTAACACTGGTTATTCACATTTCCTACTGTAGATTACATGTTCTTTAATGAGATTCAAGTGTCTGTGCAGGGGAGTAAAACACTCAAACTGGAAACCTAAATGCTCTCCAGATCAGAAAATTAAACTCCCACCTTGAGAAACAGGTCAGATTTAGCAGTGTTAGATCTGTACAGGTTCCCAAAGGACTGAAAACATAAACCACTTATCTTTTGTCACAGGAGTTTGTAAAGATTCTGAGAATGGCTCAAGAAAGTTCAGCTCCTGTGAGAGGGAGTCTGGGGTCTTTCATTACTGGGAGTGTTTGATTCTGCATTTACTCAGCCTGGTTTTATGATTAACTTCAGCAGAGTTAATCCTGATCTGCTCCTACCCAGGTAACAGCAGAAGCAAGGATTTTTGCAACACTTGAGACTAACAAAATGCTCCTGAACAGATTAATAGATGTGAGTTAATACTGAGCAGCTAAGAGTTTGTACATGTACACACAGCAATGCTTCCTACCTCATTACATGGAAAAGTCAATATTATTCTCATTTTTCTGGTTAGAAGAGGGACACAAAGAGATTCAGCAACCTTGTGAAAGTGGCAATTGTTGGAAGAACTTGAAATAAGATTTTATTTCTTGTGATTTCTGAGTTCACTGCACATGGAGACATGGAGAGTATGTCAGAACACGGATCTGTTCTGGTTGAGGGTGTGGATAACCACCCACTAACAGCCCTAATGCAGGTCTGCTGTGCAGTCACGACTGTTTTTCTCTTGAATTACCCAGTAATGTTAATGCCATCTGGAGAAGGACAGATTACACCTGATCAGGAAAAAAAAGAAGAAAAAAAAAAAGAAAAGAAAGCAAGAAAGCCTTTAGGGACAAAACTGCTCCTTCAAACCTCTTTTGAGCATACTTGAACTGGCAGAAGGATTTTGCACCACTTCAACACCTTTTGTCAGATAGCTGCGAGGCATTTCAGCTGGCATCAGGAGCCCTCCCAGAGGAAATGGCACCCCATGGAGTCACTGCTGGGTGTGACAGCCCTGGAAGCTAAGGAGCAATCAAATGCCAAGCCTATCTGATGGTTCTTTCCATCTGTTCCTCTAACAGCATGCAACAGGAAACTTGCCACCATTTCAAGGGAAGCAAATTTGTGCGATCCTCCCTATGTCTGTGTGTCCCTGCCTTCACCTTCCTTCAGCCCTCTGCCTGCTTTGAGCACACTTGATACAAGGATATATGTCTCAATATAAAATTATTTTCCTGCATAACCCAGCATAAATAAGTTACCAGGAAGAGGAGAGAACTGAATTTAAGTGGGCATGAGATCCTCCCTAGTGACTTCTGATGGCTGAATCAAACAGGTGTGCTTGGTGGAGAGCACAAAGCTGACAACCATGTGTACCATGAACTGAGTCAAGATTTTATCTATAAAAGACAGCCAAACAAGAAACAAAAATCCTCAAGATAAAGGACTCATTAGTACACTACAAATGGAACCTGTTGGGGAAGAAATGAGGTAATTAATGTAATGAAGAGTGGATTTAAGGTCCACATTGGTTTTTTATCAATATTTGGTTTTTATGTTGTGATTATGTTTTTTTTCCAAGCTGCTCCACGGATCTTAGGTTTTAGGTTGTTGTATCCCCACAGATTTTGAGATAGGAAGGTGCTTAAAGAGACTGACTGTATGTACTTAATTATAAGTCAAATTAGCTAACCTATTTACTCAGGAAATTAAGTGTTAAGGAATGTCTTTACTGATGAGAATCACATATTGTCAAGTATATGTTCCTTCTCGAAGCATAAAGTATTGAATTTTTTTAAGGTAGAACAAAAACATTCAGAGTGTATTTTGAAGAGAAAAAAACTGAAGCTTGAGAGAGATATTTTAGGTTACCTCCTTCACTCAGCACACATGCTCCTATTTCAGTTTCTCCAGGAATAAAATGAGACTGGAGACACCAATCCTTCTTTCATTCTTCAACTCCTAAGCAGAACAAAGTGGACAGACTAACCATGGATATGGCCCCACTACCTAATTACAATGTGCCAGCAGCAACACCTACAGCAGAAGTTTTCTGATGTTTGCACGTGGCAGAAAGACAATCAGAGCAGCCTTTGCAATGACACTGCTTTGGTCTTGGTCCAGGGCTCTGCAAACTCTCCACAGCTTTGAGGGTGTAGTTTTCCTTCTTGGTAGTTGCTGTCAGTTTTTAATCTCAATTCAATAGACAATATACAAGGTTCAGAGCTGCAAATGCTGCTGATATTTCAATGGGGAGAGCTACTATGGATAGATAGGAAGGAAGGAAGGAAGGAAGGAAGGAATTAGAGGAGTGGCACAGGAAGGGTGGGAGCATAATAACTGTTTCACTGTTATTAGATTACAAGACAAGTGCTTAGACAAGGAAATAATTTTACTGCTTGTGCCACTGTAATTATTTCTCCTCTGTGCATGCTTAGGATGGTGCTGATTTTAATGTCATAACGACAATTAAAGCAAATAACTCATGTTCTCACCGATAGGGCAGCATAAAATGAATTTAAAAAGAACAAACCTGCAATTGGACAGATCTATTATTTCCTGACTTCTCAGTGCCTGAATTTACCATCCAGGCATCAGTAGTTTTAAATAGCTTGAGTTTACTGAGTCAATGCAGCTTACAAAGCTCTTGGGATCAGAAGAAGGCAGAGAAGCCTCTCAAGCACCGTGCCAGGAAGCTTCACAGCCAAACAATGACAGCTGGAGGTGGGAATTGGAGGCTGCTGTCAGTTTTTAAAAGATTGATGTGTTTGCAGAGCAGGACATCATGTCAGTGGCAGAAAAGAAGCAATCTTTTATCCCACAGTAAGGAGTCTGATGCAGAAAGCAGCACCTGAACATCAGTTCTGCTTTGCCATAAGCAAAGCAACCCAACTCCCAGGCTATCACAGGGATGCCTCTGACCAGCTTCCACTGGTCCCACAGGTTTCAGCTGCTGCCTGGCTTCCAAAGATCAGCCATGAATGTGTTCCCCAGATGGAACTGGTTAATGAGCTGATTAAAGCTCTTCCCTGACATGAGGTTCAGTCTGTGGACTACACAGCCTCTGACTCCTGTACTTTCAAGGACAGGAACTGAGTGAGTTTCAGCTGGGTTCTTCCTGGCACCTGTCCTTGAAGGAGGCTCTGTGGACATGATTCCAAATGGATGAAGGGACATAACTTTTTCCCAAGTTCTGTTTATGAAGGAAGCAAACAACACAGCCAAGCAGGCTGAGCTGCTGCTGGGGTGCACCCAGTCCCTGTGGTGTGGCTGTCACAGGGGAGGGGAAGTGCCTGAGCTCGATTGCTCTGCAGTGATTGTACAGAGCAGTGTGTCACATGGATTGGATTGCTGTCCAGGGCCAAGTGCTCCAAAGTATGATGAATTGGCATCTATATTCCACCTCTTGTTTTTTTCCTTCCCACAGAACCTTTCTTACAGGACTTGCCAAAAGGAGAAGACAGTTTCCTTTCCTGCACTTAAAAGGCATATGGGCTCCAGTGTGAGCAGAAGAAGAAACTTAGCTAAAACAGTGTTTTCTTATTCACCATGTCATTCCTGAAATTTGGTCTTGCAATGTGTTTGTAAGGACAGTACTGCTGTCCCACAAAGCATTAATGCATTCAAGTAACTTTGAGGAGAAAGGCTGGGCCTTAAGGTCAAATGCATTCTGGAGTTAGGGCCAGCATTGAGGAAACCACCAAGGTCCTAGAGAGAAAGCAAACAAATTGTGTAAATAAATGGGTGAGGCTTATCAGTGCAGAGAAATACCTGATGGGGGAATATAACAAGGACCAATGATATGACATGAAAGATAGTAGTATGTCTAATATTCACATAATAACATTATGACATGTTGTATTATGACATAAAACATAATAAAAAGATGTAAGAACAAATAACAGAGTTAGACTCTCATGAGTAGTATCCAGTGAAAGGACAAGAGGAAGTAGGCACAAATTAAAATACAAAAAACCCTGTTTAAATAAAATAAAGAACTTTCTTTACTCTTCAAACCCTGGCACAGGGTGCCAAGAGAGGTCTGTAGTCTTTCCTTGGAGGTATTCAAACCCCAAAGAGATGCTGTGCTAGGAAACCAGTTCTAGGTGACTGCTTTGAGCAGGGGGTTGGAATGGAAGACCTCTGTGATTCTGTGCCTCTGTGAAATCCACTTTCAAAGCAGGTGAATGTGGCAGCCTTAGCAGCACTGCCCCAGTAACAGCTAAATCATCACACTGGGAGTCCAGCAGCCACAGGCTGAATGCTGAAAGGCATCAATGCACACTGGAAATCCTGCATTAGTGATGTGATATAATGCATTCATTAAATAGCTTGTGAAGAATTGTGGTAAACAACAGGTCGAAGATATCTTCTGTCCCTGTACTGTGGGATTTAGTCACTGGTAAGTAAAACAGAAAAATAATAGTTCTGTGTACTGATCGAAACATCATAAGGCAGAAGTGGAAATCCATGCTTTGGCCACAGTCTTTTTGGCTTCAGTGTCTGTACACACAGATACGATTCCTGCTTAGCCTTTCATGAAATACAAGCAGTGGAAACAGCAGAAAACACTTTTTAAACAAATACTGCTATGCAATATTGTGCTTAAAATATTACATGTGTACTGTCACAGTGGCTTCTTGGGCGCAGCTCAGTGGAAATTGTGCAGTATTTCAGTGCCTGCTGTTTGTGAGGCAGAATCATTATTAGTTAAGGAACCTTGAACTTTTGGGGTCATTTTTAATGATGTATTTCAATGATATTAATTTTAGTGGAGCATGCATATATGAATAAAATCTGTATATCCTCTTTTTTCACACTGTGTTTTTTCAGGCTGAAGATCTTCTTTCTTGTAATTTTTCAATGAAGTTTAAATTCCTTTCTGTATCTTGTCTCACACTTGCATCATTCCTTAGGTACGAGAGCATCCTATGGAATCTGATCCTGTTGGCTTTAATCTTTGGCTGGCCATTTAAGCACTGAATGGACAGGCAGGGCACCTACAAATAAAGGCTGGGATCATGATGGGGAAGTAAGAAGAGGCAGAAATTTGTAGGTTTTTCCTCTTTTTTCAATCCACTTTTTTTTTTTTTCCAAGACTTTTTACATTTAAAACCTTAACTTTTGTCTGGTTTAGTTTCTTGACATCGGAAGTAGCAAAGGGCTCACTTGCTACTCCTAGATGTTATACAGCAGTGTTAATAGTAACATACTTGTTTATAATAGAAAACCTTTCTTTGACAGCAAACAACTTTATGTTGAACCACACAGTGACTGTTATAAGTTTACCTCAGTCTTTCCATTAGTCTTTGATGCTAATCTAGCATAATTGTCAGACATTAACCATAGTGTTAAAATAGATTACTGAGACAAAGTCCATTAAAGTAATCGATGTTTGATCTTAGACAAAAGAAACTTCAGCTGCCAGCACTCGGAGGTGAGAGGCTGAGTTCACTGAGCACAGGGACACTTGAATTGTATCATTAGCCTTTATGGGCTGTTCTTGTTTGTTCTGTGCTGGGAGGGCCCATTTCCATTCTGGTGTCACTGCTGGTTTGGAGGAACTCCAGTATCCCCATGAGTTCAGGGCCCCTGCAGGAGTGGTACCCGTGGCTAAGGCACTGAACTGGCAGCTGGAAAATCAGAGGCAGATCTCCTACTCTACCTCAGATTTCCTGTGTAAATTCTCTGTACAGCCCAGTCCAGGAAAGCAGTCAGGCGCCTGATGTGCAGCCCAGGTGGAGTTTGGCCACCTGGCTGCAAGTGACAGCAAACCTGCTTTGTCCCACTGAATCTGCTCTTCTGGGACACCTGAAGGAGTTCTTACCTGTAAAATTTCTTAGGTGCCCTCTTTGCCTAGCCTATGCTGGACACATTGTTGCTATTTTATTTCCACCTTTGGTCTCATGAACTGCACATTTCCACCTTTGGTCTCATGAGCTGCACATCCCTGCCCTTCAAAGGGACTATTCTGATAGATGATTGTGCCTAACTCAGGCCATGCACAGACAGCAGCAAGGACAGGCATACACTTCAGAACACGTCCTGATGTAGGGCTGCTGGTGGTGCCAGTAGCGCTTTCTTTATACGAAATATCTTTTTCTACAATACTTAACCCTTTTCCCAGAGGGTAGAAGGCTACAAACATGAAGCATTATGGCAAAAACTTTTGTTTACAGGACTTGGTCAGGATTAAAAGCTTGCTTATTTAAGCTTCTAGCACCAGATATCCTCACTAGCTTTG
Source organism: Geospiza fortis (assembly GCF_000277835.1). Classification (NCBI taxonomy): domain Eukaryota; kingdom Metazoa; phylum Chordata; class Aves; order Passeriformes; family Thraupidae; genus Geospiza; species Geospiza fortis. The sequence continues at coordinate 511,631 of NW_005054423.1, forward strand.
CTTCGTGAGTTGTACCATTACACCTCCCACACATCACTCAGACCACTTTCCAGCTAGCTATTGGATTTTAGGCAGGAATTCTGATATTGGATGTATCAGAGGTCCATATGCAGGAGCCCCATGTCTGTGCAGATAGTACCTGCAGAGGAGGCCTCTGCTCCTGCAGCAATCTCCTCCAGGGACTGCTGGTTTTTACAAATCCCTCCAAAGTATCCTGGTGGCAGTCCTGATGGTACATCTGCACTGCAAACTGCTGAAACCTTTTCACCACAGATCTGTGTAATAAGACTGCAAGCAATATCCCTGTCAGACAATTTCAGCAGTTACAGAGAGAGAAAGCCTGGAGGAGAATGTGCTATTTCAAATGCATGCACATATATTTATTTTCTAATTTGTTAAGGTTTAAGATTATGCAGATATACAGCAGTGGTTTAGCCTGGAGTTAAGGCAGCAATGGAGTGTGTGCAAACATAAAAGGGTGTGTTGTTCTGGCTTCTTGTTTAGAACAGTTATTAAGGTTTGAGGGTTGTTTTTTTTTTTTTCTGAAACACATGCAGCAAGAAAAATAAAAACTGGCACAATGCTATGTAGAGCTGATTTTAAATGGTCATTTGAGAAACTAGTGCTGTCCCCTGCCTGCTCTCACTGAATGCTTGTCCAGACAATGAGACCCCATGGCTCTCATCCATCATTGCTGCAAAGCCCTGCCAGTTGAACGGCCATTGGAGCTGAGGAGCCAAAGGATTGCTCTGAACTGCCATGAGTGTGATAGGGAGGAGACACCTTGAAAATGAGATTAATGGTCTTCAACGGTGTCATCAGTATTTGCATTTACATTTAGACACTGTAGAGTGACATCTATGCCCTTGCACATGGAAGTTCTCCTAGCTGGCAGATAATCCAGAACCAGACTGCACATTAAACAGCATCTTACATCAATGGGTAACCAACTAAATTATCATCCTAAGGACTTATAGTTAGTGGCCCAGCTCTCAGGCTTCGTCAATAATTTCAAAATCTGTGGGAGATGTAACTGCTGCATACTGAGTGCAGCAGAGCTGGGGGTTGTGAACTCCACCCACTGGTGACCTACATTTTGGCTGTCTAGTCAGCCTCTTCCCAAGAACTGCTTACCTCAAGCATCCACCAGCAAATTACTGAACCTTCATCCAACACTCCTAACCACACACAAACCAGCTCAGTTCAGGAGAGTCTTGCCAAAATAAGCACATTCTCATTGGAATGGCTGAAGGCAAAGGCAGTTAAATATTTCTCTGGAAGATGTTTTTGTCTTGCTGGAAGGTAAAAGGTCCACATTTCATGTTGATGTACTTCCAAGCTCCATCATTTTCATGCAGAAATCCTTGTTCTGGGATACACATTGAAAAGCTTGACCTTCAGGTCTATTTTTTTCCCTTACACAGAACCAGGAGGAGCGAAGGCATCTTTGAAGGATAATGACCATGGAAAACTGAGTTCAGCTTGCCTGAATTAAAGCAAAACAAAGCCCAGTGCACTCCCTACTTCAAACTTTAGTGTATCCTAATTGCCCCTTGCCTATGCTGGGCTTCACTGCCACCCAAAATCTTTGTCCACACCTGAGGAGGCATCAGGTCTGGAGTGAAGATGGCCAAAGCAGCTCCCTTGGTCCTGTTGCTCCAGCTGTCAGTGTAGGCAGGCTGGCATTGCTTATCTGGCTGCTAAATCCCTCACAGCTCCACATGTGATATCTTACAAACCTTTTGGAGTTAACTAATGTACAGATTTGCAAACTACTCATATGAACCTGTGCCTTTGAGAAGATTTTCAGGTCTTTCTGTGCTTGGTTCCTTGTGAGATGCCAACTTTCCTGTCCCTGGCTGCTCAGGAGGCAGCGAGGGAGTGGCTGGAAGCACAGGCACGTGGCTTCCTCCCAGCTTCAGCTCTGCCCAAGACAAGGAAACCCTCAAGATGAGATAAGGCAGCTCTGATAGGGAGCTTGCGTGGTTTCAGATTTTCCTTTTCCTCCACAAGATAAACAAAAGAAAGGAAAAGGAAAGTCTTGAGAAAAAAAAATGTATAGGGTTGAAGAATACCACTAAGATTCACTATTTTCATTCTTTTGCCATTAAAAATATTGTTTTGCTTCTTTGAGAGAACACCAATTGTTTAATTGACCCCAAAAAGGAAATGGATTTTCTGTTCTTTTATAAAAACACGATGTGCTGACGTTTTCCATCCTGAACTAGAATTAAAACAGCTGCAGTGAGAAAACTTGGTGTATTTTATTCATCAAAGAACTGAGAGTGCTTTGAGGGAGGGATTGAGGGAGGCTATAGTTTCATGTTACATTTTCTTTGTGATCAGTGCAATGCTGGGTGTGTTTTGTTTTGAATTTTTTTTTTTTGGAGATTTTTTAAGCCAAAAGATGGGCTCACTGCTCTGGTTTGCCAGGCACACAGTCACTGCTGGCACAGCTGCCAGGGCAGCAGTGGGGGGACAGACAGGCCTGTCAAGCTTTGCCAGAGAATAAAAGATAACATAAAACCATAACATGGTATGTTTTTCATAAGCGAGGTGCAGTCCTTTCTAGAATTAACTATGGTTAATTCTATTAACTATATATATAACTATTAACTATGTAACTCTTAACTGTGGTTAACAGTATTCATTGGCGCTGTACAAAAGCAGAGGTTGAGAGGAGAGGACCCTAGTCCTGAAGGAAGAGACCCAGGTTTGTTATCTGGCTGTATTGATGCTCACTGTTTTGGGTTGGGCTACTTGCTTTAGTAAATGGTCCCACAAGTTCAGCTGTAGAAAATAAACCTGCTTGTCTTGGGATGCAAAAACTTCAGTGTCCCATGACATTTTGGGAACTGTCTTAAATTGGCCTTAAATCTGTATTTGTGCTCATAGGAGAGACTGGCCTGAAACAATGTTTCTTTATGCAGATGGACTTCACTTCTATCCAAAATAATCCAAGTCAGGTAGCTGAAATAATTTGTGCTGGTGACTGTTGATACAGTAAAAGTCCACGGATTAATGTTGCATGGCCACTGTTTGAAAAGCCAGGAGAACAGGTTTCCTGCATGCATCAGTTCATTAAGGGACAAATTATAAAGGCAACTGAGCATGAATTACTGTAAGGCTGAATTCCTGTCATCTGAGTCACCCAGAGAAGGAGGAATTCAAGGAGCCCTTGTGCAAACATGCACTTAGCCAGGGTCTGGAGGGCTGCCTGGCAGGGAGCAAGGCAGCTGGGACTGGCCAAGGGGTGAGGACACCCATCTTTGTACCCCGATGTGGCCTCAGAGACCCTGAAAAATCTGGAGCACCCAGGGGTGCTTTCAGAGTCCCACAGTGGAAATGATTTATCAAGAGGAAAGGACACGAGGGAGTGCAAGTCAGTGGTGATCAGCTGAATGTTCTGTGTTAAAACACGTTGGTAAAAAAAGATTTAGAGACACAAACCTACATAAAAATCATCATGATCATGTTCTTGCCCTAAGAATTAAAAGAAATTACAAAGCATTTTATATATCTATATATCTATATATATCTATATATCTGTACATATATGTATAGATATAGATATCTATCTGAGTTCTGATACAAATTTAGTTTGTTATTTTGCTTCCATTTTTAAATACAAATTCTTGTAAAAGAATTTGGCCAACGTTTGCAGAGAAGGCAATTCCTCAATTAATAGCTGCATACTTGTCTTGCATGTTTCCCTTTGAAATCTGAGGCCTGTAAATAACTGAAGAAGTAGATCTATCCTGACAAGAATGTTTGCAGAAAGTGTAACAGCACAAATCTACAGTAGAAATCTGATTCTCAGAGTAGAACTCTGATTCTCAGTGTAAAGGCTCAGGCAGAAGAATACTGAAATGGTGTGTGACCTGTTGGTCAATCAATATATTAATTCTCAGATTTGTAGTGCTACCAAAACTTTTTCATTAATTGCTGACCTGTAGAAACAATCAATTAATAATTTTATATGAATTAATTAATAGAGGAAATATGTATAATCATATATTAATGAAAAAAACTTTAATCCTGGTGAGTCTACTTTTTTAATGAAAGATAATCAAAATGGAATTAGTCTAGGGCAAAATAAAATAAAGGAGAGAGCAAGAAATAGCAATCAAAATCTGAAACATTTCAAGCATTTCAAAGATATTTTACTCCTCTAAACAAAATGAAAGGAAAAGAGGAAGGCACATGCAATGTTCTCACTGCATTTTGGTTGTTTATTGGTATTTTAAAATGAATCTGAAATTACAAAGAAGATTAATTTAAAAATCTAATCTGAGAAAACTAAGATTAATATGCCATTGATAATGAGCTGTAACAGAACATTATGTACACAACTATTAAAGAACTAGCATTTGTAGTCTAGTGCATGCAATAGGGACTATGTGTGTATTTGTGTGTTTGGACACATATACATATCTATGCACAAGTATTTGTGAAAAAGAGAATATGCACAAGTTGTGGTGGAAAAAGTTTTTAAAAGGCAAAACCCAGAACTGCAAATTAGGCAGAAGGAGACTGTTTTGAGAACCAATAACTTCTGTTTCTATTTTGCTTGTTACAGTCAAACCAATACACCTAGAACTAAAGGAAAGCAGCTGCTGGAGGAAAGCTGTGATCTCAAGTAGAAAACACAAGACAAAACAGCCCATTCTCAGTCATGCAGGTTAACAAAACACATTGCTGTCCTGTTTCTGTGAAATTTCTCCTTCCCCTATTGTCCCAGGCACAGAGAAACCCAGGGCCACGTTCAGAGGTCTGGAGGTCTTGGGGATGGCAGGTGTCTGTTTAACTCATTCAAACCCTGAAAAGCCATTTCCAACTTGTTTGGTTGGTTTGCCAGTAGATACTTGGCCAATACCTAAAACCATTCCTCCTCATCTCTGATGATTTGTTATACATCCCTCTGATGGATGGGGGGTTTGGGCCAAATTCCTCGCTGAGGCATCCTTTGAACCCCAAGAATTGGAAGTCCTTGGTTCTGTGAAAATGGATTTTTGTGTCAAATTCGGTGTTTTTGGGCTTGAACAAAACAAAGACCAAACTTCAGATGTCACTCCCTATCAGCCTGTGTACAAAGATGTGGATTCTTGGTGCAATTATACCTCACTAGGTATAATTGCACCAAGAAAACACCTATATACGTTCTGTTTTCAGCACCTAGTTGTACCCCTTTACAAATACCATGGGGGATGTTTTTCACCTGTGGAGAGAGAGCGTGGTCAGCCATTCCATCAAACACCAAAGGTGGTCCATGCAGCACTGGAAAGCTTGCTTTGCTGACACCCAGTGTAAATATGATTAAAGACCATAAAAGCAGAGGAAAAAGCTTTGTCCATCAGTATGAATCAGACTGCAGAGATGATTTTAAACCATTGGGTCCTGGCTCCACAGCAATGCCCTCTGCCAGCTGTGGCTGCACAGATGTGCTGCTCTGCACAGCCCAGCTGTGCCCCTCCTTCAGACCACAGCTTTGAGTTCCAGTCCTGCTGGCTGCACACTGAGATGGAGCAGCTAAAAGGCTGAATCCGTCTTTTCATCTGGCTTTTAAGCTCAGCCTTGGGAAAGGCTGAAAGCCTCTGCCTCTGGCTTTGCAGCAACTTGCATCCAGTGCTCATCCCCAGCCAGAGCTGTATCCAGCCTGCTTTGTGCTGACCTTCTTCTGTCAGGGGGTTTTTAAACACAGTTGGACAGACATGGCAGCCAGTTTGATGTCTGCAGTTTTAATAAAGCCAGGCACTCACATTGCTGCCTGAGCTGCAGGAGGACAGGCTGTGGTGTCAGACCTCATGTGGTTTTGAGATAGTTTCTTGTGGCATGTGTGATAGCACTGCAGAAACCAGCTCCCTCGGGCTTCTGAACACCAGTACTGCATGTGATTCCTGTAGGAAATGCATCCTCCCTGAGCCCCTGTGCTACTGCAGTTGCATACTAATCTGAAATGCAAACACAGCTGATGCGCAGGGATCCTCCTGACCTGTTAGGTTTTTTCTGTCTTTGGATGTCTGTACACACATTAGTATGTGCTGACTGGTCTGTTTTGATCCTAATATGTTAACCAGGTGGATGTGGGGTCAGGCATATGGTAGGGTTTACCTTTGGCATCTGCTGGCAGGGCTCACTTCCTAAGGAAATGTCAGAGGGGGAGTTGCCATGGACATATTGTTCCCCTCAGACCCTGTGGCCTCTCCTCACTGGGAGTAATTTTCCTGCTACATCCTTGGCAGAAGGAAAAGCTAAAGCTCAGTAGAGTTGCAGTATTTTTACTCAAGATTTACTTACAAAAGTAACAAAAAATGTAAATAGAAGATTATTTAAGAGGACTGAGTGTTTGGATTTTTAACATTTTTTTTCATAGTGCTCTGATCATACTGTGAGTGAGGTCAATGTAAAATAAGGCATGAAATGCAGCGTCCCATGCAGTGAGTACAAAGTGTGCCACTTTCTTTGCAGCCAACAGGCAACAAAACTTGTCATGTTGTAAGACCTAGTCCATCTTATTACCAGAAACAGGACAGCAGCTATGTTAAAAACAGCTATGCCTTCAGGAAAAGCTCAAAAACCATTTCTATCCTCAGTGAACATGGAATTTTTTCTCTCCAAACAGCCACCCCGAGTAAGGTGTACTCAAAGCCCAGGCTGTCCTCCCTTAGACACCAGACTTAGGAAAAGGGAGCTCCCTCACCCCACATACCCATGGGCAGCTGCTGCTATCTCCCCATCTCCTGTTTCCAAGCCACAGTGCAGCATTCCTCCCTCCCTTCCTGATGGGCAGGCACTGCAGGCCAGGCAGCAGACACCTCCCTGCTCCTTGGAGGAGCTTTCTCCTGGAGCTTGAAGGCAGTGGAAGAGAGCTGGAGCATCACTCCTTAGCTGGTCCATTGCCACTGTGTGCACAGCACCAGCAGAGCACCACGCGGCTGGGTTTGTTTTTCTTTAGAAAAAGGCCGTACAATGAATGAGTGAAACAATTAATGAATAAGTTCAGTATGATTGCCCAGGGCTACCTCCCTGGTTATGCCCCACTTCTGAATGCTTTTGCTCTTTATGGAGGTGAGGGATGAGCAGAAGCAGGCTGAGAGAAGTCTAGTTTGTGTTTGCTTGCCCTTCCTTCAGCTTCAGAAGGCTTTGCTTTCTGCAGTTTCTTAATATTGTGCTTAGGTAAATTGAGTGTTTATAGAACTAGAGACAGCTTTGGTGTTACAGGGTGACACTGATGACAAGCAAGATTTCTCATTTATCCATTTCTCAACACTTTCTGCTGCTAAAAACAACAAAACATAATTATTAGAAATGCTGGGAGAATCAGTGAGCAAGTCAGAAAGCAGTATAGAGGAGTGGGTTGGTTAGTGGTCACACTATGAAAGTGAAAGCATGGAACAGAGGTCACACCATGAAATAGAAGTTATTGGTTCTCAAAACAGTCTTCTTCTGCCTAATTTGCATTTCTGGGTTTTGCCTTTTTTCTGTACCCTAAGTCCCTCTGTGCAACAGGAAACACTGAAGAGCAAAGTCATCTTTTTTTTCATATTGCAGTCTTTGTACTTTGCAGTTCATTAAAAGGTGGTCATAAACAGGAATGACTTGGGGAAATTGAACTGGCCTAAGATGCTCCCTGCTTACCCAGTTCAGCTGGTTTTTTTCCCCAGAAAGCAGGATCTGGCATCTCCTGACCTGTCAGGAAGGTTTCCAGGCAGCTGAAGGTTTTCTGCTCCAACCTCAAAATCTGGCTAGTGATATCCAGTCTGGAAGTGTTAAATATTTGATCACTTGGTATTGTCATGACTTCCCATCTCAACTGATGGACATCATGGGCTTGTTTTGGGACTGGATCAGGTTTATTGACTGATGGAAGTGCTTGGAACCTGGCCATGTTACCCAGGGAGTTAAAAGAGGCATTGCCAAAAAAACAGGTGTTGCAATTCAGAACTGTGCTCTGTCCTTGGCTCTGTCACAGAAATTTTGGACAAGCTGCTAAAATCAGGCTTTTCCAAAGTGGCTACTGATAGTGTTTCACTCTGCCAGGCTGCCTGCTTGAGAGCTGGCTGCTTCCTTCATGAAAATATTGTGGACATCTCTGATTGCATCTCAGCTGTCAGCTGTGAAATGAGAAATTCACAGCAATTCTCTTCGAGGCAATGTGAAAAATGAATTAATTTGGGGTTGTGTTGTACTTGGATAATAGGATAACACTTCTTCAGGACAGCCTGGGAACAGATTAGTAATTCTTCCTTCAGATAAGGGTCTCAGTAGTGTATAATAGGCAAGGGAAGAGAGACTTAAAACTGAGCATGGACCAACTGTTCATGTACCTCACCTTCCCATTCCCAGCTGGGCAGCAGTTCCAGCAAAATGGCATGTTCTTGTGTGACTAAAGAATAGCCATAGTGTAAATGAAAGATCTTATTTCTATCCTTTTAGTCCTATCTATTGTTTGTAAGTATTTTACTTTGCAACTTCTAAGTTCTTTTAGCCTCTTTTTTTAACGGCAACTAGTATTAAAACCCTCCAGTTCATCTAAGCAAAATTAATGTCTCATTTCATTGAGGAAATAGCAATGTTATCAATACTAGTATCCCCAGGAAATAAAAGCACATGGAAATAAAATGAAAAAGGTAGGAACATGAATCCTCTCTTCCAGGTAGGTGTTACTTTATCTCCAACTCTTCTGCAAATGCATTAAATCTCCTTTTGCTTTGGCATTGCAATTGCTTTCTCCCACTCCCAAGGGATTCAGGCAGGCAGAGGAGGAGGAAGTGCAGTGGGGTGGTGCAGTTTACAGGCATTTTATGGCTGTCACTCTTTAACCAAGAACCCGTCTCCACTGAGTGGAACAACTTTAATGTTCATTTTGCCCTTGACATTTTTCTTACACTGGCTTAAGGTGATGCCTACTTTGAATTTCATTGTAAGCCCACTCCTGATTCTTTTCTTTTTCCCCTTTTTTGAAGCAGGATGTCTAGTTATCCAGTAAGTGGCAGCAAATGGCTTAAAGATTACTGAACAGTAAATTGTTATCCAGTGAATCTTTGACCAGTGAACGAACAAAAGTCATGGATTTCTGTACATGACTACAGAGGGTGCAAGAGGAAGGAGAGGTGTGCAGTTTCCATGCTTGTTACCCCCCAAAAGATCTTGCCCTTAAATTTTGTGTCAGTAGAACCACTGCTGTTCACAAGATGCTTTAGCAAAAACTATGCTGACTTCAGTCTGAAAGAGTTCAAGCTGCCTAAGCAAAAAGAAGCTTTTTGGTGGTGTCTAATTCATGTGTCTCTTGTGGGTGGTGAAGAAGTATAAAACTGAAGGAAAAAAAAAAAAGAAAACAAAAAGAAAGGAAAAATAAAGGCAAATGGTATGCAAAATACCACTTTATCTCAGGGTTTTTTTAATATTGAGGAAAGTAAGTAAATAGGAATAAAAGAAATAATCATAAAGAGATGCATTTCAATATAATCCTGCTTCTTTTCACTTTCTTTCATAAAAAAAGAGAACAAAACCCTCACAAACTGGATTATAAATGAATATATTTATGAAATGAAAGGAAATGGAAACAAATATTTTACCACAAACTGCGGCTAAATGACACCTAATATTCTAAAAAGGAAATATGAGTAAGAACTGTCTAAGAAAGAAGCCACATCTGGTAAAAAATTTATGAAAAACTCAAACAATAGCATGTTGAACCAGCAATTAGAAATAGTATCCTAAGAGTTTTATTCTACTTCTAGTAGTGGCTATTTTTCAAAGTGGAAAGACATCCTAAATTCATCTTTTTCTGAGATGAAAACTCCAGAGCAGTGGGCTGGACAGCAGCACAGGCCATTGACAACCCATTCTAAGGTGTGCCAGAGGTGACTGGCAAATTCCATGGGTCCTTCTGGGCATTCTCAGGTGGGGTAGGAGTTCTCCAGTAATGAATGCTGGGCTGGAAAAAGCTCTTAGAGAGAACCACTGAGTGCCATTTGCCAAGAGTGAGGAATGAGCCCCCATGGTTTTCATCCTCCGACCGGGCAGACACAGCTGTTTATCTGCCTGACACCTGTAAGTGGTTGCTGAGGCTGTTTCTGCTCCAGAGTGAGGCAGTGGGGCTGACAGGGTGTTGTGACACCATCATGCAGAAGATAATCAATCCAGCATTGTCTTTCCATTTATTGGCATGCACACGGCTGGGACAGACATATGGATGACAGGGATGACTGTGAACTGCAAGTGACCCACAGCAACTAAAAAGGGAGTCATGCAATGAAGCTGATTCTGTATGAAGTGTCTTTCAAAGACATCCACTGAGATTACCCTTGAAATAGATGACAGAAAA
>NW_005054423.1:521970-563661 GCF_000277835.1 Geospiza fortis
CCTGCTAAATCCATCAGGATCACTTGACCCACTTGAACCCCTTACCCAATCACTTGAATGATTGGGTAAGGGGTTGGAGCCATCTCCAGCAGGGCAGGTGTAGTGGTGTTCACAGGGGTACCAGGATGAGGGAAGAGATGAGAATCTTGACTCCGTGTTTCAGAAGGCTGATTTATTATTTTATGATATATATTATATTAAAATAAAATGATGTATTAAAACTATACTAAAAGAATAGAAGAAAGGATTTCATCAGAAGGCTAGCAAGGAATAGAAAAGAATGCAATGATAATAAAATCTTGTGACTGACCAGAGAGTCCGAGAGAGCTGGACTGTGATTGAGTGATTGGCCATTAATTAAAAACAACCACATGAGACCAATCAAAGATGCACCTGTTGCATTCCACAGCAGCAGATAATTATTGTTTTTCTTTTCCTCTGAGGCCTCTCAGCTTCTCAGGAGAAAAAAACCCTAACGAAAGGATTTTTCATAAAATGTGTGTGTGACAGGCAGGCTTTACTGTGTTCAACCACAGTTTAGTTCTCTGTGGGTCTAGATGGTACAGTGTCCTCAATTTTGAGTGTTCAAGTGCACCTTGAAAAGAGGTCGGGTCCAGATGAGTTCTCCCTTCCCAGATATGATAGCACAGTTTAAGATGACTGTATAATTCTAGGGCTTGGATTTCTGCTCTACTGATGGGTAAAATTCAAGGGGTTAGTTTAAAGGTCTAGAAGAGAAATGACGCCAAAGGTTTCGTTTTTGTCGTGATGAAGTCCCAGACTGCAAATCTGTGTGTGCTGATGATATGTGAGAAGTAGCAAAGAAATTTCCATCTGGAAGGGATTACCTTAGTCTCTTATCTAAACCCTTCTCATAGGCCATAGACAACCCTATGATGTTCACTCAGAAAGGTGTTTCCCAAAAGGAGGAGCCCATGCAGTTGCATTGCCTTCTTGCAGTGCAACAGCACTGCTGCATGGTACAACACTCTCCTGTCAAGGATCCCACTCAGCCCAAAGCAGAGGCTTCTTCTGAGCTTCTGTTCCCTGAATCTCATTTTTAAACCTGTCTCTTTGTGTGATGGAGGTCTCTCTGCTATTTGGGTGTCCAGCTTCCCACTGGGCAATAATTGCAGGTAGAGTGGGAGGTGAGGATCAGCACCATTTGCTAGGGACAAGAGCCTGCAGTGCACTGGAAGAGGAGGGGCAGGAGAGCACAGTGGAGGAATAAATGAGGACACAATGAAAAGTAGTAAAAGTGAGATGAAGAGATAAAAAAGAAGATAAAGTGATAAAACCAGGCAAGCTGTATAGGTGAAAATAGTCATATTTGAGATTTCAGAGGATGCCTAGGCAAAACCTTGCAGTTTGATGTTCACACTCCCTTTTGTCTCACAAATACCCCTCAGGAGATGTATCCTGTGGTCATGGCTTTCTTTTCCACAGTCATTATATATTTTCACAGAGAAAAAAGACATCAGAGTGATTGTAAGTATAGATAATATTAACAAATATCTCATGGTTGTTCTGTAGTTGACATCTGTGTATGGATTTTGCTCCATTGCTCCCAGCTTCACAGATGCCAGGTCACAGTTCTCCATGTTAAAGATTTACAAGCTTTTGGCAGCTGATATCCCCCATCCCCATCCCCAGATATTGCAATCACTGTCACTACTGAAGTGCACAACAGAAGCAAATGTGGATTTTTGCTATGGAAAGAAGATTTTGTTTTTCAGAAAACATGTCTGAAGTGTTGTCATAGTCTCTACTGTTGGACAGCACTAGATAGTTCTGTTTTCAGTGTGATGGAGTCAGAAAGGGGCAGTGGTGCTGATGCTATAAGAAGGACTCTGAGGCTTCTTGCTCAAGCTGCATGGCTTGGTTTAAATATTCTGATTCTTTCACACCAGCCAGGGCACGCTGTGCTGTGCTCCCTGCATGGGCAGGCTGGCGTGTAATTAACCACACAGGATGATGCATGAGGAAAAAAGACAACCAGTAAACAAGACAATCTATGAATAGCAGTGAAAACAACCATATAATTAACAGCCTTTTAATTACTTTTATTAAATCCTTGTTGCCAGTGTTCTTCAGTCTGAGAGGTAAACCATAGAGTGGCAAGAAGCTTGCCCAAGGTTCTGTACTAGGATAAGATGGCACTTGATCACAGGGCAACTAGCCTGTGGCTGAGGGTAGTCATGGCTTTGTGGCCTTCAGCAGTGACAGCCCCACTGGGGAGATGGCAAGCTGCTGAGGAACATCCATGTGGGGGATAGAACACAAGTAAATAAGGGTAGTATAGAATGTACTCTTACCCCCTAAAGATTTGCAGCTGAGCCAATTATTAAGGATTAGGAGCAGGCCTGATGTTAACAGGCCACAGCTGCAGCCAATAAGGAGAGTGTTATAAAAGAGTGGATTGGTTGGTTGAGGGAACTGGAGTCAGTTGGCTGCTGTGAGGATAAGGAAGAGCCAGTGCCTAGAGGAGCTGCCTACGAGAAACATCAAGGAGGTATGAAACTCTAGCAATATGGAACCTTTGCAATATAATGACTGTAGAATTCTTACACTATAATGACAACTAATGGTGATCCTGTTGTGATTTAGGAAAAAGGACTAAACTATATACCTCTATGGATTTGGGACTAAACCATATGACCCTGTGGATTCAGGGAAACAGGACTTGAGTATTAAACTATTGGTAAAATATATCAATTGGAACTATTAATGTATGTTAAACATGAGTATAAAAGATTTTGAAGATAAGTACTTTGTAAACTGAGAAAAGCTATAAAACTGAACTAACATTTAGAAATATATATATTTGTCGAGTAATATGTTGTCTGAATATTTGTATAACTATCAATTATGAATGAAATGTATGAGTGTGTCATAATGTTAACTTATTTGAACATGTCCTCCTAGAAATTCTGCAACTCTGTAATTGAACAAAAAAGGGGGAATTGTAGGGGGATAGACTATAAGAAAATAAAGGTAGTGTAGAAAGTAATCTTATCCCCTAAAGAGTTGCAGCTGAGCCAATTACTAAAGATTAGGAGCAGGCCTGATGTTAACAGGCCACAGCTGTAGCCAACCAGAAGAGTGTTATAAAAGAGTGGATTGGTTGGCTGAGGGGGGACTGGAGTCAGTTGGCTGCTGTGAGGGCAAGGAAGAGTCGGTGCCTAGAGGAGCTGCCTACAAGAAACATCAAGGAGGTATGAAACTATAGCAATATGGAACCCTTGCAATGTAATGACAGTAGAATTCTTACACTATAATAACAACATATCTACAAAGCAGCATGGTAATCCTTGCTGAGATTTCCTGGAAGACAAGCAGGGTAAGTACAAAGAAACTCGGCTATTTCACATGCCTGGGAGTGTTCAAAGCCAGGCTGGATGGCGCTCTGAGCAACCTGGTTTAGTGAAAGGTGTCCTTGCCCATGGCGGTGGGGCTGGAACTAAATGATCTTAAAAGTATCTTCCAACCAAGGCATTCTGTGTTTCTGTGATTATTTCCAAAATGTCCCCCTTGCCAGCTTGCTGAACAGGAAAATTCACAGTGCTTCCCATAGCTCCAGACAGTGGTAGGTGCTGTAGCTCAAGCTTTAGCTTGGTTCCCTGGGGAAATGGTGATCTCCCAGTGGCTGGTGAACCTGCCCAACTGCATTTCAAAGCAGGACTTGAAAGGGCACTGCTGACCTTATAGGCTTCCCATTAAGGTCAGCTGCTGTGTAAATAAAAGACACAAAGTCACCTCCTTCCCCAGGAGGATGGACATCACCAGCAGCTCTCCCACGGCAGCATTGCTGGGGCTGTGGCTGGGTCAGGGGTACAAGCAGGTGTTGGGGGGAGCTGTGAGGGAAGGTGTTGGTACCATGGGAGTCTGCTGAGGGTGAGAATTTGAGCTTTCAGGGTGCAAATCCACTGGAAAAGCAATGTTCATTAATTTGCTGCTTACAAGAAACCTCCTGAAGTTGTTCTCAGAGTTTTCTCATCTGCAATGGAGGTTGAGTTTTTGTCAGGAAAAGGTAGTGAAGACACACAGCTAAAAGGCTTGGGACTGGAGGTCAGTGAGCTGCTCCTAGCCATGGACAAGGCTTCCCATACAGCCCTGAGCAAGGCACTTAATTTTTCCATGCCTCAGTTAGCTCATTTATAAAACTGGAATAAAGATTACTTTTATCACCAATTACCTTTGGTATCTCCAAAAAACATTTCTTAATCAGTGCCAGACATAGAGTATCTGACAAGCTTTTGTCTACACCTTTTCATAAACTTGGTGTCAGATTCTGACTTTTCTAAAAGAATCTGCCTTTCTGTACAAGTATTTAATCCAATGATAATACTATCATGTTACATCACATATAATGAATGTGATATATTATCATGTGAATATATCACTTATAACACTGTGATAGAGATAAAACTATTTAAGAAAGCAGCTGTTTACAAACTGTTGCCTGAAGGAGGAAGAATAGTCAAGACCATACTATCAAAGCCAAGTCTTCTTTCTTCAGAGGAAGACCCACTCCCACTGAGATGCTGATAATAAGGTCCTCAGCCCCCAGCTGCCAGAGCCGCCTCACTGAGTGTGCCCTTAGGGGAGAATAGATTTACCAAACAGCTGCTTAAAGCTCATTCAGCCTTTCAGGGGCATCCCATGCAGCTCAGGAGATGAGTTCTCACAGCCACTACACCCAGGTCTTCCTTGTCCAGCCCGGTGTTTTCTGTGTGAGATGTTCCTCTCAGAAAGGGTGCAGTGCCTCTGTGGGGTAGGATACACGCAGTGCTTCCAGCCAAGGGTCACTCTGTGCCTGGCCCCAGCAGTGAGTGCTGCTATTCAGCCTCACTCTGGATGGCTTTTTAAACTTCATATTTGGGACACCACGAGTGGCTATCAGATTTCATCTCCTCCTTTGTGAATAACACCCGAGGCAATAACTTTACTATCACACAATGTGGCTTAGGGGAGAAGACTCTTTTACTTTTTTCCCCCAGCTTCTCTACCAGGCTCACTCACCAAATTCCTCTTCCATGAGGGAGCCCAATTCCTCTTGCCTTTGAGGGAGCACATGTCAGAGCACTTCTATATTCTGGTAGCTCATTTTCTTTCCAGGGCTTTGCAGTTTACCTTGCAATACCAGGGCCCTCCAAGACAAAGTTCAAAAATGACCAACAGGGTGTGAGGTCAGGGAGGGGAAATGTGCTTCCAAGTAAGATCTTTGTGTTTCTGGATGGCCTCAGGTTCAAGCAGTGACCTTTTCTTTCCTGGTGAAGTCCTGTATCCAGAAGGAACTGACAGTGAGTTATATCTTAGTTAGCCAGGAGTTTTGTGATTCTTTAAAAATTTTGTAATGAATTATGTTTAATTATTTAAGGAATGTTTGAATGTTTTACTTTGCTGGTTTTGATTTAGATATGTGCTGGCTGAGTGTCAGTAGAAAACTCTAAGAAATTAGCTCATTGCACCTGCAGAAAGGATCTCCATGGACACCTACCCCTTGGAGAACTTAATCAATAGGTGAAGAACAAAATTTAATAAAGAATTGTTTGATATAACTAGAGATAAATTAGGTGTTATAGAACAAGAAAGATACCATGAGGAAATTAAGTAGTTAAAGGTCTGTAGACTGAAGAAAATTTGATTAATACATTGTAGGTGCAGTGAGGGAGATGCTCTGTAGGCTTGTACACCCCAGAAAACTTAATCAATAGTAATTGTCTAGCCAGGACAGCAAATTTAACAAAGCACTGTTTAGCTGGATAAAACTTGAGTTATCCATTAAACAAAGATAGATGAGGTGTCCTGGTAGTAATTAAGAGAAACAAAACACCTACACCATGATACAATAAACTTGGGGGTGTCTATATAAAAATCTTGGATGTTATAGGGTATATAAATGTCTGAAAATTTTTGGTTTTTTGAACATGTCCATGGTGAATAAATTCTCGATATATTCCAAATTTTGACTCCAAATTTTTATTAGGAATGTTTGTCTAGCAGCTTTTTGCTGTTAGATTTAAAGCTCTTTGTTTCAGAACCTGTGCACCTGTAGGAAAGATCATGCCAAGAGCCAGGGAGGTCCATAGTTGAAAAGTGCACAGGTCACAGAAATCCCTTGGGAAGGCTGTTGGGGCCAGATGCCTTCACATCCCAGCAGGACCACCCTCTCCATTCACCTTCCAAACCCTGGGCAGCGCCTTGTGCCTGGCAGGAGTGCTCTGTAAAGCATCCCCTGAGCTTTCAGGTTTGGCAGCATTTCTGAAAGGGCTCTGCTTACCTTTCCCCAGGAAAGCCCTGCCTCCCTGAGCCAGCACGAAGCCCTTGAGGGCATGTGCTTTCCTCGAGCCAGCCTTCAGCCTCCTCTAACCAGCAGCTGTGCAGGGATCTGCCACCCCATTCCTTAAAATGCTGAAAGAACAAACTAAAGAGCTTCTTGAAAGAGAGGTCCTCATGAATATTCCTGCTAACCTAAGGAAAAGTGATGGTGTATCTTTTGTCTGCCTCCAAACTTGTGCCAGATTTTCCTCACCTACTCCCTTCTACCACCAAGCAGAGATTCAGGTGGAGTGGAGAGCTCCATTTTTGTGCAGAGAGGCACCAAAGATGGTCCTTCTCCCTGTCTCCTGGGTAACCTTAGGACGTGCAAACATGGATGGGATTTTGTGGTTGTGCTCATGGGATAAGGACTGAAGTACTTTGCTAAGCTTCTCAATGCTCAAGGAGCACTAAGCCAAATATAACTTGCATGGTGAAATGTTATTTATGCAGAGGATTAACAGATTGCTCATATAAATGTGTTTATTTTGATTGCTTATCTGCCCCGGGGAGAGCAGAGGAGCAACCCGCGTGATTTTACCTCTAATTGCAACACCTTTTCAGAGAAAACTTCAGTAGCATGAGTGGAGTTAGACTGTAGATCTCAAATTTCAGTTAAATCCACTTACAGTGCATGAGATTCTCCTACCAGGCTTTTATTTCTTCTTTGCCTGTAATATGATTGTTGGGTTGGGTTTTGTTTTCTCCTTTTCAGTAATGCTACACTGAGAGTTACCTACCTCTGTGTTCTGGGCTGATCATTTTTGTCACTCATTTGTTGATGGGAGAGGAAATAATTCATCATTGGAATCAGTTCAGGCTTTGCAGCATTGCACACACCACTAAGCATTACTGCTCTTGTTTCTGGAACCAGAGTCAGGCTACATCTGCCAAAAGCATCTGGCTTTCTGAAACTGGCACAGGTAGTCCCCAGCTCTCTGCAAGAGCTTAATTTGCCTGTGTTTGGAGGTCAGTCTGCTTAATGTAAGCCTGATTTATCCAGGTTCTAGTTCCCCCTTGGATCTTCTCTGTGATGCTACAGTTTCTAAGGGTTTATCCCAGTTATCATTTGCCAAACAAGGCAGCTGGTCTGCAGCTCTCTGTGAGATATCCCTGGCTGGGGCTCCATCTCTCTCCTTCTAACACATTTCCTGCTTTGCCAGGCCATGATCCTCCTCAGCTTCACAGGTTTGATAAGCAGCAAGAGCTTCTCATGGCAGTGACAGGGCTCATCCATGATGAAGGGGCAGCTCCTGGAAGCACTGGGGATCTCCAGGTCCCTGTGATGTCAGAGGATGGAGGGCAATGGGGACACTGAGAGCACAGGGCTGAAGGCAGCCTGTCACATAACATGCAAGGAGCTGGGAGCCCTGCCCAGGAGCCCCAGGTCTCACCAGCTCTGTGCCAAGGCCAAAGAGCTTCTGGGTTGTGCCTTTTCTCTTGACAGAATGCTGAATTGTAATCTGTCAAGACTGTGGACCAACTTATGACTGTGGCCAACAACTTAGGTTTTATTGTGTTTTAAAATGGACCATGATGGATTTCAATGTATTGAAATAGCTGTCCATAATGGTTTTCATAATGGACCATAATGGATTTCAATGTATTGAAATAGCTGTTTGTTTTAACCATGGTGTGAAAATCTAAAACTCAGCTCTAACTGTGACCAGGTATCACTATCTGTCTGCTGCATCTCTCACCTGTCCCCTTCCCTCCTTCCTGCAGCTCAGTGCTGGTGCTGAAGCCCCCTGGGGACATGCAGTGGACACTCCAGCAGCTCCTTGTCCCTGGCTGAAGCCCACTTGGTAGGGCTGTGTGTGCCTGGCCCTGCTGCCTTTGAGTGCAGGAGGTTCTGGGAGCCCTGAGGATCTTCAGCAGCTCACAGGCACCAAAATCCTCTCTGACAGCACAGGAGGCTTGGCAGCAGGACAGCAGCCAGTCCTGACAGGCTGGGTAGGAAGGGGATCTATAAGCTGGACTTGAGGGAGAGCGCTTTGGGGCTCTGGGCTGTGGCATCCCAAATGGTGGAGAAAAGGAGTGGAAAGTGTCATGTTCAGGCCTCCTCAGGGAATGAATAGCTGAGAAGTTCTGCAGGTGAGCCACTTTGGGTGTTGAGCCGCTCTTTGTTCTCAGGAATGCTGTACAGCTCCCTGGGAGAAACCCTCCCACCTCTGAATTTCACAGGGTTTTAAATTCATGGGTCAGATGACAATCAGGAAGACCAGATGCTTGTTTGTGCTCCCACACTCCCCTCTCCCTTAGCAGATGAGATGAGCCAGCGTGGGAGGCTATATCTGCTATCCAAGCCATTTTTTGTTCCTTCTTTTTGAGGTTTGTTCAAATGAAGGAGCTGGTTGATATTTCATTTGCAGGTCTCCCCTCCCAGGCAAACAGAGCAAAATACAAGAGCTGAATACCAGAGCTTTCTCTCCTGCCCAGCTTGCTGTCCTTCCAGCTGAGTTCCCAGGCTCCCTGGGGTTGTGCTCTGCATGGAGCTGACAGCAATCTGTCAGCTGAGCTCTGCTGTGCCCTGCACACGACCTCAGCAGCACAGACTGCTCCTCACTGGCCTGCTTGGACACACTCTCTCAGTCTATGCTAATTCTCTAACTATCTCATTTATCCATGCCATCTTCGGACCTGGACACAAGGAACTGAGGTGCACAGTGCGTTCAAGAGGGGTCAGTTAAATTTTAGATGACAAATAGTAAGGGACAGGTAGCTTCACTGATATCACAGAATGGCTGCACACAACAGGCTTGTGTGCCCATCTGTGCAGGGATAAATCTACTGACTGGAGCATGGTGATGGTGCTCCCAGCTTCCAGCGAGACCCAGCTGTGTGACTTCAAGGCCGTGCTGCAGATGTGCGTAAAAAAGCATCTGGGTGTAAGGGGGCATCCAGCTATGTGGAGTGGGAAGTGATATCAGCAGATGCAAAAGCCAGAGACAATGCTCTCCTGGATATTGTTGGCTGTTGAATTTACTGGGTCACAGCTTTGGGATACAAATCGTCTAATATTGCAATTTTTACTGGTTCTTGAGCATATCTGACAAATTCACAACAGCCATTTATGAACTACTCTGCTGCTGATAAACCTCAGGGTATAAATAAATAAATCAAGGTATAAACCACAATGCAGTTTGATTCCCGAGGTCTTATCTTTTATAGGAATTTCTGATTTAGGTGTAATAAAACTTATCAGTGTAAGTGTATAAGGCAATAGCCCTGGCATAGTTAATGCAGCTGATAACAGCAAAAAAAGGCACAAGCATATGTGGATCTTGCTGTAAGAGTTGAAATAACCCATCAGCTATTAATTTTTCAAGATGCAAACCACATGTTTGAAAAAATGAGTGCCTGCCCACCTTTCTGAGAGGAGATCAGGCTTTAGCTTGCAAACCATTTGGAGCGTGAATTGTGCCTTGTCTCAGACCCTGTAAGAGCAGAGCCTCTCAGTGCTGCGGTTAGAAGAGCCTTCAGGCTGACTAGTCACACCACAACTTGGGTTTCTTCCATGTGAGCACTTAATTAGATTGAACTCTGCTAATTTAAGATAACAAGATAAGGTTAGCCCGGTTAAGTGTTTGTGGCGATTCTATCTGCTATCAGCGGTAGGCTCTGTCTTTCTCTCTATCGTGCGTTTAACTTGCAATTCCCCACGAGCTGTTTTCAGCCCTCACCTGGGTGAGAAGGAAGCAGGAGCTGCAGGGAGCCATGGAGAGCTCCACAGGCCTTTGGGGGGTCCAGTGGCCCTTCTCTAAAGCTGGGTGGGGGCTCCTCGCCTGTAAATAGTGCTCCCACACACTCACACACACACTCACTCACACATGCACACACGTGTATCTAGCTAGACCCAGCTCTGCACTCTCCCAGGCTCTGGAAAATGTAAAGACCTTTTGAGCTTATTTGTTTTTTAAAAGCCTTTTGATACCATGTTGATACCATGTTTCACACTCTTTGAAGACAAAGACTAAAAGATTCGGTGATTCAGCGGAAGCCGAGATTTCCATCTTATCAGCTACTTTCAAGACAACTGTTAAAAAAAATAAAAAAGGGCGGTGATGTAAAATCATAGGCTGGGGAGACCAGAGCTGAGTATTTCCTGAAGTACCAGGGATTTCCAAGGTCGGGGCAGAGGTGCATGCCTGTGTCCCAGAGTGGGGAAGCCTGTGGCTCTGACCTACAAGGGGGCAAGGGAGCTCACTGCTGGTTCCCAGGCAGCTGTTCTGCCAAGCCTGGGAATTGTTGATCCCAGAGTAGCTGCTGCTTATGTCTGAGCCATCCTGGAAACGGCCACCAAGGTTTCCTCCAGAACTGGAGATTGGAGCTGCTCCCAGATGAGCAGCATCTCCTGGTTAGTGCCGTGCCGCTGGGACCCCACATCTGCTCCCCTGTGCTGGTGTTGCTGACCCGACACTCAAGAAATCAGGACAAACTTTAAGTGCTCTGAGTGCTGCTTGTGATCCCATTGCATCTGCCTGGAGCTGCACTAGCAACAGCAGCATTTCCCTAAGCTCCATTTGCTGACTTCAATCTGCTCCATGGTTTGGAAGGCAGAAGGGAGAAGAAGGATACAGGGCTCAGGTAACACTGTTCCTCTGTCTAGAGCGATGAAGATGGAATGAATCAGCATAGATGAAAGAAAAGCCATTTTTGCTTCTTTGCTCTTGTTATATTTATTCTCATTAGTATTATTCTCAGTAGTATTACAACAAATTATAGTGTAATTATCATATAACATTAACATATATAATAACTATAATATTATATTTGTTGATTATGTTATTATATAATAAGATACAATAATAAATAACTAGTATAGTTTTTAACAACATTATGCAGAAAAGCTATATGCCTGAAAATCTTCCTCTCCTGAGAATGGTGACTTCACATCCAAGTACAGTGAGAAATGCTGAAGGCATGCAGGGAAAATGTCCTCCCTTCTGTTGTGTGCTATCTCATAATAATAACTTGGGGCTTCAAATATGGACCATAACCTCCCTCAGTCCTATACAAAATAAACACTAAAAAGAAACAGTCTCAGCCTAGAAGTGTCTATAACCTGTGTATAAGGCATCTGTCCTGCAGAGAGAGGATGTTCTTTTGGAAAGCTACCACTATGCCTTGATTTTAAGTACCATATTCAGCTGAATACTTGCACATTATTTTATTACAGTTCTGGAATTTGTTCAAGTTAGCTTTTCCAGCTTCTCCTCATCCTGTGATTCATGCAGGTGTCCCAGCTCATTTAGAAATCAGTCCCATCTGAGGTCAGCCTATCTACAAAATTAGCTACTTGGCAGATGTTGGCACCTCAGCTATTATGAATGACCTACTCCAGACCACTGATAACACAGGTAACCTCCAAGATCATTTTGTCATGCTAAAGATCACTACTTATCCTTCTTTGTTCTGCCTTTCTGAGGTTAGAATCTGTAAAAATACATGAATACTGAAATGATTATTTTTTTCTCATCTCTATAGTTTCTTGAAGCTCTCATCTTCATAGCTCTTTTTCAGATGTGGCTGACAGAGGTCTTGACTCACAAGCTATCCATTTCTCCCCAGCTGGTGTCCATGATCTTCAAGTGTGCCTCTCCCCTCCCCTTTAAACATAGACATTGAACTCTCTTTTACATGTTTTCAAAAGGTTTGGATTTTAACCATCAGCAGATGCAGTGATCATTCAGTATCCACGTTTGAGACTAACTTCAGCAAATTGCAGTAGCATGGGACAGATGATGTGTATAACACATTGTCACCATCACATTTACCTAACAGTAACCAGATATCTGTAATTCTGTATTCATTAGTTCATTGGTAAATGGAGCTGTGCTGCCAGATAACATTCTCTTTTTTTTGGTTATAGAACAGTTTAACATTTAGGTCCATGTTTGGTGTGGGTATATTGTAGCTCAGGAGAAAAAGTTGATGCTGTAAACTGGTGGTGCTGACTGAAATGAATGCTCCCCCTGCTCCTCTCTTTGTTTGCACTGAATGGCACCACCACAGGAGCAGCAGCCAGGGAGCATCGAGAAACAGCCACAACCTTTCTGTTTGTGCAGCAAAATGCTACACTGAGAATAAATATCTGTCATACCCTACAGGTCGTACAAAGCTGCAGATGAAAAACAAAAAAGGAATCTAGTTTCAGGCAACAAAGAAATTAGTGCTACAGATAGTTTTTTCCTATATTTATGTACCACATCCCCGTGTAATTTTTGTGACAGTCTCCAGCATGTTCCCCTGAAACATGAGAATGGGGGTAAATAATATTAAATATTAACATAGGACCTGGGTACTAATGTCTGACCTTATCATTAGTCTAAAATTGGATATTTAATAAACATCATGAGACAGGGAAATCTCTTCTAATAGCATCTTGATTTTTTAAAGTGCAGCTTCCCCTGCTCCATTTTCTGCAATGAGCTCTCACCACAGCCTGTGCAAGTATTTGTCTAAAACATGAACTTCATGCCAATTCTCTTTAATCTTTTAAATATTGCTGGTAGCACATTTTTTAGTACATAAGGTCTTTTTAGGTCCCCCTTGCTGCCTCCTCTCCTCTCCATGAAGAGACAGTTCCTGGCACATTTAATTTACTAATACTGTTGCAAACAACATTCCCAGCCTAGGATGTCATTGAAATTTAGCTTTTGCCCCTGAGCTGGGCCTGTGTTAGCTTCTCTGTAAGTAATAGGTGTGTCTCCATCAGCATGGACAGAAGGTGAGCTTGGACTCAATGCCAGCCTGGGACTATTGCAGAATACAGCGAGGCTTTTTCTGTCTTCTCCTTCCTCTGAAGTATTCCCTGTGTGTTCCCTTTCTGACAGCTTTCTGCATGTTTCACTACCAGGTTAACGCTGAAGCAGAAGAAGACAGATGTGGTGAGATGTTTCTGGTGAAGGCTTGGCATGGCAGGCAGCGATGGCACCATTTTCCTGCAGACCTGCACGAGCACCAGGGGCTCAGCACACAGCATGATCTGACATTGTGACCCCTGCTATGTGGAAATGTGGAGGTGCCAGCTGCTACTCACAAACCTAGGGGAGTGGATCAGCTCTTGGGGCTACTGTAATGGGTTATGCACCAAATGGACACACCTGAGAGCCAGGACATCATCCAGAGGGACCTGAATGAGCTTGAGGAGTGGGGCCATGTGAAACTGATAAGAGAAAACCAGGCAAGTACAAGGCTGAATCTGGGTCAGGGCAGCCCCTGGTGTCAGTACAGGCTGGGGGATGACCAGATTGAGGGCAGCCCTGCTGAGAAGAAATGTGCTGGTGGATGAGGAGCTGGATGTGAGCCATGTGTGTGCACTCACAGCCCAGAGCGTCAGCCATGTCTGGGGCTGCATCCAAAGAACTCTAGCCAGCAGCTCGAGGTGATTGTGCCCCTCTATTGCAGTCTTGGGTGTGGGACCGCACTTCTAGTGCATCCAGCTGTGGGGTCCTCTGCACAAAAACCCCATGGACTTTTTGGAGCAAGTCTAGAGGAGTGTTGTCATTACATTGCAAGGGTTCCATATTGCTAGAGTTTCATACCTCCTTGATGTTTCTCGTAAGCAGTGCATCTAAGCATTGACTCTTCCTTATCCTCACAGCAGCCAACTGACTCCAGTCCCCCTCAACCACCCAATCCACTCTTTTATAACACTCTCCTTATTGGCTACAGCTGTGGCCTGTTAACATCAGGCCTGCTCCTAATCCTTAATAATTGGCTCAGCTGCAACTCTTTAGGGGTTAAGATTACTTTCTATACTACCTTTATTTACTTGTGTTCTATCCCCCTACAGAGGAGGGTCCCAAAAATGCCTGGAAGGCTTAAACACCTTCCCTATGAGGAAAGGCTGAGAGAGTTGAGTTGTTGGGCTTGGACAAGACAAGACTCCAGGGAGAACTCATTGCAAACTTTCAGTACTTAAAGGAAGCTTATAATGAAGGTGGGGACAGACTTGTAGCATGGCCTGTTGTGATAGGACAAGGCTAATGATTTTAAAATAAAAGGTGGTAGATTTAGACCAAATACAAGGGAGATTTTTTCTTTTTTCTTTGTAATGTGAGTGGTGAGGCACTGGAACAGGTAGCCCAGAGAAGCTGTGGAGGATCCATCCCTGGAAATATTCAAGGCCAGACTGGGTGGGGCTCTGAGCAACCTGGTCTATTTGAGGATTTCCCTGAACATTCCAGAAGGGATTGGACTACATGACCTTGAAAGCTCACTTCCCACTCAAAATGTTCTGTGATTCTATGAAATGACAAATGTCATTGCATGATTAATGTTTGTGACCTTCTCATGAGATTGCTTGTGTGGAATAGCTTGTTGAAAGTTTGTTTTGATAACTTCTCTCCTGTACAAAACTGTGAACTTCATTGGTAAAAACTGGTATTTTCTATCAAAGCCTAGTTAGTCCTGTAGTGGATTTAATAATATAAATGCAGCTTGCCTAAAAAATGCACACATTTTAATTTCTTTCTCCTACTGGCTGGCCTTGCTAGCATGGTGAACAATGTGGCAGAAGGAGCACTGCCTAATTGTCTTGTCCTAAGAGGACCTGTTCACCTTCTCTTAGATAAGGCAAGCTTTTGGTAAAGACTGTACAGAGCTCTTGATACAAAATAACTGCTTAGCTAGAGGATGACAGTGGAGACTGAAAAGCAGGAGCTCAGTGCCAGATGAAAGCCTTGAGGTGAGGATTAGTGTGTGTGACTCATGGCAATAAATCCAGCCCGCTGTTCAGGGTGGGCTCACCATAAGTGGTCTCCCCTTCAGGTTCCCCAGCCATGTTTGTAGCTCTGGGTCACCAGGGTTGTTAGCCCAGCTATAGTTTTTCTTGGCCAGTCCCTTTACTGCTTCTCCCAAAAATTCCAGCCCCTGCAGTGGGGATTGTACAGCTCCCTGCATCACCTCCTTTCCTGCGGGCTCTGGGTGGCTCCAGGGGGAAGCACAAAGCAGGAACACAGGGAAAGGGAGCCGATGAGCTCGGGGATGCTCATCCCAGAGGCAGAGGAGTGCACTTGCATTTGTGTCAGCATTTGTGCTGACGCTGTTGGCACAGAGCCCTGGCTGCCAGCACGGTGACCCTGCACACGTGCAGAGGCCATGGGAGGAGGCCACGGAGAACACTGAAATAAACACCAGCACAGAAGGGTTATTGCAGCAAAAAAATCTTTGTGGCTGATTTTAGCAGTGGAAGACCACAACAGCAGTCTAGTTACATCCAGGAAGGAAGTGTGTCACATGCAGAGATCTTTGTGCACAGACAAGCAGTTCAGAGTGGGTAATGCATGATATAAATAGCTCCTTAAAGTCTAGGCTGCTGCAAGTTCACCTGGGCATCTATCCCAAAAATGCTTAGAAAGTAGTTCTAAAAATACCACATGCAGTTGCTGTAGGATAAACTGAACTTTAAACTTCCATTATGTTCCTGTAAATGAACATTAAATTAGTGAGATGAGCACCAGTCCACTAAAAGAAAGGAAAGAAACTCCCTTCTTTGCTCCTAAGGCTGACCAAGGCAAGACTGGAGACACATTCACACACAGAACTGTACATAAACTGTGGAGTTTGAGTAAGGGAAATGAGATCAGTAGCAGTTGTTAGCTATGAGTCATCCCCTCACAGTTTTTTGGAGCATGGGAGTGAGCAGCATGTTCCAAGCAATATGCTTACTGGAGTAAAAAATGCAGTCACCGCAGCCTATTTACATCAAACAATATTATTGTGGCTATGGCCTCCAGGGAAGAACTGAGCTGAAACCATAATGCAACTTTTGATAGCAAATAAAAGTAAATAGAAAGACTGAGAGGAAAGCTAATTCAATGAATGTTGTTTATTTAAATATTTATAGGAAAAAATTTGCTCCAGTATGCATTCTACTGAAGGCAAAATGTGGCTCCCCCCTGTTTAAATTATGAGGCGAGTAATAGTTAATTTAAACTAAAAATGCTGATTATTAGATCCTGTAGGGTTGTACTGCAATATCTGATTTCTAGATGGCAGTTTTCTTTCTTCTGCATATGAAATGCAGAGCTAAGCACCCCAGCTTCCTCTGTGGTGTGCCAGGGAAGAAGGAGAGGGATGCAGAAAGAAGAAGAAGCTGCATAATTATTTGCTGGGCTTTTTTGTCAGCTGCAATTTATTGTGAACCTGCAGCTTCTTTGTTCCTACACATCATAGGGGGAAAACTTCTCTTCTGGTCTAAATTTAATCTATTTCAAGCTTTTTCCTTGCCAACATTAGTGTTTTAGTTAAGGGATGTGCTTTTGAAACAGATTGTCCAGTTGTTCCTACCTACTGCATCTGGTGTTGCATGCTTGGAGTCTGTGAGCTAGATCCCTTTCAGATTAAATTAAGCCCTGAAATTCTCCAGGAGCACATTTGAGGTGTGTGAAACACAAGTGCATGTTCAGTCCACTAGACCAGATGAGCTGGTCTTAAGTAACCCTCCTAAAAGGCACCTAATGTAGAAGCCAGGCTTTCAGCATGAACTGCTTCATTCTGCTGTTCCTTCCTATAATGCTGCATTACTTGTGGCACAGACAGAGCCCTTCTCTCAGGTCACTGCAGGCTGCTTGCACTGAAATGTTTTTCTGCTTCCCATTTACCACTGGCCTACAGCTAGTTCTCACCTTCACCAGCATTCAGTTGCCTCTCTGGAAATCATATGAAAAAAAAAACCCTCTGTATAAAGTGCAAATCCATTATTAGCAGGCAGCTGACGCATAGTGAAAACAAGTCATATGGTTATGGAAATAAAAGTGAGAACCAGCACTTCATTGATTTGAATGAAAAACATCTTTAAATGTTCAATATGTGTCTGCTTCACATCTCCTTAGGGACATAATCACTCATACTTCAAACTCTCCTGAAAACCCGGTAACACAGCTGCATGTGAGAGAGCAGATTTCTGGCAAATCCCAACTATCCTGCCTCAGTCCAGGCAGGCATTTCTCAGATACCTGGATATGATTGTCCATGCTGTGACTAGCACTGTTAATATGCTATGTAACTGAATGCCTCCCTAGCTCAGGGGATCAGGGTGTGCAGGGCATTTGTGTCTCAGGGCACTCCTATTGCCAGTCTGGCAGGTCCTCCTCTCTGTGTCCCAGCTATCATTTGCTGTGTGAGGAATCACACTCAGTGAGATGGAGAGGGAGAGCCTTTGTTGGGAGCCCACCCTGAGGGTGTGCAGGGTGGGCTCAGAGCAGAGGGTGTCCCTGGTGCAGGTGCCAGAGTGCAGAACCTGACTGCTCAGACTTGGGCACTTTGGTGCTGGGCTGAGCTCTCTCCACTGCCAAGGCAGAGCTGCACCACAATCTGCCCTAAGGAAACACTTCAGCTCTTTGCAACGGGATAAATAGGTGAGAAAATGGAAGCAGCTCCTGAAATTAGGAATTTCCTCACAAAAGCAGAGCTATGGAGGTGGAGCAGGTTGCAATGAACAGAATTTCAGGGCACCTGAAGTTTCCAAACCGAAACACCTTTAAAATCAATGAATTCTAACAACACTAGGGGAAGTTCAGAATAATTAGTGTGCAGCAATACAAACTTCAGCTTATTTCAAATAATTTCCCATTGTAAAATTTCTCACAAGTACTGTCCTTTAATTGCCATTCACACAAGTGATTTAAAGCCTATCTTACTGCTCTAGTGGAGGCTATTTAAATATGAAATCAAATAACCTTCTCTAGGCAAAAGGCAGAGACCTCATTAAGAGCAGTGGGTAATCTATGTAGGATTTCCCCAAGTCAAATGGAAAGAGAAAAGCAGCCTCTGAAGGCCATGATAGCTCAAAATGGTAGGGACTTACATAATACATTGCATGTAAGTGTATCAGGAACTAAAACCTGGCCTGATGGAATGAGTTGCAAATGCTGAGGAAAGCACACTGGCTGCTGAAAGCATGTTAGAGGCTGGAAGCCAGGAAGAAAGAAGGAAAAGTATTGGAGAGAGCTGTCCTGGGACAGATCTCCTGGAGACAGAAAATTTGGGGAACGAGAGCTGAGAGGAAAAGCTGTCTTGAAAAGAGTGAGCAGCACAACTGTGCTGTTCATTTCCAGGTTGTTCTGGGGACATGGGCATGCATGCACTTCCCTGTAAACAACCAGGACTGCACAACCAAGAATAACCTTACCCATATAATCTTCTCCTCTTGCTAGAAATAAACCCACAGTGCCATTGGGTATTGGCTGACTGAAACAAAACACTCGTAGGAGCAGGTTTGGACAGCCAGCCCCTGCTGCACCAGCTGTTCTCTTGTACCTGGCCCTTCATGCACATGGAGGAGGGTCCCATGTCCCTGGGAACCCACCTCTGACCAACATCTTAGCTCTGACAATGGTGCCTTCTGATTGCATATTGGATATGCAGTCAGACAATCCAGGCCAGGACTGTCTTCAGGGAGCAGGAAGCAGCAGGGTGTGAGAAGCTGCGCTGCGGTTACAGGGTGAGCTGAGCACTCTGACAGTGCCTCTGAAGCCAAGTGTGTATTCCTACAGTGTCGCTGATCTAAAGGAAGGTCTCAGTTTTAAAGCCTTGGAGTGCAGCCAGCAGGGAATCTTTCTGTGACAATGATCCTGCTGTAGCTCCTCACACATGACACATTTCCCTGGGCAGGCAGGATGCTGGAGGTGTAGTCCTGAACATTACTTTCAGCAAACCATGGGAGACAGACAGAATTTCCTGTGGAAGATAGAGTTTGTTCGAGTTGGTTTGTTAGGGTGCATTTAACATATTTTGCAATCGTCTTTTACAACAGAAGGGTGAGAACAGAAATCTAGCTAATTTAGGAGTAAGCTTGCTGAACTTGTGCAGGGACTTGGATGGTGTGGTTGCCCTAATAGCAAAGGACTGGCCCCTGCCTGTTTAAAGCACCCCCATGATCCTCCTGCTGCAGTGTTTGAGGCTAAGCTTTCTGGCAGTTTGCATGGTCTTGACCTTTAATATCACTTGGAGATCATTATTTTCAAGTGCCACAATACACCTGTTGTGTAATACAACTTCATGGCACAGGCTGGAAGCTGGGCTCTCACGCAGGCATAACCCTGTTACCTCACAAGGAATAGAAGCCACTGAAAGTATGGTGGGGACCTGAGGGGGTTTTCCTGAGCATTGGAGGAGAACCTCACACCAAGGTCATCTTGGAACAGCTGTAAAACTTGCCCCCCTCAAACTTACCTCAGTCCTGTGCACTGAGAAGCAGAAAACTGTCCAGTGAGCAACAGACTGGATCACCTGTAATCCCTGCAGCTCATGCCTCCTCCATGGTTATCAAACACGGCAGCTCTTTCCTTGCTTAAAAACTCCAACACTGTTAACTGAACCCCAAAATGTTGTTTTCCTGAGAGATAGCTGCTGTGCAGATTTGGGCTGTGTTACTGCTGGTGTTGACACCAACCACCCAGTTCCCTAGACGATGAGCTCTGTGTATGTTTACAGAAGTTTAGCACCATTTGATTCCTCTCCATTTGCCACACAAACTGAGGCTTGTGCCTGCTTAGCAGCTCCCTCCACTGGCTCTGCCCGTTCCCTGTCCAGCATGGGAGGCAGCTCTGGCTTGCCCCTTGGTTTTGTACAAGCACCAGCAGGGCTGTGAGTGCACATTCCCAAGGGCACTGTGCACAAGCAAAGGGAACAGCAGAAGGACACTTGGCTGTGGGATGTGGACCCTACCCACTCCTGCTGCTCCAATCCAAGGGTTTGCCCCATGACTCTGTCCTCCAGCCCAAGATGTGATGCTGGATGATTCCCACGGGATCCACATGGAGCTGTGTCACTCCCAGCCTGGGCACCCCCATCTAGGGCTGGGAGCACACATCAGAAATACAGCTCAGGATGGGTTGCATTAGCATGACAAGTTAAAATCCTGGAGACAAACAAAGCAGGACCCTTTGGGGTGCACGATCAGCCATGCTACATCCCCTCAAATTCCCTCCCTCCCACCAGGGGCTGTCTTTGTCTGGTGTCACAGACATTTCTTTTATGAGAAATAATGGCCAAATCCAGAACTGAGCTCGCTCAGACACAGTCCGAGAGAGCAGGGTTTGTTATCATTCTTTACTTTTCTATTCTTAGCTTAGCAGGCTTCTGAAAAGCTCTCCTGCTTTTTCTTTTTAGTATAGTTATAGCATATGTATATATCATAAAATAATAAATCAAGCCTTCTGATAACGGAGTCAAGGCTCTCATCTCTTCCTTCACCCAAGAACCCTTGTGACAACCATCACACTTTGGCTACTTCCCAGCCTTAGACCCTGCAAAGGCTGATCCTGCATTTCTGCACAGGCAGCTTTTGAAGGCAGGTAACAAGGCTGGTATTGCAGCCTTTTGGGTGCACTGTCAGGGAATTTCAGGGGCTGCAGCTTGAGCAGTCTGCCAAGCAAGTGGTCAAAGCATCAAGGGACAAGTTGGGACAGCCCTTGCAGAATGTTTTCCTGCCTGCTCTGTTGTCCTCCCGCCTGCCAAGGTGGCACAGTGCCTGCCAGCCTGCTGCCACCCCTCTGTCACTGACAGCCCAGCCAGTGCTACTGCCACAGGGCACCCACTTCTTGCTACATAATCACTCACTCCTTTGTGGAGGTGTCTGTAGTACGCTCACACTGTGGTCTCTCTGGTCAAAGTCTTCTGTGCTTAGAAAATAAATACCCAACAAATTCTTTGAGCACCCCTGGGAGCATTTATCCAGAACTAGAGATGGTGAGGGGAGCTATGCCTTACCAAAACTGTACTGCAAACAAACTTTGTCCTGCTCATACCTGCACCACATTCCTTTGAATGCCTAAGATCTTGTCCCATGTGGGAAATCTGGAGCATCCTGATCTGTACAGACTCCAGTTTAGGCTGAACCTCTGAGGTGAGTGACCTCTGTAGCTGACATGTAGGTCAGCACAAATGCATTCAGGTTTTGTGGTCACTTCACTGGGTCTCCAGAGCAGCTCCTTGCCGGTATGGGGCATCACCTTCATCCCCCCTGTCTTTCTGTAAGGACCTGGTGCACAGTGCCCACCTGTGCATCCCTCCATGGATGTGGTGTGAATAAGTCAGAGCCCTGGAGGAGATGATACCTGAAGGGCCCTGCAGGGTAACTTGCAAAGACTGATGAGAAAAGTATCATGTGAAAGAGCTCGGGATTTGCCCAGGAGGTGCAGTTCAGTGCTTCTCCAGTGGCACCCCCTGGTTGACCTCTCAGAGTGCTACAGATATGACTCATGATTGCTCACAGCAGCAGTCATCAGCAGGGGGATTCCTTAGGTGTACTTTCATTTGCTGGGGTTACCACACTGCAGAACTACCAAGGGCTTGGCACTCAGAAAACACGAAGAAATCTAAAGCTTTGTTCAAACATACAGGCCAGAGCTATGTATGCTAAATATTCACATGGCTCAGGCTGTTTCAGGGGTGGCTGTGCAAGCCATATGCTGGGTACAAGCTCTCTTGACAAGCCCCAGGAAAATGTATTTTAGTTCCAGGCTCAGCAAACTGTTGCTGACATAATTCAGTCAAAATACAACATGATCTAAAGGAATATCACTGCCTGCTCACTTTCAGGGTAACACCCCTTGCCATTTGGCCATGAGTAGGTTATCTTGGGAAAACCCCAGATGTTTCAAAGAAAACTAAAAGTCATGCCCACATGATATAATAACTTTCAGAGAGATTGATCCTGGGAAGCTTTACCTGGGTCTTGCCCAGGCTAGTCTGTCTCAAGACCAGATGTCCTTTTCCCCACAGTTGTTTCCAAGGCAGCTTTTCCCAGATCTTTCTTTCCTTAACTGTATTCATGTAGTTAGAGCTGAAAAAGCCAGGTGGGTCAAATTCCTATGGTCAGACATTGCCATAGTGACTTTCAACTTTGTGCTTTACTGACCCCCTGAAAGTCCAGCAGGGAAGAGTTCTTGGTAACAATCTCTTGTCTGCTGGAAGTGGGATGGACTCTTATACCAGCAGCACAACTGTCCAAGCCTGCTCAACACCTGGAAGGCAGGCAAATAAAAGGCGGGTTGGAGAAGGAGCCAGGAAACACACATTTAAATAGGATCTCTTATATAAATGAGCCCTGAGGAAGCAGATCTGTTTGAATACAGTTGGAGGAGATCCTATTTTCTACAGGGTCCTCTATGGAGGTGTGCCCACAAGGACAGTGACAGTGTTTGCTGCTCCATGAAGACCTCTGGTGTGTGTGCAGAAATGAATCTCCTGTTTTTAATATAAATGGAACCTGTTTTTAACACCCTGCTTAAAAGTACATTTATGGAAAAAGAATAACTGTAACAGAGAACACAAAATGCTGTATTTAGAGACAGACTTGCCTGTCAGCTGGAGGTCTCTAAGTAATGAAGCGGTCACCTTAGACCCTCATCCCTCAGGAAAATGGGCGGCTGTACAAAGCCTGCAGACAAGAAGTGGTGAGAAGACCAGCTCTTGCCAGGCAGGCCTAGATAAAGAGTTCCTCCATCCCCTTCACATCACTGGCTTAGGAATGAGAGGAGAAGGAGAGAGGAAATCTGCCCATCCCAACAGAAATTACTGATGTCATGGCTGTGACACCATTTGCTTCAAAAAAGGGATAGAAAGAAAAACCATAGGGACATCTGAATTTCTGG
This sequence comes from Geospiza fortis, assembly GCF_000277835.1. Taxonomy (NCBI): domain Eukaryota; kingdom Metazoa; phylum Chordata; class Aves; order Passeriformes; family Thraupidae; genus Geospiza; species Geospiza fortis. The sequence goes on from NW_005054423.1 coordinate 544,899, forward strand.
ATGCAACTCCATCATTGTTGGTGATTATTACATTACAGTTTTATCAGAAAGAGATATGAGCTTTACCCCAAATCCATAGAGGTCACAAATTATTATTGGCTTTATTATAGGAAAATCCCTTTTTGAGCAGTAGGTTGCAACTTGCATTTGCCATGTAATGAGTAAAGACCCCAAACAACCCCTGTGTGTTGCAAGTAATGCTGAAATTCCAATTAGTAAGTGAGAGGTAAGGAGACTGAAAATGCACTTTCCTTGAAAACAAAGGTTAATTCTCAGTTCCATAGTTAGCACTATGAGTGACAACAGTGACATGAGGAACAGATTGAATATAAATGGAACATGACCAACAGCAACATTTGAAGTGGCTTCTAAAAATGGGAACAGGAACTACAGAAGGTCAAGCAAAAAAGCTCAGTACTTTCCTGATGATGTATTATTACCATGTAAAATGGGCTTAAGCCACAAAAAATGTCAAGCGTGCAAAGCACAGGCAAGCCTTCTGCTGAACTCTGGGCTGAAACAAAGGTGTCATTTAGGCAGAAAGAATTTCTGTCAAAACAAACACCCCTAGTGTTACCTATCTTCCTGGGCACCCCTAATGGCCTTGGATTTCTAAACACAGGCCAGGAGCCTGTGAATAGCACAAGGAGAACTGTGTTCACCAGAAAGAGAGCGAAGCATCACTCTGACAAAGCTCCTGCCATGCTGCAGGACCAAGAGAGAAGATGCCTTCTCCTCCTGTAGCTTTACAGGTAATCCATGGACTGAGGAACCTAGAGATAGTCCAGCTGTCATACGACCATCCAGGACAGTAAATGATCCTCACTACCCAAGTCACTCATAGGCTGGAATCCTGCTTGTGCTTTGGTAGTGATGAAGAGCATAATCCTACAGCTTTGAGAGTCATTTAGTCCAACCTGGTGGAAATGCTGCCTCCTTCTGTTCTAAACGTTCATGCAGATCAGCTCCAAATATTTCAGTTTTATTTAAAGGCAAACAGGAGGAGCCTCATCAGAGGTTACTTAGCTGTGAGCTGTCACCTGCACCCTCTGCCTTACTGCCAATGAAACAATCCAACACAAGCACTGGAGGCTTTGGGGCAAACAAAGAACTTTATTACAGGTTCTGCTGCTGATCCTTGCCATCTTGGCACAGAGAAGCCCTCTCTCCTCCCTGTTTTGACAAAGTCTTATTTCACATGCAGCACTGACAATTGCAAAAATATTGTGCTGGAATTCTGGACAGACAGCTCCAAGCAGAGGCATTTTGAGGCTGTCCTGCCTGCTCCCCATGGGTATGCATAGAGCCCACTTACAGCTCTGGAAAATCTGCAGGGAACTCTGGCCACTCTTCCCACTCCTCACCTGAGGCTCTCACCCACATCTCTCACTTGGGAATCACAGAATCACATCATGGATAAGGTTGGAAGGGACCACAGTGGGACATCTGGTCCAGCCTCCCCCGAGCAGAGTAATCCTAAAGAAATATTAACAGAATGGAAATGTTAAAACAGAATGGAAGCGAATGCAGATCAGCCAGTACTGTCTTTTTCTACTGTCCAAAAAGGGCTGAATCTGACAGCCCATGTGGGTATGACTTTTAGTTTTCTTTGAAACATCTGGGGTTTTCCCAGGATAAGCATGGAAAACACAAGTAATGGATAACTTTATATTTATAAAACATATATAAAAACGTATATAAACACACATATATAACATATATAAAAACACACATACACACAGAAATATATATATATATATATATAAGGGTTGTCAGATTCAATCCCTTCTATATATGTTATATATAAACATATATATAAACACACATATATAACATATATATATAAACACAAGCATGGGACCCTTATAAACATGGAAAACACAACTAATGGATAACTTTATACTTTCAAAACATTCCAACACACGCTCAATAAATGTCAGCTGCACAATGGAAAGGCACAGTGCTGTGTATTTGTAGCTAGATTTGTGAGTGAAGTGAAATCTTATCATTGTTACTCCAAAAAGGGGAGTCTTATTGGCATACTCTTTTTGACTTACCACAAGAAATGAAAAATGGAAAGATTGCACTGCCCAGGACAGCCTCCAGACACAGTACAAGTGGAATGTATTTGTTGGGCACAGCATTTCAAGTGTTTAATCTATTTTATTCTCGATTTGAACTGCCAGCAATGAAATGTGAGACTGGGCTCTGAGAAGCAAAGATCAGGAAAAACTTTGAACACTAAAGTGATGATAAATGGAGTAGAAATGGATAATAAATCACAATGGATTAACAGCAAGAATAATGCATGAGACTATCAAATTATGTGAAGTCATTTGCTGTGGAGCAATTACCTCCCACAGCATTTCCGATCTCGCAGTGAGTGCCAGCTCTATTGATTCAAGGTACCTTTATAACGTCAGGAGCTAAAAAAAGTGTTTCTATGCCTCGGGAAGGTGATTTTTGTTAATGCATTACTAGCAGATACTGCCACAGAATATGGGACAAAGCAACAAGAACACTGATGAATGCCAGGGCCAGGTTTACTACAACGTGTTACTTGTACAAAAATGCTGAAGAATATGCTGACTATGCTGATTAATTTATTTCCAGTTGATACTTCAGTTTTAGTCTCAGACTTGCTATTGCCTTCAGTTGAATAATTTTAAACTGTTTTCTTTCAGATAGAATTTTAGAAGGGAATCTCTGCGCTTCTATATTCATGAATTGTTAACCTGTGCTAAAAAGATGAGTCGCTATAAAACATCTGTTTGCCAAAAAAATACTAAATAAATAATCAACAAATGCAAAACATGATTTACTATCACCTGAGAAAAATTTACCAAGTTATCTGCTTGTGTGAGAGTATCAGCTAGCAGCTTAAAAAATAAAGTTTACTGGTACCCAGGTTAAGCACAAAGAAATGAAGTGTAATTTGCTCATCCAGTTTGTGCAGCTCTTCCCTTCAGTACAATATCTTTGCAGGCTTCAGGATTTAGGCTGGGGTGCTTTATATCAATGGTACTGCATGGCTTGTTGCTCTGCAAGCAAAGAGGCAGATTTCAAAGCTTGAGCGTTCACATCCTTTAGGAAGCAGGCAGACTGGTGGGCCCTTAGAGTGCCCTTACACAGGAGCTGTGTTCCTAAAGGGACAATATTGTGGTTATTGTGGTTATTGTATGTGGGCTCTCAAAGGCCATGGATGGGCACAAAATGAAAGTGTAGGACTTGTCTTCTTGTTTCTGCCCAAGAAAAAAAATAATCTAAAAGAAAATGCTTTGGGCATACATTTCAGTCACTGGACCACAGATCAGGAGCTGGAAAAGTCTGAATTAAAACTCAAATTGGTAATTCCTTGTAATGAAAATGTTATTGTTCCCATCTGCTGTAGCACTTTAGATGCCTGAAAGTCACAAAGTCAAAGCCATTACAATATTGCACAAACAAACAGAAGATGAAACTTAGAGGGGCAAATACAGTTAAATAATTGTGCAAAGCCAAAAGCCTCTGCAAACACAGAGTTCTGAGAGGATTTATCCAGTTTCAGAAAATTAGAAGTGGTGGGGAAGTTCTCATAGCATGCACAGCTCAAATTCAACTACATCTCTTGTTGCTTGGAAGTCCTGTGGCTGAGCAGGTGAACTTTTAAACTACCTGCCACTTCAAAAACAGTCTTTCTGAAATATGAATACCCTGTGGCTTAACAAGATATAGATATAGATTACCTTTTCTCTAGCCTCTGCCTCTGATTTCTGCAGGGAACCTGCTGCTCTGGGTTCATCCTTTTCAAGGCTTCTCTGTCCACAAGCATCACTTTGCAAGGAGCACAGTGAAAAGGGAAGGGAAAAGCAGATTGAAACGTGCTTGAGAGCATGAAACTGGCAAAGCTGCCTAAGGCAGAGCATGGTGAAGCTTTAGCTGTGTTGAGACATCAGTGGGAAACCACACAGCACCAAGCTGCTGAGGGAGCTGGGCAGCAGGCACTGATGGAGGCCATGTCTCCACTACACCCTGCAGCTTGCTGTGGAGTTACTGGTGCTTTTTAGAGCTTGGGTACCAAACGGAAATGGTTTAATATGTATAGATACACAAGGCAAAAACATTTAAGTCAGTCCTACAGGTACAGCTGGAAGCCCCTCTGGCAGAATTGTGCACATTCCCTCCAGTTCTGGATGCCATTAAAGACACCCCCACCTTTCCATTGCTTGTTCATTCTTAACTGGGGCTCCTTTGTGCTCACCAGGTGTGGTCTTCAGTGGCATCATCTTTGTAATTGTGCAGGATGTGATCTGTTTCAGGGAGTAATCACAGTTGGTGAGGAGGCTGCAGTCTGTTCCCTGAGACCCTTTAAATATTGCAAAAGTTTGCTTTTAGAGCACATGAACATGGGAGGGAAAGAACTTCACTTTACACTGCAGGGAAGGCTAGAGAGTCAGTCTCTGCATCCTCCTGGGAAACAGGAAATTTAAAAAAATCATTGATGGGATGGAGTAGCAGGGCCATGTTAATGTGACATGAAATGATCAGCAGCACTGTGTCAGCATAGCCATGGCTGAAAGTGTAGAACAACAACTGACACAAATTTATCTACATACTTGCATCTGTGAAAACTATGTTTATTTAAAGGGATAATGAAAGTTATCTTGTAGTGTATTTGAATATGGAAACCAGTACTAGCTGTGCTAATGAAATAGCTCTTTTGATAATTTAAACTGTAGCTTTCCTACTCCTGCCTGGAGAAATTAAGGGCTTTTGCTGTCAGAGACAGCATACTGTGGCTTTGGGGTAAAAAATGCCCATGGAAGGGATGTTGTTAAGAAGAAAAATATTTGGAGTACAGATACTGCTGATGAAAGAGGGGAACAATTCAAACAAGGAAGAAGAGATAGAACAGAGCAGCATTCTTCTTACATTCCTTTAGCAGCCTCCTCTGAGGTGCCCAGTCACTCGTTTGGGAAGGTGTTTGTGCTCTCTTGGATATCCCTGCTCTTTCACCCTCTCTCAGACTGCAATATGCTATCTCCCAAATCTCTCAGCAGAATGCTCTGCTGGCTTAACTTTGATGGGATAAATGGCATACAGTGTCCAAAGTGGAAACATGATCCTGCTACAGCTGAATGCACTTACAGAGAATTGAGAATACAGAGAGGAGAGCCCAGTTATTCCTAGGGTGACAGCCATCATTATGTATCTTCAATTTGTTATTTAAAAGCCTGTAAACAGGCACCTAGAATGGATCATCTGAAGTGCTTACTAGCACTTTTATTGGAACAATATCACATATCATGTCTTCCAAGCTGCAAAAAAATATTAAAACCTGGTTTGGCATGGCCTTCAGGATGTTAATGATAAGAATGAACATTGCTTTAGGATACATAAGGAGGAAATGAGTAAAAAAACCTCCAGGACTCCATTGCTGTAGCTGAAGTGCAATTCTGTTTCCATGAAGAAAAAACAGACCCATAAGGGACAGACCTTTTAGCTTTGTTTTCACCAGAGGACAGATGTGATCCAAGGGACGAGGGGTTCAGAGAGAAAGGAAAACACTGGGAACAACAGGAGGCAGAGGAAGAAGCAAGACAGGTGCTCAGCCCTTGAATTTCACATTGTCCTGAAGGACTTGGCCAAAGCCCCCATTTGTCTGGGTCTCCTCAGTGCAGCTGGGATGGCAGATTTCCTCACATCCAGAGGAAAATGGTGGAAACAGTCACCCTCACTGGGTAACCTTGCAATCCACCTCTCACTGGGCTGGATCCATCCCAGCACCCCAGCCAGGAGCCACATGGGGACACATCCCTGGGGATGGGGACAGGCTGGGACATGGGCACGGCTTGGTGGGACCCATGGCCAAGGAGGGCAGGGATGAGGGGGCTGGAGGGGCAGCAGCTGACAACCCCCTGGGGGCTGATGTGGGGTCCTGGGACCCAGCAGGGTGGGAAGCCCAGAGTGGCTGACAGGGTCAGGCAGGCTGTGAATGCCCTCAGGGCTTCGATGCTTTTTTTCCCTTCATCTTCTCTGGGATTTTAAAATTATTTTGCCGTTCCTCTTGAAATTTTTCACTTCTTTTTTCCAGTCCTGATGAGTACATGACAGGTCAGCAGGTGGTTCCTCCCCATCTGACCTGGAGACAGTGGGTCTAGCTGGCACCCACTGGATCTTTCCTTTCCCTTTTCTTGCTCCAGGAGCCTCCAGGGAGGTGCAGGGCCAACAGACCTTTGGTCCAGGCACTGCTCATCAGCCTGAGGTGGGAGGGTTAGCAGGAACCTCAAAAGCAGGGTGTGAGGGTTAGCAGGAATAAAGGGAGGATGAATGTTGGAGGAGGTATTGACGCATGGACTTCCTGCAGTAGAGGTGTCAGAGCTCTGTTGCTGTGGAAATATAATAGAGACAGTATTTGGGGGAGAGAAAGATTATTCTGAAGCACAAGGTTCCCTATTCTTCAATATTCAAGTTATTTCAAGTGCTGTAATAAAAGTAAATGCATATTGCCAGCCTAAGGTGATGGAAGTGTAAAGGAGGAGCTGCAGTGTGGTGCCTGCATTACCCCCATGGTAATACACCAACCCATGTCATTTATTTATGCATTTGGACTTGCTGAATTTCCTTCTCCTTTCTCCCTGCTGCCCTCACTCCCTGCAGGACTGTCACTCCTCTTTCCTGCCGTGTTGGCTCTGGCTGCCTGTCCCTGCCTGGCCTGGCAGGGCTGAACAGGGTCCCAGGGCTCCCCAGCCCCGCTGCCACCACCCCGGGACCTCAGGAATGCTTCATAGGTGGCTGGGGAAATTTAGCAGTGTGACGGTTTTCATGGGAAGGGTGGGTTAATTAAGTCATTAAGTATTTCCTTATGTTTAGCAGGCAAAATTAGAGAATCACCTTTATTGGAAGTATTTAAAAAAGAGCTTCTCTGCTGTTTCCTCCTTGTTTCTCTTTCATACAGACCCCAGCATTTTAAAGCTCTGTTTCAAGCTCTAAACTAGCTTGTGTTATGTTTTGGTTCATCCTGTGGTTTGCTGTACTAATTCTGCTGTAACATTTTGGAACATCCCAAAATAATTTCCTTTTTCTCCTCCTCTACTACTGCATCTGTTATCAGGAGTGCATCAGCATCTCTTTGGTTGCTTTCACCTATTTTACAAAGCAGAAATCTTATCCATAAACATAAAGAATTTAATTTGAACAATTAACAAAAAACAACTTAACTGGAACCCACTACCATAATTTTAACTTTTCCCCCAGTAAGTAGTTTGGGGAAACAGTGGCAGCTGGAGGCAATGATGGTTTGGTTTATTTTTCCAAAAGGGACTGAGCCTGGCTGAGTCAGTAGTGCGCAGGATTGTGCTTAAACTGCTAAAAGGCTTTCCAAACAAGGTCTGATTAAAAAGCTGGGAATATTGTTCTCTAAAGAAGGAAAATGCAGTTCCCTATGATGGCAGAGCAACTGAGTTTCTATTACCTTTGAAAATAATTCAGTGCTTAGGAATACATATTGGAGAGTTATATCATAGACTCTGCCACAAACATTTAAATTGTACATTTTCCCTCATTATTTTTTGAAACATTCTTCTAATTTTTATTATTTTTATTAGATTCCTCTGTTGGAAAAGTGTAAAGTAATTTTCAAATAGAACGTGCAAATAACTTAATTTTACATTCAAATAAATTGTGGTTAAAACCCCAAACTCATTGCTCTGAAAATCAGTACATGCATTTTGAGGACTAGAATGAGATACTGTGTATTAATTCAAAATTTTTAACTCTAGTGGCTGAGACTTCACATTTTCAGACTCTCTCAAATATGAAGGAGATTTCTATTCTTTAAAATATCCTAAAGAAAAGTTTTAAATTCCTTACAACCAAATAATTCCTGGAAGCTTTAGAGAAAATACTTGTCATGGGAACACTTTCTATAGAGTTTCAAAAATGCAAAGCAAGTCTCATTGACTTGTAAGAGTTAATTAAAACAAAAAATATCTGTATCTATATCTGGGTTTTGTTGAAAAAACCCCAACAACAAAACACCCCCCCCCCCCCCCCGCCACAAACTAAAAACGAACAAAAAAAAACAAAAAAAGGAAACCAAACAAAGAGTGAACCTGGAAAAGTCTCAGCTTTTTCAAACAACTCTGGTGTTCTTGTCATGCAGCTATTGATCTGGTGGTGTTTCAAAGACTGGGGGCTTGTCAGATCCTTTGAAGTTCCTCCCCTGCTGCATTTAGTTATAAATTCCAATTTTTGAGTGTGGTACTGCTAACCTCAGAATATTTATTATTCTCTTCTCTGCTATTTCAGTACTTTGTACATAAACTTAATTTCAAAATGAGGTTAAAAAGTAGTCTTTTCTATAAAGATAGCCTTCTGAGGAGCTCTTTTATTTGCTTGCTTGTTTGTTTGCTCAGGGGGCCATCTTTAGCTGGAGTTGCCAAGTCCTCTTCTCTCGTAATTAAAATGTATGTTTGGAAGAAAAGGAAAGTACGTAGTGGTTTGTTTATTCAGGAGAAAAAATGTTTGATTTAATTTAACAGATTATATTTTTGTAATGGAACAGGGACAAAAATAGATCCTGAGCCAAATTCAGCCTCGAGCTGCATCCTGCTTAAGCGCTGCCAGAGCCATGCTGGGGAGCAGGTCCCTGAGAAAGGGAGGTTGTGGTGGGCTTGTGTTCCATCTCTGCAGGAACAAGATGGGGGATAAAAATAGAGATAAAATAGAGATAAAATAGAGATAAAAATGCTCCAATAGCTAGGAAAACTGCCCTTTGGTCTGCTTTTCTACCAGCTTCAACCTCTGCCTTTGCCAAGAAAATGAGTGGGGAATGTTCTCTGCGCGTGTGGGGAGAGCTGGGGAGGCTCCCAGGCTGTGGATGACTGTGGAGAACCTACCATCCTTCCTGTCCTTCCTTCCCAACTCCTGATCTCCGGGAACACAGCAACAAGGGAGAGCTGGGGGTGGGGAAGAGTGCAGACAGTTAGCATTGGTCTTTATGTCTCTTCTAAAAAAGCCCAAACCACAATTAAAGGATTTAAATTACTGGGAGACATAGCTGCATATTTCAGGAAATTAGGATATTTCAGTCAATTAGAAAATAAAAAAGAGAAAGGAAATAAAAGATTTCCCAGTGTTTGTCATCTACTATGCATTGTCATGATTCAGCTTTTCCCTTTTTTTGGGTGGAATGAGATGAGAATGGGGCATTTAATGTGTTTAGAGCTGGACATCCTAGAAGTGGCAATTGATAACAGTGGCCAGTGCAGGGGGGTATTTCTCTGCTGCTCACTGAGAGAGAGCCACAGCTACTGTTGAGGATGCTTGTGTTCAAGCTCTGCAATTTTAACATTTTAAAGGTTTGATCTTTTGATCCTCATTTCAATCCCTTCTTTATGTGAGGCAAAACACTGAACAACAGCAGGTGCAGAGGTTGGAATAAAAACCCAGGGATAAAAACAAGATATTACATAAATTATTTTTCTGGTCTACAGCCATTTGCAGCTTGGGACCACCCTAGATAGAAGGGGTGATTAATATTAAACAGTATTTGATGGCTTTTTCTTCCTTTTTTGTCCAATTGGTCTCTCAACTTGTAACAGCTTTCCAGACTCCTGGTGTCCTGTGACAAGGAGCTTTACAGCTCAGTGGCGTAAGGTGTTAATTACTTTCCACTGCTTTATCTACTTTGTTTCATGCCTTGTGATTTTTTTGTGTTCTAAGAGAAAGTTATTATCTGCTTTTATTTTCTGCATCAACGATGATTTTATCAGTCTCTGCCATTAAGTCCCCTGCCCCTTTAATTTCTTTTCCCTGAGGGACGGATGACCTGGAAAGTGGAAGGGTATGAAATCCTCCCAGGTACATTTAGCAGAACACAGTCACAAAGTGTCTCCCTGTAACAGCAAAAGCAACAGCCTTGGTCTGCACCACAGAGCCTTTCTTGAAGGGAGAACATCTTTGTGCAGGGTAACACTCAACTTTGAGTTCTAAAAGCAGGACATTGACCTTCTGCCAGTCTAGTTGAACCAGCTTTACAAGTATTATAAATCCTGGGCTGGTTCAAAGCTTTTGAACAACTACACTTTGTTTTGAATCACATGCAGCAACAGAACTTTCTCGCTGCATTCCCAGGACTACTTTAGGGACAAATTTAAACTTTGGAGAAATAAAATGTTAGTTTTAAGATTTTTAGATAAAGTGTCTATATCAGGAAAGTATTTTTAATATTAGCAGCTAGTATTTCTCCTCTGGTTCTTCTTTCTTTAGCATTAGCTGACCATCTTTCTCATCAAACTGCAGCTGCTCTCCAGTATGGGTGGGGGGCTCTGTTTTCCAGCTGTATTTAGGATATGCAGGAATTTGAAGGTATTAGGAAGGTCTGATGCTATTATGCAATGGTTCTACTGCCCCACCTGCAGGCGTTGGGGCTTACCTTTAAACCTGCTTTGTTTGAACCAAAGAATTCTGCATTTCAGGGGCAGAGGTATGTTCAAACTGTGTCCTGGCATAACTGGAATTGCAGACCTGAGAAGAGATTTTATTTTTCTTCGGTTTGGGAATAATTTTACATTGGAGAAAGTCAAAACACTTGTACTACACTTGAAAACTGCAATATTTGGTTCAACTACAGGTGTTTTCCTGCATCACTTTGCAGTCCCGGGTTACTCTGGGTACATCTGCAGGTGCCTAAGATGAGTCTGGAGAAAGGGATTGCAGAGGTTGTAAGATAAAACCAGTCCTTGCTTCCCTGCAGCAGGACTTCTGCATGAGACCCCAGAGTGAAACCACACTTTATCTCAGACATAGCTGAGAAGAAGCTCAAGGACAGAAAGGAGGAGAGGCCAGCTGGGAAGCACTAAACAAATCAACCTGCATGCCCACACCTCATTCTAGTCAAATGGCCTTGGAATGCGTTTACAGACAAAGAGCTGTGGATTGTGCTGTTTGGCTGTGCTGGGAATTACTGCAGAAAATCAGTGTAGAAAGCCAGGGCTAGTTTATTAGCTTCACAAATCTTAGCAAGTTATTTTGCTTTCTATGAAAATATTATTGTGCTAAGAGACTTTTGAGAGTGGGGCCTTTCTATGTAACATTACATTTACTGCTGGTCTTGTTCTGGTAACAAGCAAAGTACAAGGAACCAGCATGTTGCAAAGCAAAGCCACAAACCCCTCTGACTCTGCAACTGCTTGCAAAACAGAACTGATAACTGGATGAGGAATTTGCTCATGCCCGCAAGGGAGATAAATGTATTTCAGACTCATAGAGGGCTGTAGTGAGGTGCTCTCATTGTTGCCAGTCAGGTCTGGTAGAGATGCCCGTGCTGCCCTTGGCTGAGCCCGCTGGCAGGAGGTGCAGGGTGAGGAGCACTGGCACTGCCTGCCAGGCTCTGATGGTGGTTCACAGGTGCCTTTCCTGTGCTGGCTCAGAGTGTGGTGCCTAGCAGGCAGGAAGGCTTGCAGAGCACAAACACCCAGCACCCCATTGCCTATCTTTGCAAGCAGCTCTCACCCAGATGATCCCTGAGACCTGCTGCTAATTAGACTTCTAGTCCTCTAGCCAAGAACCAGCACAGCCTCTGCCAAGAATCAATAAAATGCAAAGCAGCCTGCAGCCAATATGCAGCCCATTAGATACCAGATCCTCATGCCAGGCTGCTTTCCTGTATCAGCATACTATGAAACCTGAGAGGAATATCTGAAAAGGAACCCCGGCCTCTAGGGTCTTACATCTATGTGCAGTGTCCTTGGGACATGGCTTTCCAGAATGGGATGTGATCAGATTTTTAGCACTGTTACCACAGAAACTGAGGAACCTGGAATGAGCTGACTCTTGCTATCCCTCAGAGCCATGCTGCTCCTGGCACAAGAGATCTCTGGGCAGCCTCAAAGAGAAAATGTCCTCACTGTGACTGTGAGCCCTCTCCCAGATTTACATGGTCTCAGTATAAATCCTTTTTATTCAGTAATTTAAACATCCCCACAGTGTGCATGTTATCATATTTACTGCTGTTTGCTTTTTGTACTTTACAGGTACTTTAGGGATACTTTAATTGCAGTCTATTTATGGTAGGAGTATTTCTATGAACACTTTGTGTTTCTCATGGGGAATTCACAAAGCATTTTCAGGACGACCTTTGTATGGATTATGAACCTACCTTGGCCTTAATATTCACAGGCCACCAAAAGCACAATAGGCTGCACTGATAGTTCCTAACACAATTAAATGTGTGCAGCAATGAGGTGAATGCACTCATAGAATGTATCCCACATGGTCAGGTTTTCAGAAGGGACACCAAAACCTCTGGAAATTCATTGAGTCTTCATGTCCTAGCCAAGGCACAGTTCTCTCTTTTGCTTTCCTACGTGCTGTGCAGGATGCAGTGCAAATTATGACCCGAAACAGACACTGGTCTGTTTTCTTAATATTCTTGTTAACACGTGCTGTGTACAGCTCATCTTCCCAGGCACTTTCAGTCTTGTCTTCAGGGAGGAGAGTTAAACAAGTTTTGCTCTGTGAGGCAGTAGAAAGCTTCATTATCTTCTTCAGGAAAGGATGGTGTACTCTTGTCTCAGGATAAGTGCAGGAAGGCTGGTTTGGTTACCATGCATCAGACAGAGGAGGTTATGGTGCTTTGGGCTCCCACAATGTGAGGAGAAGCCCACGTGTGGGAGGTTCACATAACCCTGCACTCAACATCTACCTGCTCTGTGACATTAATTCTCCCTTGGGGAAAATACCTGAGAGATCTTGAGGCACAAGCAGTGGCATTTGGTGCCCTAACACCATCACAGCATATAGAGCTGTGCCATGCCCACAGCCATCTGCTGGAAGTGTGGAAATGTCACCTGAGCAGTCAGGTGGGGTGGGGAGAGGAGAGCCCTTCAATTTGTCCCATGAAATCTTGTGAAGTTGCCTCTGCCATGTATTCCAACAGGACTTGCTAGGCAATCCTGCAGCATGCAGAACTCAGCATAACACAGAGACATCACTGCACCAAGCACAAACATGATGGAAAATCCACAATGCATTCCTAGGAAAACAGTGAGAAGCTCTTCTGTAAAAGGTTTTTTCTAATGGGGTGCTCCCTTTCCTGTCAGATAGTGTGAACTTAAGGAAATAATTTTGTAAATGCACCCACTCAGGCACATGAGGCAGCCTGGAATTCGGTAACATTCCTGCCCTTGGGGCGAACTCTCCCTGTGTATGCCTCAGTATCGGACCTTTTCACAGTATTTTTGGGGGGAGAGACACACTGCGGGAAAGACAGTGAAGGAGAATTCCTCTCTCCAGCACTTTGGGCAAGTGTAGTTCTGCATTAGAGCTGCAACATTTCTGCTGGTAGTAAAGGAGGAAGGAAAAGAAAGTGAGGCAGCCCTCGCAGCTGGTTCTCCTCTACCTTGGCTAATGTTTGCCTGGGAGCAGGGAGAATCATTAACTGCCCCAGACAAGTTTTACTGCCTCAAGGTCACAGAGTGATGGTGCACTGAAAGGCCACAGAAATGCAGCAAAACAAGTCCCTTGGTGCTGGGGAGACCAGAGCACTTTGTCCAGGAAAGGCAGAGCTCTGTGCACACCTAGAAAGCTGCATCCAGGTTTGCTCCTGGGATCCTTCATCTGTGATGCTGACGTGGCACAAGGACATGAATGGTGGACTTTCTAAAACCAGCTTCTTATTTATTTGTTATTTATTAATTTATTTTCATTTTTATCATTTATTGCAGTTCGAGGGGAAAAATTAGCCCTAGATATCTAACCTAAGTTATCACTTGCTAAATTTCTGACATCCTAGTCTAGTAGTCTCCAACAGCCTTGTTTTTCTTTTGGATAGTATGCTCCCTGTTCTTAGGCTGGTACCTGTATTACTAGGAGGACTAAACCCAGTGCTCCCCCGTGAACACCTGGCAGCTCCCTCACTTGCAGTGTGATTAATGAAACCTCTCCTCCTGACTGACAACAAGAAACTAGCCTACTTTCTCCATGCCCTTGAGCACATGCAGAGCCTTTATCTGAGGTCACTTTTTTCTTGTAGTCCACAAAGCACAAGCAAGGCTTGTCCTCTCAGTGTGTGACTCACCTTTTGGCCCTATTTCTCACCCCCCAGGCCAGGTGAAGATAAAAACAGTTTGTGGAGGAGGAAGGCAGATTCCACCTCCACAGGTCCAACCACATGCCCTCACCAATAAACAGGTAGGTGCTGCCCTCCCCTAAGGACATCCCCTCTCCTATCTCCCTTGATTATGAGTCAAACTCCACCTATTCCCCCTGGCAGTGCTGGCATCCTATTTCCAGGACAGAGGTCTGCTGCTTTCAGCTGTGCGTGGTGCCTGAGGTCCTTGAGCCAAGGACAAGTCACAGCACTGCAAGCACAGCTGCTCTGCAGTGTCCTGGGCTCAAGGATTCATTCCACAGACACCAGATCAAGGTCACAGTACCTTCCTCCCCACTCACCTTCCTCCTCCTTTCCTTAGAAAATGACCTGGTGCATGGAATCCTATTGTAAATGTAGGTCCACCCACGTGGGGAGAGAATGATGCATCTGACTCCATGTTCTCAGAAGGCTAATTTATTACCTTATTATACTATACTGTATTAAAGAATACTATACTATACTATACTAAAGAATACAGAAAAGATACTCACTGAATGCTAAAAGGCTAATAATGAAAACTCTTTCCAGAGTCCTGACACAGCTTGGCCCGAACTGGCCAAGGAGTCAAAACAACTCACACCAGAATCCAATCAGGCAATCACTTGTGGGTAAACAATCTCCAAACACATTCCACATGAGCACAACGCAGGAGAAGCAAATGAGATAAGAATTGTTTTCCTTTTCTCTGAGGCCTCTCAGTTTCCCAGGAGAAAAATCCTGGGTGAAGGATTTTTTTCAGAGAATGTGAATGCCACAGTATCCATGTGCAGCAACATCCATCCATCCATCCATCCATCCATCCATCCATCCATCCATCCATCCATCCATCCATCCATCCATCCATCCCTCAGTTGTAGAATTTACAAACTTAAAGGCCAGTAGATCTCATTTTGCATGAACAGGAAAAACACACACCAACCTTGTAGAAAGACAGATGTGCATAGGTTTCCTCTGTGCAATGTAAGCACAACCCTGAATTTTCCAGGCTTCTGCTCACCTGCTTTTTTGCTGCAAGAAAGCTGGAGCTGTTGAGGTGCTTCCAGCATGCAATGCCCTCAACATAATGTAATTAACATTTTGACCACTGGATGCTACTCTTGCTCCAAACATCTGCACAAGGGACTGCAGGGTGAAGACTTACTGGCAGTGCAATCTTGTAATTCTTTAACCTAGAACCCAGTTAAATCAGTCAGTGATCTGTGAAGAGGTGTTTATTGCCTGCCCATCAACTGAAGATGAATCGTTAGGAAGTCTTTATGGGGATATAAAGGGATGTCTGCATCAGCTCCACACAAGCAGATGATTAAATTAATGGTAATGGACTGAGACTTTAGTGGTGAAGGAGTGATTTTTCAAATGTGCTGGGATTAGCACATTGACCAAGACAAAGAAATGGTTTTGTATGCATTATACCAGTGGTGCCCAAAGCCCAGAAATAAACCACATTTTTTAGGTACATTTGACAATTTATGCTGCTCTCTGCTCACTATCACACCTGCCCTAGAACAGTTAGTAAGCCTTATGTGTAAGCAGGCTCTTTTACCTTTACTGTTATTAGTTATTACTATTATTATCATCATCATCATCGTCATCATCATTGGCAAACATTCTTGAACATTTCCCACTCTCTACTTGTTTTGCTCTCTCCTACATGCCTCCCCCCAGCCTTTCTGCATGGGTCCCACACACTTTGTCCCTGCTGCTTTCACTGATGTGAAGCAAAGCCTTCCCATCAGATGAGCACAGTTGCTATGGTTGAGATATGCCCAGAGCAGTTCATCATTTATTGATTGGTACCTCTGTGAAATAGTTTGTTTGTGCACATTGTGTTGCAGGAGCTCCTGTGTTCATCTTCCTCAAAGGAGGAGGAAAGCCTTTTAAATATGCATGATAGTTTGTCCAGCCTGGGCACCATGTGGATAGATGATCTATCCTCCTCCAGCCAACACCCTACACGAACTGAAAGAAATTCTGTACGTTTATCTTGTACTTGCACAAAGATGATTCTGCTGCTCTCCGTGTTTTCTTTTGATTCCTCACATATTGCAGGAAACATCCAGGAACAGTTCCCAGAGCAAGGCAGTGTTTCCTGACAGTATAATTCTGTCTGAAGACCCAGTGACTTACTTACACGTTACCTTGTCATCCCACAGTTCTGGTATCTGAGCAGGCATCTAGAAGAACAGGTTTTGCACACTTTTCTGAGATCCTCACATGATCTCTGGGCCAGTTTGTAGTGTCTGTAAATACACTTTGCTTGAAGTCAGAGGTAAAGCAAACTCCTGGTCAAGACATGAAAATTATGACTCCTCACAGACAGACAGTACCTAAATAGAGAACAACTCAAGGGTAATTCACATTGCCTAAATGTAAATGTTTCATGCTCCTGGAGGGGTGAGCCAACTCATACATGGCAGAAAACTAATCCAGGAAGAAATGAAACTCCTGATAAAAATGCTGGTTTCTGGCCTTTTGTGTGTTGAATGGCAAAGGGAAGGCTTAATCACTCTGCATACCAATGCAGCATAGATTTATTCAAACCAAAACCAATCAAACAAAATATGCTTTCTCTTTTTGACTCAGTATTATCACTTACAAAGTGGCTGGCCAAAAATTCTGAACCATTTCCTTTATCTCATCCTGAGAAATTCTTAGAGAATAGATACTTAAAATAGTTTATTTATCAAACTTCCTCTCTCTCAATTTTGTTTCTACCTTTTCTCTGAAATACTGCTAGTAAGCTGACATGATATTTTAATATAGAAAATGTGGGAGCTTTTTAAACCAACATGTAAAAGTTCTTTCATATTTGAACCTCCTGATCTAGCTCTGCTTGCTTGGTAGGACAGAGCAATCTACAGCTGTTGCTACACACTTGCCTTTGTCATGATTTATACACCAGATTAAGGTGAGGGATAATAAATTAACAAAGTGTAGCTCCACAGTGCATGATCCTCAGTGCTTTAAATTAGAACTGTCTCTGGTGGGCACAAGAGTGATCAGAGCAGAATTTTGCCCTACAGGCATATTTTTCACCACCCCATCTGTTGCCCCAGATACTAGGGCTGGAAATGCCCATTTTGCTAATTTTTCTTTCCTTTAAAACCATTTTTCTTATCTTTTCTTTCTTGAGTCTGTTCCAAATGACATAGGAAAACAACATTCAAACCAGGGCATAGTAGAGGAATGCATGCTACGAGCCAGAACAGCATAAAGTATTCAAAGAAGGAATATATGAGTATTCAGGTCAAGTAAAGAGAGGGATTCCTGCAGTCAGGAATCCTTTCAGTGGGTTGAACAAATTGTTACTCCTTACTAATAATTTGCCAAGGATGCCCTCTTCTTTTAGCTCTCTTCAGCTGAAGAGCTGGTGGCCTGACATTTGGTCCCTGGAGCCTTTCCATGAGATTTGCCTTCATCCCATGTCAATCCTCTTTCCAAGAGCTTGAAGAAGCAACTTTATCTTCCTGTAACCCAGAGTAAGGAATTCAGGACACCCAGAATAGAATAGGTCAAGTTCAAAGCATGAGATTATCCCCCTGAATTTAATCCAGAAGTGGTTTCTTTGGGATTCCTCATGAGTCAATCAAAGTGAACTCTTAGCCAGATTAGCTCAGAGAGTTTTGGAGAGAAGTATACACCTGCAAGCCAGAGCAGCATCTACATCAGCTTTACCTGTAAGAGCTTTGCTTTCCTCTCTCCCTTTTTTCTCACTTCAGGACCATTATTTCCTGCTATGAGCTAGAAAAACATCTGTTCTGGGTGAAGATGGAAACATGAGACATTATTATTGTGAATTACTTGCCTTTTACTAAATCCATTTGATTCTCCATTCTGGCAAATTCAGGGCCAATAGTCTATTTCAAGGTTTCCTAATTGTCAAAAATTCCCTCCACACATACTTTTGCCTTTTTTTTTTCTTCACATATTCTGTATGTGATATTGCAGCAGTGACAAGCTTCTTTGCCATACTTGAATCTTGCTTAGAGCAACCAATATGTGGGAGTTTAGAAAAGTTCAAGCTGCTCATTTCCCACAGCAATTTACCAATTAATGGGATGAAAATTGCTAGATCAATAAATAAACATAGTCAGGTTTTTAGGCACATAGAAATACAGGCCTAACTCTGTAAGTGTTCAAAGCTGAATGATTGGACACTCTTGCATTCATAATTTCACATAACTTTTCAAATATTTATTCCTGAAATACTTCTGAGCTGTATTACTTTACAGCTAAAACTTTGCAGTTCCCTCCTGTCCAATGGAAAAAGCCAGCATGTTCCAAATACTGATCTTGACTGACAGAGATTTAGGCCCCCTGGAGGTGCTGAACACTGACCAGCAGCATCCAGGCTTCAGGTTGTACCAGCTGCTGCTGAGAAAGAGCTTCTTTGAGGGTCTGTTGTTAGATCTTTGCAATTTGTTGAATGAAGGTGGGGAAAAATGTCCCTGGCTTTTGTGATCTCCCATTCCATCACGCTATGGCCACTGCTGTGTCTAGAAAAGACGACCCCTGGACATTCAGTCATTTCAAGTCCAAATTATCTGACAGTGGTTGCTTCAACACTGCTGCTCTCTGGTGGGATCTGGGCCCTGTAAATGTCTCTTTCCATCCTCAGAGGCAGAT
>NW_005054423.1:563671-565803 GCF_000277835.1 Geospiza fortis
CGGGAAGTGGCGGGCCTCCACAAGCAGGCAGGCAGCTCCCTCTTCCCAAGGCAGACACTGGGGAGTTACTCTACCAGTGAGGAGCACTATGAAACATCAGAATTCATCTCTGGGTGAGGATTTCCCTGTTTGATTCTTCACATTCCCTAATTTCCCCTTTCATTAAACCTAACATATGCTCCATCTCCAGCATGTGACTGCTCATCCCCAAATATTTAAGTAATATGACAAGCAAATCTTATGACAAGTCATATGAAAAGTTTGTATGTTTAATACTGTAATTGGTGCAGATGTCCCCTCTCTGGGTCTCCATGTGCTAATTGCCTTCTTCATTACTGCTTCTTATCGCCACTCATATCTATGCCTGTACATTGCATGAAATTAATGAAATGAAAGCAACCACATTGATCAGACTTTTTCTCTTTTCAGAGGCATCAGCATTTGTAGAGAAGAATGAGGAAGGAGAGCTTGCTCCATGTGCACTTTTTTCTGGTGCTGCTTGGCCCAGACCCAGCACTGGTGTGCAGAGCTGTGCCTGGCAAGGGAAGCTGCCAGGCTGTCCATCTACTTCAAGCCTAATACACATTAATAGACATTTAATAGACATTAAATAGACATTAAAGCCACATTTACAGCATGATCCCCCCAAAGTGGTAGATGTGCTTAGTAGTGGGAGCATTAGTAGCAATAACATGTATTTTGTGTGACTCTTCACCAGGGGTGGACCAGTTCCTCTAAATGGATTATTTTATTTACAGGGATAACCTCCCCCGGCTTTCATACTCCCTGCAAAGAGCAAACAGTATGTTAAGAAGTTCTTCTTCTATCTAAACCTGTCTTTTAATCCTCCAGATGTATTCTTAAAATTAAAATACACTTGCTTTCTTCTTTTATTGTGGAGTCATTCAACAATCACCCTGCTGAAGACTTGTGAAAATTTTAATTCATACTAATGAGATGCAGTTCTGACTGACATCTGTCAAAGAGAGTAGGAGAGGTGGAGAAAATTATATTTCTAAGCAGGGATGGAAAAATGGAACATCCTTGCCAGGACCCTGGGGAAATCCCCTTCTGGAGCATATATCCAAGGCCAACCGAGCTCCACTGATTAGGGCTGTTGTGAAGACACACATAAGCACATAAGGTCTGCCCTCCTGGGACCTGTTTTTAGCTGAGGTTTTACCCCTGGCCCCACCTGGGCTGCTGTGCTGCTGTGCTGCAGTGCTGCCTGTGCCCTGGATGCTGCTGCTGTGATTGTGACCCAGACCCAGCTCCTCCAGCTTCCTGACCTGCCCTGGTACATGTCCTGTCGCTACAGACTTGCTTGGTGAGCACCCATCCGTGTCTGATGCCTGTTGCTGCCCTGGAGCTGATCCTGTCCTGGCTCCTCAGCACCCCAGCTCCTTGTTGGCAAGGGCTCAGCTTTGTGGCTGCGTGGCCAGAGAGCAGCACTGTGCTCCTCACAGCACCCTGACTTGGTTTTGTCCAGAGAACAATATAACCACGTTCTCTAAAATTGCCTTCATTTCAAAATCCAAGTGAAACTGAATTGCCTTGTGCTGCCACATGCTGAAGCTGTTTCTGCCCAGCTCATTATTTCCAATTAATAATAGCAGATTTGTCAATATTTATATTGTATCCTCAGTAGAAGTCAGCTTGTCTAAGCTGAAGTCAATATCAACTATGCTGATTCATGCTGGTTGAAAAATCTGTTCACATTTTCTAAACACTTCAGTTGAGTTAAAACCCTTGCACCTTTAGAACAAGAAATATCTTGTGTTAATATCTCTGTGTTAATATTTTCCCATTGTGTAGATCACAGGATCGAAGAACGACATTAGCACTTTCCTTCAGCACAATTTAGAGCTTTTGACAGCTTCCTGACATTGATAGAGTGTTATGAAAAGCAGAGTCAGCAGGCTGAAGACACTGACTGGGTTATGTTTTTATTAAAAGCATTATTCAGCTGTCACATAATGTCACATGTAAATATCCTCATGACGTTCTAGCAAAGCAATGTCATAATAGCAAAAGGTCTCTGTTTCCTCTGTTGCCTCTGCTGTAAGGATACCACACCAGCTCTAAGAGAAGGGAATGGGGGCCCTGAAGCTCAAATCCACCCCTCCTGCCTT
>NW_005054423.1:565845-576315 GCF_000277835.1 Geospiza fortis
GAGAGAGGTGTTACCTTCCAGATAGATACCTCACAATCTAAACAAATATTTAGAACCATTATTTTAACTCCATTTTTCATGTGAACAAGTGCTGTCAGATTGATCTGCATTATAAACTCAGCTCTAAACTCAATTGTGATATACTCTCTGGAGATTATCACCTCTGAACTCAGCTGTAATGTACCCTGTGGAGATTATTGGGACCACTCCCATTGCAGTGTGTACCCTAGGACAAACAAAGACACCTCTTTGCATACTGGACTCACCACTAAAGCCATGTCTTGTGGAGTAGGTCCTGACTAGTTCTGATCTGATTATGTGTAGCTGTGCAAGCCCAGGGCTCACCTGCAGTCCATATTTCTGCTGCCCCACGACTAGATGACAACCTGCAATTCAATTTCTTGCTCTACAGCTGCATTACTGAAAATCCCAGAGTTGGGTACTGCAGAGCTGGCCTGGAGTGGCTGCAGTGATTGGCACAGCAGGTCCTTCTGCTTGCCTTGACACAACAGGGTGATGACAGCAAGAGAGTTCCACAGACCCATGGAACAGGATCACAGAATCATTTAGATTGGAAAAGACACTTAAGATCATCACCCCAATAATTAACCTAACATCACCAAGCTCACCACTAAACCCTGTCCTCAAGTGCTACATCTATGCATCTTTTAAATACATCCAGGGATAATCAATCAGTCACTTTCCTGGGCATCCTGCTTCAATACTTTATAACTCTTTCAGTGAAGAAATTTTTCCTAATAACCAATCCAAACTTCTCCAGGTGCATCTTGAGGCCACTTCCTCTCCTCCTGTCACTCGTTGCTTGAGAGAAGACACTCACTACCACCTCCTTTCTGGCAGTGAGAGAAGAGAGTGATAAGATCCTTTCTGAGCCTCCTTTTCTCCAGGCTAAACAACCTCAGCTTCCTCAGCTGCTCCTCATTTGTGCTCTAAAGCTCTGTGTAAGAATATAGATATACGCACACTAATAAAAAATTAATAAGAATAAACAAATATGTCTCTGTTCATTGCAGCATCACAACTAAATATGCAATGCAATTGACTGGGCCCATAAAATGCATTTCTGTTTGAATTTGGCACTGTTTTGCAAGTAATAAGCTTGTAGGAGTGAAATAAAAATAGTAACTAATGGGTTTGGAAAATAAGTTCTGAGCAAAAGGCACCAGATTTGTGGTGAGCAAGTCTTGCAGCTTCATGTAAACATAATATTTGGGATTTTTTTGCCCAAGTGTCACTGTCTCCCGGTTCTTGATTATGTATGGCATTCACCTCCATTTTTCTTCTTTTCTTTTTGAAGTAGCATTAACTAAGCAGTTTTGACCTGTTTGCACATGACCTAGATGAAAGTGTGCAATGTGTTAGAACTTCCCCAGAAGGCAGAAGGATGAGTCTGAGGGCATGAAGCTCCCTCAAGGGTCTTGATGGGAAAAGAAAGTTAAAAGAACCAGAATTATATCAAATGCCATTTTAAAAACCATTTTCATTATTTTGGAGATTTTTATCTTGTCTTCAGCAGTGGCAAAAAGGAGGCTGAAGTCTGGAGTCTAGCCACTTGCCACTGCTTACAACCCTTTCACATTAAGGCTGTGAAAGGGTACATTCCTGCCCAATCCTTTTAGAATTCATATTTCTGTTGACTATAAAGAAGAAAAGACAAGGTAAATAAGGACAAGCAATGTAAGAAGCTTCATGAGAAAGAAAGGCTGTTGGAGCTTTGTCTTTTTTTGTCTCTGGCAATGCCTCCAAGGAATGTCCTCCTCCAGCTGCTGTCTTAAGGGCTGTTTTTGCTCTTTGGTCTGCTGGTCTCTCCTTTTCTCCTGTTTTGATGGGGGTGAGGGATCCATAGGGCTTACAGGCTGGGAAGCTGCAAGCAATGCATAGCGCAGCAAGGAGGGAATTCACTGTCAGCAGAGCAGACTGCTGTTACACAGCGCCTGGAGGTGCTCTGGGGGAAGCTCACAAACATCACATGGGGGCTGCTGGCATTTTCCCTGGCCTGATAAATAATTACAGGCACCTTCCAAATGTTGTCCGAGGACAGGGAGACAGTGCAGTGGCAGTGAGGTGGCAGCTGCCACAGAAATGTGTCGCTGGAAGAGTCATGCAGCTAAGGCAAGTAAAAGCCAAGAAGTCATCCATGTGGAAACGGACTTAAACATCCACACCTACTCTTATTGTGTGCATGTTTGTGCAGAGAGATGGAGCATGTGAATAGGTGGAGGACTCATCATCAGCCAATTTAAGAGGATTGTTTCTTTGGTTTTATTTGAAGGGGGGTGGTGGGCAGGGCTGAGTGGAAGTAGTGTACATCCTCTTTAAATATGAAAGAAACGACCACTTAGAGCTTTTCTAAAAGCTCTGTCTTCCCCTGCCCTTATTTATTATTTAGTTCTTCAGCTAACATATTTAATACTGCAAGGCACTTGGAGACTCTAGTTTGACAGAAATACTCTGCACAAAATCAAGCTTCCTCACAGGAGTAGGATGCATCTTCAAATGTTAATTACTTTTTCACCATTAGTCAAACCTCTTTTTTACTGCTTTACTCAATAAGGAAAAAGAATGTGCAGCATGTCTTTAATTTCTTCAGGGTGCATGCTAAACTCCCCTTTCATTTTCTGTTTTGATAACAGTGAAAACTGCACACCAGTGAGTTGACTCTGGCTGTGTCTTGGTACACAGAAGAAGAGAATTAGCTGTGTTATCTGTGATATTTCCTCTTAATGCTGAAATTGGCTGGAGACACAGAGCCACATGGTGATTTACTTTATTAACCCTAAGGATAAGCCATATAAGAGCTGCAAAAGAAACTATGGGCTTGTCATAGGCTGTTTTGTGTTGACAGCAGTAGATAATACATTAAATCGAATGCACACTGAAGATACCATTGTGTACCATTTCCACAAGAGAAATAAAAATAGAGAGTGCAGTGTTCTGAGACAACAGCCACAAATATTAGTTTTTCACCCAGAAAAGCAGGGTCTGGCTCCAGGCTGAGCAACAAAACCCTTCAAATGCTTGTTTCCTTCAGCAAACCAGCATATTGCTCATAAAACTCCTCTGAATACCTTGATTAAATGATTAATTATCATGAACCTGTGAATTGCAGGACATGCTGCCTTACAGCTTTTGAACTTACACACTCTTTTTGCCTTTGAACCACAGAACCTAGAGATGTCTGTGGGTGGAGGGGGGCTGTCATGCATTGATTTCTGGTTTTGAGTGAAAGGGAATACATTCAAGTGCTTTCAGCAGAAGAAGGAACAACAGGCAATCAGCTGTTTCCTCAGACCTCCTGTTGTGTTTTGCATTCTCCCAGGGCTTTACAGAATGAGTTAGGAGTTTGCCCTTGTAGCACCCCTTACTGCAGTGCAAAATGAGTGTCATTATGTGTAGCACACCCCTGCTTCGAGCCAGGAGCTCAATGGACCCACCTGAAGGAGATTTAAAAGCAAAAGGCTGTGACCAAAACTCTGGGATGCTTTGTGGGGTCCTGCCCTGCAGTGGGGTTGGTACATCCACATGCTTGGAATGACTTTCCACCAAAGTAACAAAGGAAAGCTGTCTTGCCAAGTGCACAGTTAACAGCCTCTGCTGCCATGAAGGAAACAGAATCTGTACTGAAACCAAGTCTAGCTGTTAGTCAAATTCATATGAGAAACTCACACTATTCATTTAGTGAAGTAATAGGAATGAAGAATGTGAAATGAAAAATTAGAGTTTTGGGAGAATAAGGGGAATTTCTCAGACACGGGAGCTTCACAGTCATTCACCCAGTTCACGTCTATATATTGATCTGGAGAGCTGCTGCTGCTGCAGTGAGGACTGAGACTGAAAGTCTCAAAACATGAACTGAGGACAACCTGAGGTCAAGAAGGAGCTGAGAGATACAAATTTAGAATGAAGGCATAAACATCTATATGTGGCCCAGCTAGTGCTGTAGGAGGGCAGGGTACTGCTTTAAGCGGCATAAATTCTCCTTTGGGTTAGTAGGCAGGTAACTGCACATGCACTGCTTGCCATCAGCCTGCGGTGCGGCTTTATCACTGCTTACAGGCACAAACCTCAGTGAATGCACAGACAAACAAGAATGCCTTCCTGCTTGCATTTAGCACGTGCAGCATTGTATAATTCAGACACAAAACCTACAGGCAAATGAAATGAGTACAGTCATTTTCTCTTTGAAGGGAAAAAACTAAAACTGGAGCCTGCTTGGGCTGGGGGCTGACTGGTGTCTGACTTCACAGAACCACCTCTGTGCCTCCTTGCTGCTGATGGGCAGGGAAATGACTGCCCCATTTTTGAAAAGTTCTGGTGGTGGTTTAGGCTCTCTGGGAAACTGGATAAACTCTGTGCTTCTTTTAAACAAATAGATATGGTGTGGGAAAAGAAGGGAGCAGACTTGCCTTATCTGTTTTGTTGTGACTGAAATTGGAAATATGGTCTGTCTTCTTTGGGGAAATTTCAAGGCATGATTTTTGCAAGAAGTTTTAAAGTGAGCTTTATAAGATCAGGTAAGAAATATGTTAAGACATGTAGCATAGTTGGCTTCACAACAGTCTGGAGGAAAGACTGACTTATATGAGTTATATCTGATTTGTGCATCTCTTACTGGAAGCAATTCTAAGTGAGCCTGTGATGGAACTGCCTGCTCACTAAAATAATGGCAGCAGGGAGTAGACAGTGTTACTAGTAAAATATTAATGAGATGAATGAAAGTTTAATCTCAGTGTTTATAGTCTAATTTGTTGCTCTTATTTTCACTTAACATTATCTAGCTTAGGGGTATGCCTGTCAATGAAAGCAGCTATATACTTAGAAGCCTGAAACGCAGATTTTGTCTCTTCAACAGGCTAGATGTTACCTTATCGAGGAACTATGAGCCTTGACTTCTTGTTTGTAAAATGGATAAGGAAAAAACGTCTGAGGGAATTCAAAATGCTGGAGTCCTACAGCTTCTGTTATGCAAGCAAGCAGGCTTTCCCATTGGTCTTCTTCTGCCTGAAAAATACATAAACAATTTGCAGCAATTTTACTTAATTGGATCATTGCTTTTTTTCTCCCTTGTAACCTTGTAATTACACTCCTACATATTTCTTCTGGCCCCAGTTCTGCTTTTCTTTTTTTGTCTGCTTCTAAAAAATATTAAATAATACTTGTGTTTTGGCTTGCCAGTAATAAAGTGGCCCTGGTAGTACATAGTCATCTCACAAGAGCATACTGAAAGTTAACTACAATTTAAACCTAGATCCTCTGGTTCTTAATTATCATGTAGCAACTGTACAGCACTGCAACCTTAAAAATAATTTAGTAATGAGTTACTGAATACATGACCTCATTTCATTCCCAGTATCAATTTTAGAATGATAAAATGTTCAATTTAATCTATTTTCTGAAATAGAATAATTGTGACTAACTAATTAGCAGCAGTTAATTGACATGGATTTAGTTTAGTGAAGGCTTTATCTACAGTATATTTACTACAGCAATAAAGCTTGCTGTAGATGATGACACATGGTGAAAAGACAAGACTGTGCTCTCCAATCAATACATTTATGTCATAACTGGAAAAAGCTAGAAGTCTTGAGAACAGTTTATCACATCATTCCTGGAGCTATAATTGAGCAAATGCTATCAAAGACAGTTGTGGTACAAGATAAATAGCTAATGAGAAGTTAGAAACATTTCTTCTGCTCACAAGTGAAAGTAGCAGGGGTGGGGAGAGGGGGAAAGAGAAATATAGAAATATGAGGCATTCCTATCTCATACACATTTACAGCATTAATGCATGTATGTGTGCACATCTATGCTCAATCCCTTGTATGTATCTCATGCAAAATAAGATCTGTTTGGAGATTTGGGCACTTAATTAAAATAAGCATATAGGTACTCTTCCTTCATTGGGAAATAATGAAATGACCAAGACATGCAAATTACCCATGTGGTGCTCTAGCCCTCCCTCTAGTGCCCCGTAGCAGATTTAACACAGGATTAGAATTATTTATTTATTTATTTATTTATTTATTTAAAATGTTTACTTCCCACCCCAAGCCCTTTTACCCTGCATCTGCTAGCAGCTGTACACAGAGGGTGCCAAAAGCTGCTATAGGCAGGGGGTGCAAACTCCCAGTTAGCAGCCTTTTGCATGCACCCAGTCAGACTAGTTCCAGGAAACAAGCTCATGTAGGCGCTTGAAGTCTGGTCCTTTGATGGAAGGTTTAGTTCCTGTAAGGATTTTGGGATTTGACCCAGGACAAATAACAGTCTCACAGCCAGCTGACCACTGTGCAATGCTTGTGGAGGCTTCCCTATGGTGGTCTACTCAGCTGAAGACCTCCAAGTTCTTTTGGAGGCATCTCCAACAGCCCTGGCCTTAATGTGTTCTCAGTCAAATGCTTAGAACTGCAGGGTGTTCAGCATTTAACCAGTTCAGGATTGGTTTCAAAAGTGGCCTTGGACTTGGAGATACTCAGGCATTTAAAGAGGTGGAAAGGCACCCACAGATATTTTCAGCAACATGAAGCACTTTGCTTGTGGTGAGGTGGGAGCCAATGGGATTTTAGAATCCCACCAGGCATCTGCTTATCTATCTCAGTGGGTACCATGGTATGATCTTGACCTGCAAACACTGAGAGGTATGAAGAATTTATTTTCCACAAAAGAGTTTTAGCAAGAAAAACATCATTAAAAACTAAAAACTCTTTGACTTGTGAGTCAGATGATACCAGACTAAAAAGGCTCTTACACATTCAACATTTTTTTTTATTGTACAGTTGATTTGGCATAGGCAGATCTGATTTCGGGGACGTTAAATGCTTCCTCAGGAGGGACATATTGCATAGTATTTCTGATCCAATGTATGCCCCTCTTTGGCTGCCAGGACTTTGATCCAGTTAAGTGCTTTCAGAGCTCTGCTTGGTGCATCAGGCAATAATGTAGAGGGAGAGAGTGTGCTTGCTTGTCTGTTTTCCTTCCACTAATATCCCAGTGATATTCACCTGGCATATGGTAAATACAGGTTCATTACAGTTTTTATTTACTTGTTATACAGGTGGTTCAGAATGTACTTGTGCCCTCTGCTAAAGGGGTTTTGAATTTTTACTTTGCAAGAGAGTGCCCAAGCCAGAGGTTGTGAGGAAGGGGCTATGAGGTGAGCCAGAGAATGGTGTGCTTAGCTACATCACAATGAATATTTATAAATGTCCTTAGCAGAACACAGCTGAGCAGTAAGGCTGTTCTCTTAATAAAATTGAATGTCACACTCTTTTGGTGCTGTGAACTTTTTTTATATGCAGTGGAACCATTTCCATTGGAGGTTCTGAACATGATCCTAAACATGAACCCTGGATGTTCTGCCACATGATCTCGTGGCAGAGTACTTCCTCCTGAGCCTAAGACAGGTTTATGGGAGCTAAGGGCTTCATTCTCTGCCTAGAAGAGGTAGTTGAACAGAGGTTTAGCTTAAAAAAATCATTCCAGGCTTTGGAAGAAGCCAAGCCAATGGTGCCCTTTTGCTGCATTTTGAAACAAAATGGAAATAAGTTACTCTTAAATGTATATTCTTCAATATACATTCACTTTGGAAGTATTAATTCTTTGACACCTTGGCCTTTATTCACTTCTGACTGCCTTGCCAGTTATTTTCAATAAACAGCTGATCTAGGGGGAATGTATTTTAAAACTGGGCTGACTCCACAGGGGAAGACCAAGCCTATCAGTATGGCACAGCACTGGGAAAGCTCCAGGGTCATGAGTGGGAAATGAAATGTGACATGCAGCCATAATGTCAGGTGCTTCTGTGTTTGTTGCTCTACTCATATTCCCTGGCAATAAACATCTCTTGCACAGGACAGGCCCAATACCACTCAGGACAAAGTATTTTCAAGTCCTGTCTTTAGGTGATTCAAAGTTCTAATAGGCTTGCCTTCTACAGAATCCTAAAATGGCTTGGGTTGGAAGGGACCTTAAAGATCATCTAGTTCCAACCCTACTAAAGCAGACAAGGACACCTTCCACTAGACCAGGCTGCTATACAGGCATGTGTTTGTTTTTATTTGTTATAACTGATTGGAGAAAACAAGAAGTTGCAGGCACTGAGCTCGATACACCCCCAGTCCCATTGTCCTACACCGCTGTCCTTTTTCATAGACACAACAGGACCTTCAGGACAGATGGAGTCTTTTCTTCTCAGTTCATGGGTTTATGTTCTGTGATCATAATTGGAGCCTGTACGCAATATTCATACAGCTTTTAACAGGCTTCAGTTTGAGTAATAGATGCTTGTTACAATTCCATCTCCTTGTTAGTCAGGGCAATGAGGAAAAAGGGAATGATGTATTCATCATTGTGCTTGGAGATGGTGGGTTTTAACTGTGTCTCTTGTATCTAAAATTTTTCTGGGCAGGAAAGATGGGGACCTGCTTGGGATCTGATACCTCATTGCTACTTTGAGAAGGCCATAGCTGCTGGGGAAATTGAGCAGCACAGTATCCAGTAGGACTGGGAAGGGGATATTTCTAAGCTTAGACACTGAGTTCAGCAAACTGGGAGCAAAACCGGGCATTCAGGCTGCACTTGCATTGAACAGGGTGGGTGGTGAGTGAATCAGCAGGGCTCTACTCTACCCAGACTGAGTGGGAGTGCCACTACCAGAGGTTACTGAATCAGCTCTCCAGGTAGCAGTCCTTTCCTGATGGCTAGCTCTTGCTTTTATGGATGTGCTAGTGAAGTGTCCCTTCCCCTACAAGAAGCAGTGAGATGCTGACAGCTTCACTGCTCTGCAAGTTGGTTCTTCATAGGCATTTCAGAACTGCCAGGCCTGCTGGTACTGAAAGTACCTGCAAAGGAGGGCAAATTTTATTGCTACTGATATTCTTCCACTGTGGTTACAGATAATGTATCACATATCAGCTGGTCAGTGGGAAAGGTTGGGACTTCAAGTAGAGTACTGTGGGGGAAAAAAATCTGTTTTGTTTTGGTTTTTTTTAATAGAAGCAGATGTACTCTCAAATATCTATTTAAATTTAATTTTTGAAACTACCATATCTGAGCTATGTGGGATGAATTTGTGTTGAGTCATATATCTGGGAAAAAATATAAACATGCAAGGTATATTCTGAATGACTTCCTATTTTCATGGCATCACTCTAACAACCTCCTGCTACAACTATGCATATCCTAGAATATAAACATGCTTTCCTTTTCCCTAGCAAAAGCTCACATTCCTCAGCTGCCTTGTAGATCGAAAACTACCTGGATTTGCTGCCGCTGTTTATTATCCAAAGCAAGGACATTCTGAGTTGGCACCTCATGACTCTCTATTGTGCTCTGCTTTAGCATGTGACTGTGCATGCTGAACGCCGGGGACAATTTGGCTATTCACACAGCCCTGCCATGGAGGCCTTGCTGCTCATTCTGCACAAACATTGATCTTTTCAAACAATCCAATCCATAGATGTCAAGGCCAGGGTTTTGAAAAGGGTGAAGCAAAGATCTATTTGGTAGCTTAATATTCTCAGTAAGGCAGCCTGCTGGTCAAAATGCATATTGAAAACTCTGCAGTTAATGATATTTTAATAGAAAGAGCTGTGATTGCAGCTAGGATTGCAGCTAGAACAGTTGTTGGTTTTCTCTTCAGCTGCTGAAGTCTCTTTAAGGCAGCCATGGCCATTAGTTTGCCTGGTGTAAATGCTAGTGAATCTTGCAGGGCAATCTCTAAAGTGAGAATAAAAGCACAGTTTAACTTCCATAGTGCAGCACAATTTGTGTGGGTGGGCATGTTTTGATATACAACCAGAAGGAAGATTCCACAGCCACACAAAGGTGCTGGGGCATGTCCAGAGAAGGACAAAAGCTGGAGAAGGGTCTGGAGCACAAGTCTTGTGAGGCTGAGGAAGCTGGGGTTGTTTAGCCTGGAGACAGGGAGGCTCAGGGGTGATCTGATCACTCTCTACAACCACCTGAAAAGAGGTTGTGGCCAGGTGGAAATCTGCCTCTTGTGACAAGCAATCAGCAGCAGGACAAGATGAGACAGTCTTAAGCTATGCTCAGGGTGGTTTAGGTTGGACGTTAGGAAGAATTTTTTCACGGAAAGGGGGATTACACATGGGAATGGGCTGCTCAGGGAGGTGATGGAGTCACGGTCCCTGGAGGTGTTTAAGCAAAGATTGGATTTGGCACTTAATGCTATGGTCTAGCTACAAGCTGGTCACAGGTTGGACTCGGTGACCTCAGAGATCTTACCCAACCTAACTGATTCTGAGAACTGGATCTCTTCGGTGCTAGCTTCCTCTTGCCCGTCGCCCCAGCTGCGGGCACCAGGTTGGTTGTGCCTCTCCGCACCGAGCCGGTGCCACGCGGAGTCAGCCCGCACAAGCCGAGGTGCAGCCGACGTGCAGCAGCACTGCAGAGCCAGGCGCTGCCCTGGAGCCGGGGTACAGCCGGTGAGGG
>NW_005054423.1:576640-591260 GCF_000277835.1 Geospiza fortis
GGCGGAGCACGGGGCGGCTGCCGGGCCCCCCCAGCCGCGGATGCACGGGCAGCGCATCCCGGCCTTCCCGCGGCGCTTCGCGGCACAATAAACTTTCTGCTTTCACCCTGCAGTAAAAGTAAAGCTCTTCCATTATACGAGTGTGCAACTTTCGATTGACCAGCGCTGTGCGCAGGGTTCTCTCCAGCCCGGGGTTGCTCCACAGCTGGCAGCTCTGTTTGGGCAGCTGTCCCTCGGCCGCTGAGCGGCAGCAGGGCCGGCGCCTCTGTGGCTCTGTGGTGCTTCACTGGTGTGCGTTTTGCCCGGGAAGACTGGTGTCCTGCCTGCCTTCCTAAAACTTCATGATTTATTGAAACCCAAAAACCTTGGGACTGTTTGCCCAAGATAATAGTTGGTGCCCTGATGGAAACTGACATGAATGCAAGCAAAGCATGTACTCCTGCTGTATAAGCTTATCCCACAGAGGTGTGTTGCATTTATCCAACCCATTCATGAATCAGTTGGAGCCTTTTATATGGTGTGGTACTGAACGACACGCCAGCTGCTCCCCTCTAGACGAGGTAGGGCAAGCTGGGGTCACTGAGTTACCTGCAGTAAGCCGGCAGGGCTGCTTGGCCCAGCTCGGTGTCTGTGCCCTTGGGCTGATTTCATTCAGGGTTTTCCTGCTTGGCATGCTGGGGATGGCAGGAAGCGTGCACTTGTGGCAGCTGGGATGTTGGAGGTGCACAAACTGCTGGGAATGTTACCCCTTACTCTGCCACGGTCAAGGTCTGTGCTCTGCCAGCTGAGCAGGTGCCAGCCTTGATTTGCTCCCAGTTAAATGTTTCGGGGATTGTGTAGTACACTTGTACAATTAACAATGCCTTCTGAGTTTCTCTGTATTTACAGAACAGGCTAGGCTATCTCTGCCTGAGCAGAAGGTAATCTGGTGAGGGGCTGAATCACCTCAGGGAGATTCCTCCAACCATTTTGAAGTGCTGTGTCTATCTTCAATATAAGTATAAAATAAAATAAAAAAATCAAAAAAACCCAACAAACTTCCCCAAAAAAGGAAAGAAAGCAGCCCCCAAACCCTATTCTTGGGTACCAACAAACAGAATTGTGCCAGAAAATAGCACAGCTGTCAGTTCCTTCAGAATTTTAATGCCAGCTGCAGGAGCATTAAAACTGATTTCAGTATTTGTCTCAAAGTTCGTGTGGCTCTCCTATAAAAAAGGCAGAGGTCTTTATTGCAACTGCAGGGTTTTAAACAACTAATGATGGGAAAGAAGAGTAAATTAGCACGATCTTTTGAAAAACTTTAGTGACAGTCCTGACACTTACTAGAGGCTTGTTTTGCTGTTGTACTCATTTCTGTTATAAATTGCTTCGTACAAAGAGGGTATTGCACCTCAGGATGTTTGTCAGAATAGTGTACCTAGTGTGATGTAAGGGACTGTTACAGAGCAAACTTGGTGCAACACCTTCCTCTGCCTTCTTTTTGGAGTGATTATGCTGTTTCCTCTTCATGGAGATCTGCAGGTATAGTGGAAAAATCTAGAATAGCCAACGCACTTGTGCCAGTTAATTAAAGGCTTCTAATACCCTGCCAATTAGACTTCAAAGACCACCTTTCTTGGCAAACTGGAGTGCTTACATTGGACACTGCTTAACGATACAATATTATTACTCACTAAAGCCAGCATATATGGTTAAAGTCCAGGCCATCAGATCCTGTCTCTGGTGCCAGCATAAACATTCTGGATTACCACTTCCAAACAGAAATTAATTTGTTTAAAATTGCGAGTCAGAGGTTGCGCTCTGTTGTTATGGTGACAGCTTTCTCAGGTAGCAGTAATTAAGAGGTAGGAAGAAAATCTGGGTTATGGTCAAGACTGCAGCCAAACTAGACAAGGCTAATGCTCCAGGTATAGAATCTGCTTAAGTCTCTCTCTTGAGCAGTCAGGTTTGGTAGCAGTCCTTAAAATGTTGTTCCTAGCCTACCACCAGCAGCATCAGAATCACTGAGCAACTTTTCACTTGAAGTGTCTTTGTTTTCAGTGAAGGGATAGTTGGACTGGCTGGCTGGCTCCATGTGATTCTCAGTGCACTCCAACAGCTCTGGAAATAGGTCTCCAAGCACTCAGTCTCTTGCTCTGTGATTACAGGCACCAAAGCAGTAGTGTCAGCTCAAGCCAAATGGATATAATATTATCCTGAGATGAGGAGTCCCTTGTTCTGTTGCTTTGCTTTAACTTGTCATGAACAAAAATCTGATTCACTATATGGACTTAGTTGCTGAATAGATTAATAACTGCAGTTATGCTTTCACAAAGATGCTGTTGTCCCCTCTTCCTCCCTACTCTTCCCCCACCAAAAGAAAGCAAAACAGCCAAACCACAACCACACCTGATTTTGCTTGCAAAATGAGTCTCTTTCTGACTTGGCACTCTTACTGTTGGTGCTGGTACAGTTTAGCAGTGGAAAAATAAGGATGAAGCTGCTCCTACAGTGGAAGCAGTGTTCTGAATGAGGAGACTGCCACTGAGCAGTTGCACAAACGTATGCACCACAGCACAGTTATCTGGTAATGATCCATCTCCAGTGTGGTGTTCAGGGGTTCCTCTTATGCTTCAGCAACACTTCACTTATGTAATCTGGTGTCTTTCAAAATCTTCAGGCTTTTGTGGTACTTAAAAGGAGTCCCAAAACACTACATGTGATTTCTTGAGAGACTATGTAAGCCTTTCTTTTCCTGGAGCCTTGACTTGCACTTTTGGGGCTGACAGAATGGACTTTACTATTCTTTTTTGTGCAGAAAGAACTTGTTGCTGGCAGTAGGACAAGGTTTCCCCCACTGTCCTATTGCACAAAGCTGCACCTTTTCCTACTGCTTTATTTGTTTTCTTATCACTAGGTACTTGCAGTACTTTAGGTATGATTTTTTTTTCACTTAATGTGCAATTGTGAAATCAAACACTTATAAGTAAATACAAGTGGACAGCTGTTGTGGGAACTGCAAAGAAAGAATGATTTCACTGAGCTGAGTGTCTGTAACAGTGACTTGAAGATAGTAGAAATATCAGAAGACTTAGATGAGTCGGTCCCTTGAACAGCAGCAGGCTTTCGTTTCTTTTGCAAGAAAAACTGTATTGGTGGGGTAAACCCTGTTCTGACTCAGGCTGGGGGTCCTGATGTGGTGAGGTGGCATTACATAGTTAATTGATGGCATTGCTGTCCTCCTCTCTCAGGCAGTGCATGAATGAGGTACAGAAATGTGGGGGATCAATGTGCTGTGTTGGAGGGACGCTGGAGCAGCTGATGCACAACTGTTGGGTGGGCAGCTGGAGGCTGGAGCAGTGTCAGCTGTTCCTGCCTTCTGCAGTGCTGGAGCATTGCAGGGTAACTTGAACTCTTCATTCATGCTCACACCCACTTCAGTAGGGTATGGAGATGGGGTCAGCCCAGAGCTCCAACTGTGGAAAGAATCTGTTGCTTGTGGTATGCCTGGATATTTTCCCCTGTTCCCTACAATGACTGCTGTCCCAAGCAGTTAATGCAGTCCTTCACTCAGGCAGAATAAGGTCTGCTCTCACCCTTTTGGTGCAGGGAAAGCTTAGCTAAGGATCCTTTGATCCTCCAATGAGGCCAAGTTGTAACTGCTCGGGGCTTTTAAAATCCAACATGAAACTGATGCAATTCCTTTTTATTCCAGTTTCCCACGCTTTGAAGGAGCCCACGAGTTCCTCCCTTCTCCCACTGCAAATGCCCACCAAAGCAATGGGAGGCCTTGGAGGCTCAGGCTGACATTTCTGGCCTAAAATAAAGGACTGCAACTTGGCTTTGGTTTAACAATGTGCTGGTGGAGGCTGAGCAAGTGCCTTGCTCTGCTTGATCTGGATGTTTTGTGGCTGAAGTGGGAACAGCTGGTTTTCATGGCTGAAAGTTGGCTGCCATGTGTTAACACCTCTCCTGGCCTGGGCACGAGTGCTGTTGAGCTGCTATGAACTGTGCTTGGAGGCTGCAGAGCACAGCCCCTTCCATCTGCAAGGGCTGTCAATAACCACATACTGCACTACTCAGCCTTGGGAATGTTATCTCTATTCATTTTTAAGTCATTCATATCTCTATTCATGCTTCTGTCTATCTTGTATGTACATTTTTTCCCCCTTGTCTTCTACAGCTGCTGCATACAGCAGCCTTTGACTAAGAACTTCTGCTTTGTGAGCCAGATGTCAGTGTAGTCCCAGGAGGAGCTGGGTGATAAAGGAGGTGGGTCTTGGGGCTTCTGATGCTTTCTGCCATGCACTGACCCTACTGGGTAAGGACATCAAAAAATCTGCTTTGGCTACCTGAGTGTTGTAAAGGCTTTGTCCTGTTTCTTCGCAACTGTTTGCTCCTTTAACAGGATGATGTCCTGGCAGTTTTTATTGGCAGGAAGTCCCTCAGCCAGTACAGAGAAGTCTTGTAGGAAAACAAGGGCCTAGATTTGCCATGTAAAATCAGTGAGCTGTTTGTGGATTGCTGATTCCTGAGGGTGCTGGACATTGCTGCAGGTCAGGGAGGATATGTGCTATATCTCTTCAAAAAGTGATGTTTCCATGGCAGCAGATACAGTGCAGGGAGTGTTCTTGAAAGCCAATGTTTCTTGACTAATTTTCAAAAGAAAATAATTCAAACTCCTCCTTCTTAATTTAATAGGAGGGAGCAACAGTGTCATTTGCTGAGCCCTGTGCAGCAGACACCTGATAGGTGTGGGGTTTTTGTGCTTTTAAAAGATGCTTCAGGTAGGAGAATGATGGCCCCACTGTTGCATTTGCTGGAGTCTTTGTAATATGGGCACTTCTAATTTGAGATTTCCTATATGGAGGAAGGGAGGTGTTTACCCTTGTTCTTTTAATATCCTGCAGTGAGTAAGCAGAAAAATGTCAAACAAAGGGTGACTGAAAGGGAAAGCAAGCATTAAGTGAGATTAAGCACTAAATTGAAATGCTCTTGTTCAGCCAACACAGTCACTCTGTATCAGCTTCAATTTAAGTCTCCAGAGGGACATTTTCTCTCCTGTTAAAGCTGGAGAGTGTCTTCAGAATTGCTCATATTTGGGTGTGTTCGCCAGAGTGATTGGGAACCTTCACTCAAAAATCTTGTATTGGAGGACAGGCTTTCTAATGCAAGCCTTCTCTTTTGAAAAGGGCTGCAGTAACAGACCAGCTACCCAGAACTTTCTAATCTGAATCTCTCCTGAAGGTTCAGTGTCACTCCTGTCTTTTCCTCTTACTTGTCTTCCTCCTTTTCCTCTACCTTCAGTTAAGGGAGCAGAAGTGAAAGAATATATAGCTGTGTGTTGGCTTTGGCTGTTTGGCAGGATGATACCATGAATCAGGCTAACTGGTCTGGGGTATCCTTGCCCTGCTATGAAAACACTTCTTTCTGGCAGAGGTGTAGATGGCTGTATGGATTTTCTGCTAGTGCAAGTACAAGTACAGCTGCAGGAGTCTGCAGCCACTTGTCCCTGGGTGGGGTAGGGGGAGCAGCACAGCACTGGCTGCCAGCAAATGCTGGTGTGTGGAAAAATGCTCACTGTGCTGTTGGTGGCTCCTGAGCAGAAAGGGGTGGATTGATGCTATCTGGAGAGAAACCAGCACTACTGCTGTGGTGTGAATGCTGTCACTGAAAGAGGCAGCTTTCCTGTTTTGCAAGCTGACTTCTCTATTCCAGTGTGAGAGCAGAGCAGTAAGTGTCCTTGGATGATGACTGACAGTGGAGTGGCCCAGCAAGTGCTGCCTTGCCCAAGCCTGGAATGCTCCCTTTTCTGCAGAACTGAGGTCTATAGACATGCTGTGACACGTGTTCTCCAGAACATGTCTATAAGTACATGCTGTGACACATGTGGTTTGGAGTGACAGGCTTCTGAACTGCCCCTCTCCTGCCCATAGCCTCCCAGCAGAACAACAAATGTGTGCTGTGCTTAAAAACTTCATAGATAAAGAGGGAGCACACTTTTTGTGTGTGTACATGGAAAGAAAACCTGTTTATTGTTAGTGTGATTGAAATTTTAGCACCCTAATTCAATAGTTAGTTTAGAAAAAGACTATTATGCAGATGAAGTCTTAGTAATAATAAAGCTAACATACAAACTTAGTTTCTGCACTTTTTTCTTTGTGGTTTACTCGTCCTTCCCCTGGCTTCTGAGGCTGTTAGTATCATTTTGGTGGTGGCAGGGGTATTAGAGCAAGTTGTCATATTGTGACTCCTTTTCTGGGAGGACTAAGATGGTGGTAGTTTCTTCCTCACTGTAGGATCCACTGGAATCCTTCTGTTATGTTTGCTTTTTACATACCTGCTGTTTCTTTCGTGGCTTTGCAAGCTCTGTGTTTCATCCAAATCTATTATATAAAAGTGCCTTTTATATATGCTAGATATCATTCCTTTGCTCTCTGTTATCTGTAAAACAGCTTTGTCCAACTGCACATCTCCACTGGTGACTGATGACTTTCTTACAGCCATGGGATCTTCATTGTCAGCTCTGTGCTCCCTTACTTGTACCATGCCTGTATTCTCATATTCTGTGTCTGTACTTGGAGACACACCAAGTAAAACAAACCCACAGGCCAATTAAGAAGGGTAGAAACAGAGCAAGCCTGACAAGTCTCTAGTCCTGGGGCCTTGCAAGCTTGGCTCAAAGCTTATGTTCTGTCACTAGCAATGCCTGTGTTGTACTGTGGAGTAACAAAGAGCCTGGGGAGCACCTGCAGCTTGCTGGGGGTGGTGGGTTAAGCAAGCAGAGGCAGAAGAACAGGTATTTTTCCTGTTTAGCTTTCCCTTGTCTAGCAGCCAGAGGGAAGTGATGCTTCATCAGAGTCCCCTAACCCCCAGACAGAGATGAAAAGATGTGCCAAGGGAGGCAACCTGGGCTGGAGTTGGTGTTTTCAGACAGGTGCTCCTCCTGTGCTTCGCTAGGATTGGACTCCATGTATGGCAGTGATGTTGGTTCATGAGAAAAAACTCAGAAAGATTGAAAACAAAGCTTTGTAAGTAATGTTTTTTAACTGCTCCTTAGCCTGGCAAAGCGGTGTATTTCAGTTATGAGCATTGGGGATGTTGCTTGTGTCTCTTTTGCATTGTTTACTTTTTGCCTAAAATATTTTAATTAAACTACTAGCAGGGATCCCAAGATGAGCAAGAAGTGATCTTACTCATGCTTCTTTGTCTGCTCTGTCCTAAATGTTTATCACATCATGACATTAGAAAGTCTTGATTAATTTGATCAGGATAGCAGAATTTGAAAGAAACTCCCCTTATGCTTCGAGTCATCTCTGATGTTGATTGCTGTTCTACAGCAATCCAGTCCCTGGGAATAATATAGTGGTGGACATTTGCAGCTGCTCCCAGGACAGGCTGCCTTTGAAGAAGGCCATTACATTGAACTTGCAACTACTGATAACCTGTAGTCCCTGCAGGAGCACATCAGAGTTTTGATGTCCCTTGCTTTTCCTCACAGAGGTTCCCAGGAATGGGGCTGTACAAGGACTTGCCTATAAGCATCTTTAAAGAAGCTGTTCTTTAAGTAGGAACCAGTACTTCCTAGTCAAAAGAAGGGTCTGGGTTATTAAATGGGCACAGCTCCCACTGGCTAGAGTGCACCTTTCTCTCTAGTGTCTGATTTCTCTTCTACTGTTATGCAGGAGAGAAATCCCTTCAGCACATCTCAGAAGTGTTTTGCTTACATCTGAGGAGTCTTGAAAAGCAGGATGAAGGCAGAGCAGAAAGCCCCCAGATCAGTCAGTGTTTTTGCCCTGCTGACTGCTCAGAGCTGCTTTGATTACTGCTGCAGAGGTTAGCTCTGTGCCTGCACACACACAGGCTCCGTGTGTGGATCACACGCCACTGTGCAGGCCGTTTCCATTGCACCAAAAATCTGCGCCAGGCAGTCCCTGAAGAGGCTTTGCTGAGCAGCTGACGTGCATTCAGCTCTGAAGAGCATCAGAAGTAG
This sequence comes from Geospiza fortis, assembly GCF_000277835.1. Taxonomy (NCBI): domain Eukaryota; kingdom Metazoa; phylum Chordata; class Aves; order Passeriformes; family Thraupidae; genus Geospiza; species Geospiza fortis. The sequence continues at coordinate 584,613 of NW_005054423.1, forward strand.
TACCAGCCTAGGCATGGGGTGGGAATGGAGCCTGATTTAAATATTGACTTTCCTCTTGCCAGATGTCACTGTCTTGGCAGCAGGAAAACAGGCTGTTTTACTGCAATGTGCTTTGCTTTGAGCTATGAGCTCATAAAAGCACCATTCATGCTGTTTTTTTTTTTTTTTAATTTATTTTAACAGGGAGTTTGTTCTTGAGTAAAAGGAAAGACCTGAAATGACTTCTTGTCTTTCTCTTAAGACTGCTCTGGTGCCTGCATGGCAGGTATGTTTTACCTTCTTCTGCTCTGAATTGTGAGAAGCCTTTTTGTCTGCTGCCTGGGCAGACTCTCTAGGTGCTGTGCAGCTCTGGTATCCCAGGTATGCCATGTAGGGGCCCCTGTGCAGCCCTGGTATCCCAAGTATGTCATGGGCCCTCAAGAAAGGGATGGGTCCGCCTGCTGTGTTCAGAGCATTGCCATGTGGTCTGTCACCACCTCCGGAGACACTTGAAGGAACAGTGTACACAACTTCCTGCAGAGGACCCCAAGGAGAACTGTCTGGACATCTGAAGAAGGTCACAACCTCTGCTTCCTGTTGTCTGAAATGGCAAACTGGTGCTGTGCTGCTGTTTGCCAAGCAGGTGTTCATCCCCAATCTTCTTGTTGAACAAGACTGAGCACATTGTGGGTCTGGCTCTCTACTTCTTCCAGAGCTCAGGCCATGGTTGGATCCCTGCACGGTACCTTTTTCCACCAGCTCCTGGTTCAGGATGTGTGAGGACCTCAGCCCCTAGCTTATTGGGGGATCCTGTGAGTCATGGAAGTTGTTGTTTATGTAGTTTAACTGCCAAAAACTCTACTGCGCTTCTAGCTGGCTGCTACTGTCACATGATTTAAGTGCAATAATGTGGAAGGAGGGGAAGACTGAAACATTGCTGTTATTTTCTCCAATAAAGCAGTCCTTAACTGTGGTAAAGATGTGTTTTAGATACCCACTCTAAACTTCCTTGCCTCAAAATCTGATGAAGGAATAAACAGCTGCTGCTACCATTTAAATAACTGTTTATAGCAATCAGTCTTAAATACTAACCTTCCTAAAGTACATTTGAATTTCTTAATGCACTTCTAGTAAATGATGAGGTACAACAGAGACACCTGTCTGTACTTTGTGAACTGCTACTTGAGCTTTGTATATTGAACTTGTTAAAACTTGATAGAGCAGAACTAGTGTGGACACCAAGCAGGTAGTTGTATGCTTCTTGGGAAAAGTGAAATGCAGTGACTGAATTTGAATATAGTGCAGTGCTCTTTTTGAATAAAGTCTTGATTTTTAGATGCAAACAAATTTTGCTTTCCTGCCCTTCAGGTTAATCTCAGTCAACTGAGTTGCTTTTGTTTTTCTGGAGGAATCTCTGATTAGTGTAGGGGGGAATTCTGTTTTGGACTGTGGTGTCTCTAACAGTTGACTTTTTCCAAAGAAATCAGTCTACTGCAAATAGACTCTTGATTATTCATTTCCAGCAGTGCTGACATTCAATATAAACTTGTTTAATTCTGTTTAATATCAAAGGAGGAAAAAGCCAGCAGCTCGCTGAGCACATAACAAGGGCCAGAGAGGTGTTGCATGTATTGCAGGACATGGCCTCTGTGTGCTGGGCTGCACTAACTGCCCGCTGATTGGGTTGGTTGGACAATACAGGGTAAGCACTTCTGTAAAGAAGCAGGAGTTTCATGGTTTTCCTGGTGTATGTATGGGGATCCTTCAGGTTCAAATGTGGTTTTGAGGACTTGGTTTTAACAGTCCAGCAATCCTGCAGGGAAGGTGGTTGGTGCTCTCAGAGCACAGCTGCAATGGTAGGTGAGCCTTCTGCCTAATGCTCCCCTCTGGGTGCATTGCTTAAAACACCAACTTCTGAGCTGCAAGTTGTTCTCACTCTTAAGTGTGTAATTTGTTCCTGTAAATTATTCTGGGTTAAAGCAACTTGTGGTATCAGTGCAGGCTGGGGAATGAAGGGATTGAGAGCAGCCCTGCAGAGAGGGACTTAGGCTGGTGCTGGTGTGTGAAAAGCTGGACATGAGTCAAGAGTGTGCACTTGGCAGCCCAGAAAGCCATAACACATCCTGGGCCTTATCAAAAGCAGCAGTGGCCAGCTGGTCAAGGGAGGTGATTCTGCCCCTCTTCTTGGATCTCATGTGATTCCACCTGGAGTATTGTGTCCAATTCTGTGCTCCCTAGAGCAGGAAAAACTTGGACCTGTTGAAGCAGGTTCAAAGAAGGGTCATAAAAATCATTGGAGGGGCGTTCCACCTATTAGGCTGAGAGAGATGAGCTTGTTCAGCCTGGAGAAAAGAAGGCTCCAGGGAAATCTTACTGCAGCCTTTCAGTAGTTAAAAGAGGTTTGTAAGAAAGATGGCGACAGACTTTTTAGCAGCACCTGTTGTGATAGGACAAGGGTTAGTGGTTTTAAACTCAAGGGGAGGGTAGCTTCAGACTAGATATGGAGAAATTTTTTGTGGTGAGGGTGGTGAAACACTGGAACAGGTTGCCCAGAGAGGTGGTGGATGCTTGATTCCTCAAAACATTGGAGGTTTTTGGTGGTCCACTGGACTTTTGGAAGGTCCAGTGGAAACACTGGACGGGGCTCTGAGCAACCTGATTTAGTTTAAGATGTCCCTAGCAGGGGAACTGGAGCTCCCTTCCAACCCAAACCAGTCTATGGTAAAACACAGATAACTGACCAGATCTTTAAGTGGGAAATTTACACCACCCTTAAAGGGTATTTAGGGCATCCTGCTTTGCTACCTTTTTGTGTGAACTGCAGATGAACATGAGTACTATGGTTCATGAGCAGCGGTGAGCAGGGAGAATTAGTTTCTGCACATTTCTGAACAGTAGCAAGTGAAACCTGTTGGAGTTGCTGCTTTGAAGCTGAGTGGTTTCGATTGGGTTCTGTGCCTGTCACTGTGCAGGTTTTTTGGCATGACAGATTTCTGGAGATTGTATAAGAAGGAAAACAACTTGAGTGTCAATGGAATCAGCAGAGTGACGTGCTGAGTACTTCCTCTGTGGTGAGGAAGTGTTTTTGGGATAAATGGCAAAAGGGAGAGCTTTACTGGAGTGAATTTGCAGACTTTCATTCTGTGTTAGCACACTGATACTTGAAGTCTTTAGTATGCTTCTGTTTCTTATTTACTATTCAAGACTAAGCTTCACCTTGGTGAATCCCCAAAACATACTTCCCTCCCATCCCCAATGAAGAGTATTTTCCTATTCAAAAGCAACTTCTGAGAAAGTGAAAATATGAGAAGAGGGATACAAAAGTCAAAGCAAGACCTCTGTGTTTTGTCAAGAGGAGCTGAGAAGACTTTTTAATATTTTTAGAAGGGAAAACTGATGAATTAAGGATAGAGCAAGTGCCAAGTAAAATAACTTCTCTAGTCTTCCTGTTCCAAGGTGACATTACTGGAGAGGCCTTCGTTGCCCTTCATGCAAGGTGGTGCCAGCAGCATTTCTGAGGGATGTGATGGCTTCTTAGTAATAATGCTGTTTCACAGCTCCCTGCTACAGGGCACACTTGTGGATTGACAACTGAGGACTAGCAGTATGCAAGGCAATGTTTCAGCTTCCACCTTTTCAATATCCTGGTCAAGTTTTTACCAGAATGAAAAATTGTGGATTGCATTATTCATAGCTGTTTAAGCTCTGAGTTATTCTGAGTAGTTTTTTGTGCTGATGGCTGAGCTGTGATGTGCTAAATCTGACGTAACAATAACCTGGGTACGAGCTAGAGCAATCCTTAACCATAAAGCTTGGAAAGTTTACCAGACGAATCTGTTAAACACAATGGGTCCATTAAACTAGGGCATGACTAGCACTCAGAATGGCTATGAATATATGTATTTTTTTGTTTGACATTTACAGTTGTGAAATGAACTGTGTGGTGAATTAGCTTGTGCAATAGGAAGTGATGCTAAACTTAGATTTCACATAACAGTGTAAAGCTTTATTCTTGGAGTTTGCACTGGTGTTCTGTTTCAGGTCAAATACTGGGAGGAGGCAACTTGTGGAACAGTGCAGTTCTGGAGCAGCTGGTTACTAAAATCAGTGGAGGTGTGCTTTCTTTACCAAAAAAACCCCAAAAAAACAACGAAAACCAAAAAACAAACCCAACCACAAATCCCAACATAAAAAACCCACAAACAACCAAACCCACATAAAACTAAAAAAACCCCAGTCACCTCCTCCCCTTCCTTTCTTTCATTTCCTGTCTACTTTTAGAGATGAAGCTCAATATCTTTCAAACTTTGCTCCTTTAAACCTGCACTTCTTTCCTCACCATGTAGTTTTCATCACATCAACTGCACCAGAATAAGGAAAAATGCCTGCCTGACTTTGTCTGCATTAGATAGATCTTTCCAGTTTTGTCGACTATCATATATTTCAATAAAATGAATGGTTAAACTCATTTTACTTACTTTGCTGTGAAATATAAATGAGGAGCCTGGATGCTTATCTAAGCATGCTGATATTTAGGAAAACTTCCCCTTGTATGGAATAGGCTGGAACACAACTATGGTGCATAAATATGCAATGGTGCATAAATATATTAATGTTGCTTAGAGATCTTGAGAGATTAGTACTTTCATGATCTGAACCTGTGTAGGTTGTTAAAAGGAAATACAGGTTGCCTGTAATGTCACGCAGCAGCAAAAAGTAGCATCTCACGTCCAAAGTCTGATCTGATGGAGTAGGTATGCGCAAGTCTTCTAGGACCTGGGAGTCCTTTAAAGCTTCATATCTTTTTGTGGAATCATCACTGGACTAACTTGCTTGACCCTTATCTTTGCCACCTTCAGCTTTTGGAGTTATTAGTGTTTTATGACTGTCTGTTGATTTATGTGACAGCAGTATCTCTCTAGGCTAACAGTTTCATTTAATTTACTGTCCTAGTGTGACTTGGAGTAGGGGCAAACGTCTCTTAACAGGATTTACTCAGCTCAAGCAGCATTAAAAGTCAGTCAAGGGCATATCAATCGGATAAAATCTCTGAGTACTTATTAATATAATGGCAACTTCAGTGGTCATAATAATCTAAAGGTTGATGCATTATCTGCATTATATTAGAAAATAAAAGCTGGTCAGTGCAGTTGGTTTGTTAGTGAATTGCTGCTGGTTGCTGCATGCATGGTTGAAGGACTCTCCCTCTTATTTGTTAAATGAGATTTAAGAGCCGTGCAGAAGTATTCAAGCCCACATCCTGAGTTTGTCCAATTTGCAGGCCTGGCAGGATGTGTCCAAGATCCTTTAAGTAGTGATAGCTATTGCTCCAAATCCGTTTGGAAGCACTGTAGGAATTGGTGTCTCCCAGCTGGATGTGGAATTTAGCAGTTTGGGCAAGCAGCAGGCACACTCCATCTGGAACAGGATGCACTTCAAGCACTGCACAGTTGAATGGATGACTGGTAAAGTGCTGTACTGTAAAGGAATAGGTAATGTGTCTTGTTTGATGCTGCAGGGAAAACAACACAGCTTATTCTGGGTTTTCAAGTGAGAGATTCCCAGTAATAGTGATCTGCTGCACAAGTACATGATACCAGCAATCTGGTGGTGTACCATTAGCGCTGCTTTGTTAGGTTGTACTTCCTTAAGTTTAGGAGGGTGCACTGAAACTCTGCAGTGTGAGAAATGTAGATGAATAATAAGGGCTTGTCTTCATTATGGGCTTATCTGCTTGGAAAAGCTGTAACTGGCTCAGTGTCTATAGTCAGCTTTTAGGTACCTCATGAACCTATTACTGGTCTAAAGGTGTTAATTGACTGGTTGAAGAAGGGGGATCAGGAGCAGGTTCTTATGACCTGAAACATTTCTGGGGCTAAATGTCTGTGAATTTATCATACTAATGCACTTTGCTGCTGACTAGGCAGAGCTTTACAGTTTCACAGATATTTCATACTATGCTCTCAGATAACCCAAAAGCAGAAATGTTAATAGGATTTCTATACAGCTTGCTACTTGCAGTTGCTTGCCTTTGAGAAATTGTACTTTAAGTTTTATGTAATTACACTTGTTTGACAGTACAAGTCAAAATTGTAAACTTACTTAGTCAAGTCCTGAGAAGGGAAAAAATCTGGTGGTTTGTCATTATTGCTAAGCAAAAAGCTGATCTTTATCATGGACAGCAGAATAAGGTGCCAGGCTACAGTAGGAGTGCGCCTTAACCATGCAACCAGTAACTTGTGTGTGGTAAAATTAGCAGTGCTTCCAGAAAATGTCCCTCCTTTTGGTGTTATGTGTGCATCCTTTGTGGAAGCTCATGTGGAGATTACTGTGCTCTGACTATTTTGGGGTTGCTCTGACTGTTTGTGTGGTTGTGCTAAAAATTACTATGTCCTGAGCGCAGAAGTGACTCTCCCAGTGCTTCTGAAGGGCAAGCTGACATCTCTAGATGAGCTGACATGTGTTTGGAAGCTTTTGTATCAGCATTTTTATGGGCTGAGGAACTTTGCTAGGGGAACCTGAGAGCATGCAGAGAGAGAGTTAGAGAGAGTTACTGGAATAGTAAAGGAAACTGCACTGGACTGGATGAAAAATAAATTGAGGAGTCTGTGAAGGGAATTCAAAGGCTTAACTTGAGCTTGGTTTCCTTGGGCTCTGTACAATTGATAA
>NW_005054423.1:591291-595645 GCF_000277835.1 Geospiza fortis
TGTCTACTGCAACTTTTTCTTTCTGTACAAGAGTGAACTCTTCCTGCTGCAGAGGCATGCATTCACTTCCCTCCTGGAGAAGGGATGTCAAGGGGGAAGTAGATGGCTTTTGTGCTTGCCAAGAGCTGCTTCTGTGTCTGGAGTCATATGTCAGGCCCAAAAAGTTGCTTGCTAATTATTTAGTGAGTGAAGTGTAAGCCTGTCCCTTTTATGAAAATACAGGAGACTTTTTTCCCCTCCCTGAATCTTTCAGCTTTTTCCTGCAGCCTCATAACAGAACCCAGTGTAGTCTCTACTGCTGCAAATGCTTTTGGTTTGCTTGTCAGCTGTCATAATACTCCTGTGCACTGGGTGGAAGTGCAGAAGTGAAAAGTCTCCCATGAAGTCTCTGTCCATATCTCAGTTTAGGAAGTGTGGGAGAAAATGGAACTTTATTCTGTCAGCAGGTAGGTATTTGTAAATCTACTTCACAAGATGAAGGATAGGCCACAGACCTGCCCTAAGGCAGGGTGCCAGGACCCCTTGTGTTCCTGAAGAAGAGAGGTCCCTGGAGGATCCTGGGAGAATCTGGAGGAGCTTATTACAGTGACTTATTACAGCCATTGTGTTAATCACAGGGTGGTTAAGGTGGGAAGGACCTCTGGAGGTTCAACCCCTCTGTTAGGGCAGAGCCACCTGGAGCTGGTTGCCCACCAGGACCATATCACAGAATGGTTTGAGTTGGAAGGGACCTTAGTGCTCATCAGTTCAACACCCTAGGTATGGGCAGGGATGCCACCCACTATCTAGATCAGGTTGCTCAGGGCCCATCTAACCTGGCCTTGAACACTTCCAGGGATGGGGCATCTACTACTTCTGAGCAACCTGTTCCAGTGTCTGACCACCCTCTGAGAAAATAATTTCTTACTGAAGTCTAATGCAAATTTCTCCTCTTTTAGTTTGACACTGTTCCCCCTTGTCCTGTCACTACCTACCTACAAAGTAAGAAGTTGTTCTTCCTCTTTTACAAGTCCTCTTTAGGTACTGGAAGACCACAATGAGGCCTCCCTGGAGTCCTCTTCAGGCTGAACAACCCCAACTTCCTCAGCCTGTTTTTGTAGGACCTTTCGTAGAGAGATCATCTCTGTGACCTTTCTCTGGATCAGCTCTAGCAGGTCAATGCCCTTCTTTGCTGAGAACTTCAGAGCTGGGTGCTGTGCTTTAGGTGGTGTCTCACTAGGGCAATGTAGAGGTGGAGAATCACCTCCTTTGACCTGCTGGTCACTCTGCTTTCAATGCAGCCCAGGATGTGTTTGGCTCTCTGGGCTGTAAGCACATACTGGTGGCTCATGTCTGGCTTTTTATCCACCCAAGTCCTTCTTTGCAGGGCTGCTCTCAAGGACTTCTCCCAGCCTGTACTTGTATCTGGGATTGCCCTGACTCAGATGTAGCACCTTGCACTTGGACCTATTGAACTTGATGAGGTTCTCATAGGCCCCACTGCTTGACAAGGTGCCTTCCGGATAGCACCTTGTCCTTCTGTTCTGTCACCTACACAGTGCAGCTTTGGATCATCTACAAACTTGCTGAATGTGCAGTTGATGCCATTATCTGTGTCATCAGTAAAGATATTAAAGACTGCTGGTCCTTGATATCCATGTCCACCTTGATGATCATGTCAAGATGGCTTTTGAATATCTTCAAGAATGGATTTTGTGAAGTACTTACCCTAAACCCTTGTTGCTTGCATCAAATTATGTGCTGCTTGGTTGCTTCTGTACTTCTGCCCTTGATAGTAAATGATGGAATTTCTGTGCTGCATATCAAATCTAGGCATCAACTTGGGAATTATATGGTGGGAGCTACAGAGTCCCACAAGCAATGAAGATTTTTGTTGGTATTATTAAGGTACTGCTAAGACTACAGAGGGTACTTTTTTGGGTGTTTTTAATTTTAGATATACAATATGTAATTCAGCCTAATGTGTAATTGAATTTGCTTTGTTCTTAAAACCTCTGTGTCAATTTCATGGTGGGACCTGGTAACGTAGATTGGGGATGGTGGACTTTTCTGGAGCTGCTTTTCAGAAATGGAGGCTCTGGAATGCTGTGTTAAAAGAGGGAGGTTTGCTTTAAGAGTGCAGAAAAGTAGTCTTGTCTTCTGAGGGAGGCTGGGAGTCACTCCAGAGTCACTCAAGTAAAACTTTTAATTAGATTGCAAGGTTACATACTGAAACTTTGCTTGAGACAATTCCATTTCTGCACTGCAGTGTTCCTAATCTTTTCCAGCTATCATCTAGCTGCAGCTCAGCACTGTTTCTTTACATTTTTGACAGGGTCAGTCTCTTGCCTGAGGGATCAGAGTCTATAGAGAATGGCAGCATAACTGGTATAAGTGGCTGAAGTGAAATAGCTAAACACATTCCTCTGAAATCTACCTGACAGTGTTTTGACTCTGTTAATCTCACTTGGAAGTGTTCCTCTGTGATTACAGGCTTTGATCTGACTTCTCCAAAGTCAGTGCAAACTCTGATCACTGGTTCTGGGGTGGTACTCTGTCCTTTGGCCTGGTCCTTTTCCGTAGATCAGAAAGCTTTTCACCTGTTACTGTTGGAGCTGAAAAATGTGAGCTTTGGGCACTGTTTGAGACACACAACTTTGTCATAAATCTGGGATTCTGCCTAATCTTCTAAATGCTGAAACACTTGCAAGGTAGTAGAGAATATGTGCCAATATAGAGAATTTTGTCTGACATGAATGGGTTAAGTATTTTGCTGTAGTATCAGCTTGTCTAGTTGCAGGATATGCTGGAGCGTGGATGTACTCCCTCACAAGAGCTCAGGAAATGAGTCTGAGTTTATAATTGGATTGAGAGGAGAGACAAGAATGGCTGCCTTCACCAAGACGTGCCGTCAGCTGTCTGAAATACCGTGGGCTGAGACTGGTTTAAGAGAAGAGCAGCACTGGCAACCCCGTGATCCCTACCTGTAACATTTGCAAGTGTTTGTGTTGCAGGGAGATACATCTTCAAAGAGGTGGTGGTTGTTGGTGGTGGCTTTTTCTTTGGGTTTTTTGTTTGTTTTAATAAGAGTGAGTGAAGGCAGCACTTAGGATAAAGAAAGTGCTGGAGAAGATATTTCTGTACAAAGAACTGTACTGAATGATGTAGTTGTATCAGGCAGAGCTCGTCCAGAGAAAGCATGTGGGGGAGGCTGAAGTACTGAGATTAATATCATGGTGTTGAGTTGTTGTGTTGATCTGCTAGAAGACAGCAGACACTTAACCCCTTCAGCCACATTCTGCTGACCATTACTAACAGGGCTGCAGAAGCCTGTACTTGTACTGTTCAGGAATTGCTGTAGCTGTGCAGCTCCATTCATGTCATGCACAAATCTCAGGGGACTGAAAGAAGTGTCTGCTGTTAAAGGAAGGAGGGAGAGCACAATGTGAAAATAGGAGCACTAATGTACAAATTTCAGGCTTATTCAGGCTTTGGGCTTCTGTCTTCTTGCTTCACAGCATCTTTTTCTCTTAATACAGTTTTAAGGCCTCAGATCAGGTGCTGAAAGGCTTTACTTGTCTGTAAACTGGTAAGACTTTTAAGATCAAATTGATGCTACAGAATCTAGATTGGCTTAAGATGCTTAAGTAGATTTATGGCTCTTAAAATGGCTTATGCCATATAAAACTCTGTTGGAGCGGAGAGAGGAGCCTGACTGTTGCTGCCTGATTGGGATCTACCTGGGAAAGATGGGGGTGGTGGAAGACTACCTGGCTGGAAGTCTTTGCCCCAGACACACTTCCTGGAAGGCCTCTTATCGATCTTGCCTCTTAGCAGACTTCAGAAGTTGAAATTCAAACCAAGTGTAAGCTGAGAAGGCAATTGAATCTCCACAGGCAACCTTGAAATAAGAGACTGAATCTTTTTGTTATGTCCCCACAGAGCAAGTGCTTCTTGCACCTCTTCCCCCTCTTTATCAACAAAGTCTTCCCATCATTTTCTCCCATTTTCTTTTGCTTGCTTGATTAAGTGCTGGAGTCATGATAGCCTTGCCAGAAGTATGAGCTGTGGTGCACAAGTTGGGCAGCTCCGGGTATAATCAGGGCACAAACACAGGATGTTCAATGTGGTGAAGGTGCCTGTGTAACAGCAGAACTCAGAGCAGATCTTGTGAATTGGTTATTTGGATAGCTTTGTCCACAATACTGTTTAGATCGTGTCCTAGGGTAGCTTCTGCATTCCTCCAATCCTGAGACATGAGTGGTAGCCTTTCCTGAGTTTAACTGTTTGTATTAAACACTACTGAATACATAGCTCAGTTTCTTCAAAGCCCAGAGGTGGTACTCATTCATACTTCATCAGGAAATTTCATCCT
>NW_005054423.1:595681-618923 GCF_000277835.1 Geospiza fortis
TTGTTCTGCTAGATCTATATGTGGGAAAAGCAGCTTCTCCACAAGGCTACCATAATATCCTATCCTTGCTCAGCTGCCATCAGGGTAGAAGTGCTTCAATACTATATTGCATTGCTTAAATTGTTGCTAGAGCCTTAGGTTAAGGTAGAAGCTGCAGAGCTGGGTAGCAGGTGCTAGCTGAAGAAAGAACCACGCCTGAGACTAAGCAGGCAAATATCTGGTGAACGGTGTTTGCTCAAACTTAACAGCTTTTCTAGCAGTGGAGGGAGTTCCCTTTCTTATGATTCATCAGGTGCACAATCTGTACTGACTGTTAATGCTAAATAGTTACCTGGGAAGGCTTTAAGTACACTCTGCAACAGGAGATTACACCTCTGTACACCTTAGCAGGAGATTACACCTCTGTAACCTTAAGAGGAGATTACAACATGGTTAATGGTAGGAATTGTGATGGTAATGCTGTGCTGAGGCTTGCCAAGCCTTCCTGAGACACTTTGTGACATTCAGTTGAACTTGTCAGTGATTGGTTCAAGTGTCCTAGACAGAAGGTGTCTACCTTTGTGCCAGTCTGTCAGACACCAGCTTCTAAAATGCCATAGATGACTTAAGTACTAACCTCTAAGTTATCCTGAGGTGTTAAGGGGAAAGGAATGCTTGTTCTGGAATGGCAAAATCTTCGGTTTTAATCTCTTGCATAGTAAGTAAAAATCCACTGCTACTTGGCTCTGGAACAGCTCCTTCCTTAGGCTCCAAGATCATTTCAGGTGCTGCCTTGCAGCTGGTATCTGCAGTAACAACCAAGGTACACAGTAAAACTGAATTTGCAGTGCAGGGCAAAGAACAGAGATACTCGAGGATTCATGGTTAATTGCTCTAAGCCATGTAACAGAAGCCTAAACTTAAACTTCAGCACTGAAATGTGTGTGTCTTGCCCTGGGAAGGCAGTATCCATCTATTAGGGTATGGCTCTACAGCCTCAGTTCCACCTCCAGCCAGCTGCAAATGCTCTGAATTATTGTGAAGGAGAGGAAGCCCATCCAGCAGGATATTTTGGTCATGGGATGGCCCTTTAGAAAGGCCTCATAATGTGCCTGTTTTCATAGTGTACAGAATTCTCGATTGCTGTGACTGTCAAGAGCTACTAAACTGGTCAGAAGGCTTCACACTGCAGAGAAAAACCTTGCTTTTCAGTTCTGTGCAGCTGCTGTTTGTCATCCCCATTCTGCTTTGTTTCCTTAGGCCATCACTTGAATTTAGAAAAAATCCCTTGGAGAGGGATTCATTCCTCCTCCAAATGCAGCAAGCAAGAAACTATCTTCTTTAGACTGGCTCTGGGCAGTATGGGGGAGTGCTGCCTTCCTCTGCCCTGAATCCCTGGATATGCTAAGGAACTTCTGGGGAAGAGGCAGATAAAATGATTGTGATGGCTGGCAGGGGATCTCTTAAAACTAGAGATTGTCTTCCCTAAAGTGGATGAGTTAGGAATGACAGCCTAGAAGTTGTCCTACACTAGATTTGGAAGGGTGGACTGCAGTCCTTTCTCTCTACAGAGAGATTGACTTATACTTCAGTTTGAAGACCATCAAATTTCCCTAAGTGATGAGGAAGGAGTTTGTTCAGCAAAACAGCTTCCTTCATCAACAGGTAGGATTTGTACCTGAGAAAAGTGAGGAGCAACACTCCTGTAAACTCCAGCAAGTAAGAGAGCAGGAGGCTGCTTAGGTGATGTGTTTGGTAGGTGCTGTAGCAACCCATCTGTATGGCCACTATAATTGAGCAAAGAGAGGAACTTGACGTTAGGAGCACTTGCATGGTGTCCCTCTCTTGGCAGTGACCTTAGAACAGTAATATTTCTGTAATATTTCTAAAAACTAGAGATTGTTTTGGGTGACTTCTGGGCTTGTGCTCAGGCTATGCATAAGGAGAAACAAAAGCAGAATTCAGCCTCTCAGATTTGCAATTCAGCAAATCTTCACTGTAAGCCAAGTGTATGTTCCAGCAGTGGGCCACATCTTGTATGTGTCTCTGACTACACTGAAGATGTGTTGAAGAGTTTGGCCCATAAAGATTTCTGTCAGTAGGGGTGGCAGACCAGGTCAGTGGTTGAGACTGGCAATCCAGATGTCTCTAGGGACATGGAACCAACTTATGCACTATAAAGATATAGGAGGAGTACCAGATTTTTTTGAATGGTTGGTAATGGGTAAATCTGAATGTAGGGAATTTCCTGTAAAAACAAGAATGTAATGTTTCCTCCAGAAAATGCCTAGGAAATGGTATTCTTGATTGTTAGCAGGGATCAACAGATTTTCATAAGGGGTTCTTTTTCCTAGAATAGCTACTTGCAGTTGTAGCCAGCTAGCACTGACCAGTGTTAAAGTGAGTGATTATCTAGGGTCAGGAAAAAGTCCTAGGATGTAGCCTCCCCTTCTCTCTCTCTCTCTCTCTCTCTCTCTGTTGGGAGGGTGATGGTAGAAAACACCCAGTTCTTTGTGTGCCACATCTGATAACTTGTAATTTTGCCTAACCCAGTTAGCACAACTGCTGCCTGAGCCTTTTGCACAGAAGGCAGCCCCTGACTGCTGAGTTATACACGGGAAAGCTGCAAAGCAGTCTGTAGCTGTTCATATTAACAAACTTGGTTAATAGAGTATATTATTACTGTAGCTGTGTCACAGTTCTCTGCTGCCTCTGGATGCTATAACTACAATCTGTGACCAAAGCTTTGACCTTTACCAGATGAACTTTGCAGTATTTCTAGCAGATGTTACAGCCATGTGTCAGAAATGCAGGGGGGCATTCTATTTTCTTCTTTTCAGTGGGTTTAGAAAATAGCAGAGACCTGTGTTTCAGGCTCCAGCACTCTCATTGTTATGAGCCTGCAGGTACTCTGCGCCTGCAGAAGTGAATGTAGGTCTTTAGCCTGAAGGATCTGCTTTTTAATTAGCTGGAAGGTCTGTTCCTGTGGCAATTGACTGACTGCAGTGGAAATGGGAAGTTAAAATTCCAGAAGGGGTGTGCTTTCTTCTCATATGCCCTGGGATTACTTTGCCTTGGACTTGACTTCGGAGTGCTGCAAGGCTCCTTCACTTCTCTGGAATAATGCCTGATCATCTCTGTCCTTGCTGTGCAGGAAAAGATTAACTCCCATTTGATTATGCTCCTTTGTGTGCAGGCTGCAGTGAGGATCCCAGGTGAAGGTGTGGGGTTTGGGAGGAAATTGTTGCTCCGCTCTAAAGGTGATCTACATTGCTAATAGCCTTGTGTTTTCAGTGAAAGAGACTAACCTTGAAATAAAAATAAAACAATGTAGTGAAGTGCTGCAAAACTGTGCTGAGTGCCTCTTTTAGGTAAGAAGCATTTCTGCTTCCCAGAGTTGAATCTTAAAGGCCTGGCATGAAGTCAGATGGCTTATGTAAGTTGATCTTTCTTTATGGTGTGTGTGTCAAAACATAAATACATTTCAGGCAAGGCATTACTGCTGTTACTGGCTGCTCTAAACAATGCTGGTTGGAGCACCAAGACCATAGGACAGTGTATTTCATAAATATTTAACAATCTCCTCCCCCAAACAAAACCCCCTCAGACCTAGATATGTTTAGCCTCACGAGCAAAAGTCATAATGCACACTAGAAGGTTCATCAATAAACCTACGTGGTGTTTATAGGCCAGCTTTCAGAGAGGAGTGCTGCTCTCTCCTATTCTCAGCTTGCACTAGGGTGTGATACCTGGGCAGCAGAGACTGAGTTCTCACTAGTGGTTATTACACTGATGGAAGCAGCTGGAGAAATAGCTATGCACACAGAATTTTCCATTAATCAGAGGAAAAAGTCCATCACAGATGGTATATAGGATAGATTATGGCTGGTAATCCTTTTGTGTCCTAGAAGATTAAGGATATCCTGGTGTAGCTGCAGTCAGCTGACCTTTTTTATTTAAACGATTGAACACCGTTGATGCAGTTCTGCAGAGGACCAAGGCTGTTCCAGAAGCCATGAGTGGTGCACTGTGAATGTTTGTTAAAGGAACGGTCTGTTTAAGTCCAGCCTCAGTTATAAATTTACAGGAACTTAGCATTGTGCCATGTAAACAGCATCAGCTCCAGGATGGCTAAGAAATCTCTTGCTAGACAGCTCTATCATGTGTAGCAGAGCTGAATTCTCCGAGGAGGCACAGGGAGTGTCATGTGGAGGAATGGAGGGTTTCTGAATGCGGCTGTCTGGGTCGCCCCAGAGAGCGAAGATGAATGCTTCAGTGGAAGAGGAGGATGGCTGCACGCACTGAACTGTGTGGGTCTGGCATGGATCTGTATGAGGATTACAAGTCACCCTTTGATTTCAATGCTGGAGTGAACAGAAATTATCTTTACTTGTCGCCTGGCATAAACCTGTCTCCACCTGGATCACCTATACTGGCGAAGTCTGGTAACTTCCTTCTCTTCCTTCCTTAAAATCTCTACATGAAATGCTTAGCAATTTAATACCTGTAAAACTTCTCAAATTACAAATCTATAAAAGTTGGCCTCCTGTTAATTCTTGGAGCGTGTTAGCTTCAGTGTGTCATGTAGCTAATATCTTATGTGTTAAACATTTACCAGCTTTACATTATTTGTTATTTATTCAGCAGAAAGGCAGTTTGAGGGAAAATGAAGTGGCAAGAACAATTAGGAACAAAACTTCTGCAAGATTGGAATAATTTGCCTAGTTTGACTGTTAGATTTTTGGGGGGAAGAGGTAGAAATTGCATTTTTAGTAGGACTTCAGAGCTCTGGATAGTCTAAAATCTGCTTTTACCTTAATACTGAAAATCTCACTGATTAACGAAAATGCCCTCTAAAACTTTTATTCCATTCCACCTAGCATTTAGAATGCTGCAAACCTTCCACCTGCAGATAGGAACTGCACTGGGATTGCCCTGTGCTGTGCTGCAGGGGCGTCCATTTAGTGCTTAACCCTATGAGTTTCTTGCTGGTAGCCTGTTGTACAGAGCACCTATAGCTGTGCCTCCCAACACATCCTAGTCTGGTTTTACTGTCGTCATTCCTTTCCATTCCTTGCTGCCAGATGTAATCTTCCAAAGTAATTTTAAATATAGAAAGCTTAGACTTACTTCAGGTGTGGCAAAGCAAAAGGGGCTTACACAGGTATTAACTTTTTTTTAACGGGATTGTTACTTAAAATTTTAAAGAAACATGCATCCCTTGGGGAATCTCTTTGTGAACTATAACAACCCTCTCTGTGAACTTGATGAGCCAGGGGCTACTGGGAAACAGTGGTCAGCATTCACTTCTGCAATTACTGCTTCTCCCAGCTCTTCTAAAGGAGAGGGGAAGCAGCTCTCAGTGTCAGGTGATGATGACCACTACCACTGCCTTTTCTGGGCTTTATTTCCTTTTTCATTTGCTTTGAATGAATATCTAATCAGCATTTGGGAGAAGCCCAAGAATTTTCTCTCCCAGGTTGAAGAAATATGTCTCCCTTTGGCTTCTTCACTGAGATAAATGGGAAGCACTTAAATCTGATCTTTCTTATATACTGCAGAGTAAATATGCTCTGCAGTACAGTATGTTACTCAAATGTTAGAGTGGTCTTGTAACAACTTTGCAACAGCTTGTTCTCCTGAACTATAACAAGCACCTTTTTTCTTTAGCTTTGCCAACTGTATAGTGATAACCACAATGCTCATTCTGAGTGTCACATGCAGAACATGTCAGTGTAAAAAAAAGCTTTGTGGAGGTTAACCCACCCCCACCCCGAGGCTGCTCATCCAAAATGAAAAGTACTTAAAATTGCTCCTCTTTGCTGCTGATCTCTGAATCCAGGTTGGGGAGGTAGGGACTTCTGGTCAAAATGGAGCATGAACTTGGATTGAAACTGGCCAAACCCCAAATCAGAAAAACTGAGTGTTAATTGAATTACTCTTATGCTTTGCCTACTCTGGCAGAATAATAGGGACTTAAATGCCATTTCCCTGAATGTGATCCATGCAGTCCTAATCAACTAACTTGCTCATGTCTATATTTGGTTCATTTAAGTAGATCTAATAAACTGCTGGGAAAATATGTTAATCTTAGAAATACATACCTAAAAACTGACCTTAAAGCTGGGTAAGTTTTTCTCTTACTAAGTCTTTATGATTTTTTCTTCCCAAACAGATTTTTTAAATTCTGTTTGAGACACGAAATGCTCAGTTAAACTTGGTTGTAACAGAGTACCAAATGACTGAATTTTAAGTCCTTCTCAATCTAATGATGCAAGAGAACTAACATAACGAAAGGTAACAAGTTGAAAGCCATAATAATAATTTTACATAGCAATATAAAATAATAATAGCAACAGGTTCTGTTGGCAAAAAAGACCACAAATGAGAAGTGCTCTCTTAGCAGTAGTTTGAGCCAAAGCATTTCCATCTGTTGGCTGATTGCTGATTTCCTGGTTTCTTGCCCCATAGAGAGATTTAAGGTGGGCTGTACACATTTCCTTATGAAGTTTTTTCAAAGCCAGGATCTTACTGGCTGTCAGCCCTAGTTTATGGGATACATTTGGATTGTAGGCACACCATTGTGGAGGTCTGTGGGTTGTTAGCTGTGCAGAAAACTGCTCCTTGGCCAGATGGCTCAGCACAGTCTAGCCCATAGCATTGATGATCCCTGTGTCCTGCAGGTATTGAACTGGAGAATGGGAGCAAAGGGAACAGAGGGATGAGCGGGGACAGGAGAGAGAGCAGAGGTGCCAGAGTGAAGATTGATGGGAAGGTGTCAGTATGCTTCATGCAGAGCTCAAAAAAGTCATAAATGGGAGGGGCTCTGAAGGCAAGAAGAGGAAGGCATGGTCACTTGTGCAGGGTGAGGTATGGAGGCCTCTGAATAGCAGTGATTTCCTGTTTCCCTAACAACTCTAGGAATGTGAAGGGGAGGAGAGATCATTCCCTTGCTTCTTAGCATTGTGCCTTAAATTCTATTTGGTAGCCAAGAAGCAGAACAGTCTTAAAAATGAGTTTTCCAAAGAGAAGCTACATTCCCCAAATGGAAGCTGTTGCTGCAGGAGACAATCTGGCATGTTTTCTTACTGGTTGATTCACTTGATCTATTTTTGGTGATTTAATCCAGATGACTCCTCATAATCAGATTGAACAGACTTTCAGCTGGTTGTGCTAATGCTCTTGGAGTCAGGGTGGTTTTGGTACTTGCAAACTTTCTGAAATGGCTTTGTGATGGCAAGCAGGTGGTCCCTGAAGGGCTGCAGGTGAGAGCAAGGTCAGGAGTCACACTAGAACACACTGAGGGGGTGTAGGGTGTGGAGGAGAAATGGAGTTCAAATTGTTTTCCTTCAGGGTAGGTTTATGTAATTAATAGGTTAAATAGCAATTTAACAAAAAGGTGTGGCATTCTTAACTGTTAAGGAAATATGTTGATGCATAAAACAAAAGTTATCTGTGAGACATAATTCTTTGTTTTAGGTGCCATAGTGCTGTGCTTTGGTTTGGACATTAGACTTTGAAGTTCTCACTGCCCTAGATTTTTGACAGAAAACAGTGTATTGGGAAACCCACAGGACCTACATTATGTTTGTGTAGAAGACACATGTAAATCTCTGGGAAAATGTGGCACAGATCTCAAGAATAAATGCAGAATTAGGTTTAATTTTCTTCCTGTAGGCTTCCTTCTCAGTGCACTTGGTAGTAACACAAAAGTCCTGTCCATGTAGCAGTGTGCTTCTAGAGGACAAGTGTTTTGGACACAGATACAGACAGACAACATACCATTTTGGAAAGAATTTGTGGAATTGAGTTTTACCTGTGTTCAGTAATTTGATCCAAGAACAAGGTTTCTTTGTTTGGTTTGACAGCGGCTAGGAGCATGTTTCGTAGAATGTGTACAACTAGTTAGAGACTCACAGAATCTTTTTTCCCCGATTTTTCAGTTGATTGTGATGTAGCTGTTTGATATGAAACCTCACAGCAAAATCGTAGTGGTGATTAATGAGTTTTTGATTCCCAAAGGATAGCATGGAGTGCCATCAGAAGCTGCTGAAATCAGAATGGAATTTTATTGGCTGGATGGTTAATTTCTATAGTGAGTAATAGGAAATGTTACTTAATGCCTCTTCAATTTAGATCAATTATATATTTATGTGCATATACACACACACATATGTATGTATGTATATACACACACACACATATATGTATACATACACACACTCTTCCTCACTCCTTATTAATAGACAATCCTGATCTCTTTCCTCTTGTATTTTAAGATTTTTATTTGCCTTCTTTTTTTTATTATCTGTAAGGCTGTTTTACGTCTTGAATAGAGAATTATTTCTGGGAATCCACAACTATTCCAGCGTGCAGTCTCCCTGCAAACTGGTCTCTCTGCAATTAGAACAGAATTCCTTGATTTTGGCAAACTTTAAGTGTCAGCTACAAAGACTCAAAATGGGAAATATTTTGTTGCATAAAAGGTGTTTAAAATGGTCTTACTACACTAAGGAGTAAAAAAAATGAATCATTACAGTTAATTGCATTGTAGTAATACAAATAATATCATCCTCCTTCCTTGCCCTGAAGCTGTGAAAGCAAAAGCTGAGCAAGACCATGGGGATGTTTGTGGTTTATGTAGGAAAATTAGGCAGAGTTTTGGTTTCTGGATTTAGAAGAGGTAGCAGTTTGAGTGGATGCACATTCTTATCAATCCCTTCTCAGTACTCTCCTGCTTTGAAGCAACAGCCTTTCATTCCCAAGCTCTGTCTCTGGACTTCCCATCTGTCTTGAGGTCCAGGTGCAAACCAGCAGCCTACTTCCAGTTCCATGATACCTGCAACCTTCTAGGCACTGTGGTCCCAGTTACTAGGGACAGAGAGATCAAGCAGGGTACAGGCTTCATACTTGCAGTGCAGTAGTTTTCTCCAGGGTTGTTAACCTTGTTTGTGGCTGCACCCAGTGTGCACTTTATAATCTGATCCAGAGAGTAGTAAGGGAGGGAGCCCCTGCATTGGCCTTGAGCATCTCCAGCAATTCCAGAGTTTCTGTGCCAGATGAATGAGAGACCAGAGTGCGCACAGACTCCTGGGCAAGGTCAGGAAACACTGGTCAGGACATAGCGTTCTGCATCTTGGTTTCTCTCACAGACCAGTGGGATGTGTTGTTCTCAACAGGTTTCCAGTCTCCTATTACAGCAGCAGCTTCCATTATATTGAGCTTTAATACAGCTTGATAGAATGAAATATAAAATGCCTTTGGTTTCCTTCCTGTACTTGGGGAGCATGACTTTGATGTTCTCTCCATCAGTTTTTTTGTGCGCTGGGACAAAAGAGCTGTGTGCTAATGTTAGCTGCTGTTTGGCAGTCTTGTGGTAATCTCGCTTTTAATGCTTTTTATTAATCTGAAGGGCTGCTGAGGAGTGACTCTATACCTGAGGTTGGAGAGGATGCTGCTGCTACAGTCAGTATGGCAGAAACACTCTCAGAAGAAGAACGGGATGAGCTAAGAAAAGAGCTTGCCAAGGTAATTCTTTTGCAAATAGCTCTTAAACTTATTTTGATAATGAAAATCTGGAATAATGTTGTCTTTAAACATACAGTTAATGCTTTGCATAGTTATTCTGTGAGCGTCTAAAGCTGGCACTCCTGGGCATTGCACAGATAGGAAGGAAGGGTGTCAAGGAGAAAAGAACAGCCAGTTCTGTGATGGGGAATTAAGCTGGAAGTGCTGAATACACAGATTTTAAACTAAGATACATAAATACCTAACCCTTTTTTTTTCCTCGAGTGAGAAGGGGGTAAATCAGCAAAAAGAACATGGCTGGAAGCCAAAACCCAAGTATTGTCTCAACTGGTGTGGAGTAGCTAAAGCTGTTTCCTTCATGAAGAATGCTTTGTAGTAGTATCTGTGTAAGCACTGTATTGCTAATGTCTAACCACGTTACTGGTCTTGTCCATAACAGAATATTTTTAAGAGTGAGAAAAAGTAGCATTCTTTGAAGAGCAGACAGGCAAATATTCAAGCCTGATACATGCCAAAGTCAAGCTTTATTAAGCAGTCAGTCTTTTTTCTTTAGTAGCTCTATGGGACTTTAGGACCCTTATGAAAGACACTAGCTTAGGCCTAAGGTTAGCAAACAAAGGTTAGTTTTAAATTAAGCATATTTAATACATTCTTGTATTTGGCAGTCCTGAGTATCATTTCATGCCAAAGATAGTGAGGGTGGTCTGGTCCTGCTAGGATATGTCATGCTGGACTTCAGGCAGATATCCAAAACAGAGGTGCATTGAAGATACTGTAAGGAGTACAGTAAGGAGCTGTACTCCTGTAAGGAGCTTAAATGAGTGGGCAGCCTGCTGCTCTAAACTGGGGTGATCTTGCCTGGGCGACGAAGTAGGATGGGAGGGATGCCCTTGCCTTTATATGCATGGCCTTAGTGCCTCTGTCACTTCTATAAAGCTCACAGAATGGCATTGTAGAACTGTGCTGACATCTCTGGTCATGTTTCCAGGAGAGGCTTAAGTGACCATCTGAGTAAAGAAGGAAGCACACAAACAATATAGTTTTCTAGTTCCAGAGCAGGTGTTCTGTGTGTGGGTTTTGACTGCTCAGTCTGCCACCATTTCCACACCTGCTCTGGGGAAGAGGTGGCTGATCCAGTCTACTGGTGCTGGCTTAAGCCACAAAAGGACCTTTCTGTTGAAGCAAGGAGACAAAATTTGTATATGACAGACATGCTCTGAGCTTCCTGATACTGGTCACACATTGGTATATCTTCTGACATGGAAGCAGAATACAGGCTTGGCAATTGTCCTGGGTTTGACTAATCTTCAACCTTTACATATCATAGGTACTAATTTCTAACTATGCAGTCTTTTAGTTACCAACTTCCTTGTACATATTCAGTAACAGAGCTAGCTGCAGGTAGATTACTTTCTTGCTAGCTCTTGTAGTATCTGTTAGATTTCCCTTTTAGTATTTAGGAATGACTGTGAGGCAATGTTAAAAACCTCTTTTAGCCCTCCCATTACTGATGTCTAGTAGTTGCTTTAAAGAAATACTTAGTTAAATGGTTGGGTATATTCCTCGTTAACTGTTAACCACTTGTTAACAACTCTTGTGCCACAGGTGGAAGAGGAAATCCAGACGCTCTCACAAGTGCTAGCTGCCAAAGAGAAGCATCTAGCAGAAATCAAGAGAAAGCTGGGAATTAACTCACTACAGGAACTAAAGCAGAACATAACCAAAAGCTGGCAAGATGTTACATCAACCACAGCGTATGTACCAGCTCGTGATGATTGTTTAGACTGCTGAAGTGAAAACTGTTTAGATCTTGTGTCATGTCTAAACACTCTGTTCTTGTGAAATAAGTATATATAACATAAAGTTAAGTTGTATTAATACTTCTCTGGGTAAATCAACATAGACTTTTTAAAAAGAAGAACCCTACAAGCCATATCTCATGCAAAAGAAGAATGATTGATCAAAATACGGGCTATTCTAGCACATTTTTTTTTTGTCTGATACATCTGAGATACTAAGCTGTCCTAAGTCCAAGAGAATAACCTTCTTTTCCACCCTGAAAAATTGTAAACTGAGCCCATGCAGGAAGAGTATGAAGTCACAGTTATTGTTCTTGCCAAACACAATTGTTAGCTTAAGGTCTAGAGCAAGCTGCCTTCTGCAGTTAATAACCACAGAATGTCACAAGATGTACATCAAAATTTTTATGGTGAATTTTATTGACAGAACTGTGCGGTGCAAGAATTTAGACACTTGGCACAAAAAATAGACCTTTTTCAGTGTGTGTGTGCATAATTTTATTTATTTGTGTTTTGTTTTCTTTTGTATTTTTGAGTGTTTTTTTCTTGATTGGGGTGTTTTCTGTGTGAGGTTATTTTGTATTTTAATAAATCCTACGATAGCAGATAGCATCTGTTCTAGGGGTGGGGTAGTAGGTGCATGTTGGTGAACTGGGTCTGGTCAGAGCTGGCAGAGATGCTGTAGCCAGAAGGGACTGCAGAGGCTCAAAATAATGTCTTAAGCAGGTTTTCCATATGACTCCAAAGCTGAAGTATACCTCTGCATTTAATACAAATAGAAACACCCTAAAAGTTTCCTTATGTGTTCATTAAAAAAACCTAAAAATTAAATGTTTTTTTGAACGCAGATACAAGAGAACATCAGAAACCCTGTCTCAGGCTGGTCAGAAGGCTTCTGCTGCTTTTTCTTCTGTTGGTTCAGTCATAACCAAGAAATTTGAAGACGTCAGGTAGGTTTATTTACCTTTTCCCAAGTAATTGCATTTTTTATTTACGCGGGTGATCACTGCAATAAATTTACACTGTTAACATACCTAGTGCTTCTAAAAGCTAATCTATCCAGAGCCTTCAGCAACTCTTTTAGGGGAGGTAAGAGACTTACTGCAGGATCTGCTTGTATGTCCTCACTGGTGCTGAGGAGTTCTGTGGTGTGTGTTTTAGGCAAGAGAAGCAATGTGTGCTGCCACCTCCACTGCTGCTCGTACTTTTCTGATGTGATTGCAGGTGGCACTGTCTGCCTGCCTCTGTGGGGTACACATAGCACTGTCATTTCTGCTCTCTTTATCAGCTTGTGGAATATTACATTTAAACAACTAATATATTTCACTGTGTTTTGTTGTTTTCCTCTTTTTTGTTGTTGTTGTTGGTTTTTGTTTGTTTGTTTTTGTTTTGTGTGTTGATTCCTTCCAAGTCTATTTATTTCTGTGTAAGCTGTTCTGCCTCATAGAAGTGGCTTGATTTTATTACATTTTTAAGAGACTATTGGCACTTTTTAATTCTTAAATATTGTTGGCATGCAACATATTTTGACTTTGTGCCAAATGACACAGCCCTTCATACACATTAGGTAAGTCTGCCAAGTCATTTCTAGAACTATTTTGAGCTGCTTGCAAAAATCCTGCTGGATGCAATACAGTCAGATGCTTGGCTGACAATTCCTTGATTATGTAATTCTTAGTACTGGAACCTATACAATTATGCATCTCCACAGGTAATTTGTTGTTGTTAAACTTATTTTTCAGTTATTGGGCAAATAAAAATTCACACATTATCACAGAATATGGCTGCTTTGGCAGTAGTGTAATAAAATCAGCCATTTTAAAGTGCTGCCATTAACTTCTTGCTTTATGAAGTCTAGTGAGAAAATGCTTTGAGTACAACTACACAGTTACAGATTTTTCTTCAGATTTATCAGAAGTTCATTTCTTTCTTTAATGCTTACTCTGGCATTGTGCAGACTACAGGCATTTTCACATTCCTTTAGGTAAGGTGGACACAAGAATTGCTTCTCAAACTAAGCATGTAGTCAGACTGTCTCCATTACAGTTTTTCATTTAAGTTTTCTCTGTAAAAGGTAATTTCTTTTTTTCTTCAGTGTAGTAAGGGTAAAACTGAGGCCCCTTTAATGTCAGGGAAGATGTTTCTTCATATTCACCTGGTAACTATCTCAAAACATGAAATCTTGAGTATACATAATAATTAATAAGTCTCTCTTCCTTGTTAGCAATAAACCCACTAAAATGATGCTGCAAGGTTTTTTATCAGGAGACAGAATATGGTGTTGAGGTCAATGGCATGCAGGATTCCTCCTTCTTTGTCTGTACAGTGTTTGTGCTGTGGCAGAACAGAGATTTCCCCCTTTTTGTGTCTATTACAATGGCTGTTTAGCATTGTGATTCTAACTAAATTACTAGAGTCTAAATGTAAAATAGTTTATACATTCTTTGTTCATAGTTTGTCCAGTGAAACAATCCTTGAGTTGATTACTTTAGCAATGCCAGTATCTTAGTTACTTTATCTACATTACCTTTGATCTAAGCAAATAATCAGTGGTTTCAGCAGTTAAAATTCCTGTGTAACAACTTTTGTCCATTGCCTCTCAGCCCATCTATCTGAGCCTGACTTAATCTTTTCTGTACTCCCCCACTAAGGAGCTAAAGACAGCAGTAGGATCTCTATAAAGATGTTGGGATTTGGCTCCTGGAGTGCTAACTGGGAGCTGTTGTCCCAGGGGAGGAGATGGGCAGAGGCACAGGATGCTATGAGAACTCAGTTTGATCAGGTATAAGAATAGCAGCCAGTCTCAAATATGTCCTCTTCAGCATCAGTGAGAACTTGGAAGACTTTTCTGTTCCTTTTGGATGCAGAGCTCAGCTGCTCACTTAACAGGAGTCACATTTCTACCTTAAGGCTGTGGTGTTCCCCAAGTAGTATTGGACTATTTCACTGGACCAAGGACAAGCACAGAAGCACAGACTCAGAGCTGTGGTCTACTTCAGGAATACCTTAGGAGTGTCTTAATTACTCTAGTTAGTGGCCCTGTGGGTGTTGAGTACTCTATCAGAAACTGGGCCACTGGGAGAGAATGTTAACAGTATCAGAGAAGTCTGCACTGTTGGTGTGCTTCTCAGGGAGAATCGTGGTGGTGGTGGAAATGCAAGGTATTGGTATAAATTCAGGGGTAGCTGTGTTTAGAAAACAAAACAAAAGTGTGAAGAATTAGTGTTGTTAAAGATCTTAGTTGCACTTGAAACAAAATGTTAAAGATGTTTTTAATGAGAACCAAATTCATCTGAATTCAGGTCTGAGGGTTATAGAACTACTCAAGGGCAAGTCTGAGCTTCAGAAACGTTTAGATGCCTCAATTCTTTCCTGGAAGTGAGAGTTGATGGACCTGATACTTGAACTTGTACTGAATATGCAGGTTCATTTTTGTTCTTAAACTCTTGCATTGGCTTCATTGTGGCTTCACTTTCCCTTGTATTGTTTTGGTTGAGGGACTTCTCAGCTATAGTGGTGTGATTTCTTCCCTGTTGGACTATTTCATGGACATATTCCATGCAGCAAACATCACACACAGATCTTTATTTGGGCACTGCAAAGTGATGTAATAGGGAGTTGCAAAAGGGAGTGAGGCAGCTGCTGGAGCTGTGATTTTGGAAACTACTGAAATGGAGAGGAAGGGGGACTGGTGGTGCAATGTCAGCAATGTCAGTGCATTTTTGCTTCCTTTTTGTATTTGTTTTCTCTGCCCTTTGTTATGATGAAAATGAACTCTGTTCCATCTTAGGTTTTTCTTAATACCTTTATTCTCTTTATAAGAATTTGTTGAAGTTTTGATAAGCTAACCTTCCTTCTGTAGGCAATGTCAGTATTCTGTGCAAAGTAGTAGTACCAAGATGTAGCTTCTGAGCAGTCATGACTTTGCACTTGGCCTTCTTGCACTGCATCCCTATATGGAGCAAAGTCCACCTTTGCCTTGCTCTGAGATTACAGAATAACTTTCTTTGCTTGCTTTAGAAGTCTGATCTTTGATCCTGGATTCCTAAATACCATAACATATCAGCTGGAAATTTAACCACAAAGTAACTAGCTACTGTGTATGTTGAGCTGTGTTTTCTAGGCTGGGATTCTGCCATACCTCCTTGTGCCTTTTCAAAATGTGAGGCAATGGAGTAGCTTTAAAAAAATTATTGTGTAGAGGATAAGAAAACTTTAATACAATACAAAATGCATGGAAGACTGGAGAGCAGCTTCCTGTGCCTCTTTTATTGATTGTCTTTTTTAAGCTAGGGGTTTGCTTTTGAGCATTGCAAAGAGGGCTTGTCTTTCAAACTGCCTGAGTTGAATGAGCATTGAGTGAGCGTTTTTTTGTGGCATTCTGTGATTTGGGAAAGAAATACAAGTTCTCTTCATAAAGCTGTTCAAGGCTTGATTGTGCCTCTTGCTTACCTGAAGAATAGGTGGTTTATGTTAAAAAAAATCAACTGCATTTATCTAATTCAGTTCTCCTGCAAACCATATCATTGTATGATAAAACTATGTAATATCTTGTGGTTTTTTGCAAACTGGATACTGAGGGTATACAGAAGTGTATTGTCCAGCAGCAAGTAAATTCTTCATGAATACATGAATAGTTCTTCTATTAAATGATGTCTGAGATGAAACTAAACTTTTGTAGACACCTGTTAAAACATCTGCGATACACTATAGGTTGTTGTTTTTCAGTGTGAGCAGTTCTACAGTTTGTAAATATATATATTTAATCCTCTTTAGCCTTAAACTTCTTGCAGGGAGAAACTTCTTCAAGCATGAGGGGAATTGGCTGAGCACTGACTGAAACTAGTTAGTGTTGGTGTAGCTCTGTAATAAAAC
Organism: Geospiza fortis; assembly: GCF_000277835.1. Lineage (NCBI taxonomy): Eukaryota > Metazoa > Chordata > Aves > Passeriformes > Thraupidae > Geospiza > Geospiza fortis. The sequence continues at coordinate 611,863 of NW_005054423.1, forward strand.
CTGCCATGTAGCAAGCCTAGAACTTGTAGTAATCCACATCACAGTGAAGGATATATATTACAGTCCAGAAGACAATCAACTTGTCTGTGATCTGGAAAAGCTTGTGGAAGGCAGGCCATCCATAAGAATGAAACACAGGAGAAATGGGCTTGGGGAAATAGTTGAAACATAGCTGTGTATTACTGAAGTGTCAGGAAAGCATCTGGCCTTATGTATCTGATTCCCAGTATGCTGTAACTACAAATCAACCCCTAGTTGTGCATCTGCCTTAAGGGATCCCAATCTTTTTTTCTATCACGGTATTTTACTAATGAGCCCTCATAAAGGATCTCTTAAAACTTTTTCTGCAATAAACATAGAACTTTTTTTCTTCTGTGAATGTATCTTCCATTGATTGTGCTGAGATGCTAATTGTAATTTTGGAGGTACTTTTTATGAGAGTTGTTTCCCTTCCCTCCTCTCCTTCCCCAGCAACTGCCTGGAAAGTATTCTCTTGAAAGGCATCATAAAGCTCAGACAAATTTTGACATTCCATATATAGTTATGAATACCTGAGATCATCACTTGTAAAAATCCTAAGTTACTGTTGTGGTGTTTGGTAAGAATTATTTAATGTATAAGGCTTGCTTGTATCTGCAGTAAACAGGGATTTCCTGTATGGAACAAAATTAGGTGTGTGGTAGTGGTGTTGAAGCTATGCAGGAGCTCCTTCATCTATATCCAGTTACCTTCTAGTAGATGTGTTTTCTTGCTAGACAAACAGTAACTTTATAGCAACACTGGCAGGTTATAGATATCCTCCATGAATTTCAGAACACAGGACTTTATCCTGCTCCCAGCATAAATCCAGCCTTGAATACTGACTGATGTGACTGCTTTTGTTGATTGATGAGTAGATAATTTGTATTGATGAGTGTAAAAAACTTTACTGAATGTACAGGGAAGCCTTCTGGATGTAGAGATAATTTTTTCAGTAGGAAGATTAGCTGATTTATAAGACTCTCAAGTGTTTGCTACTCGCTATTGCCAAAACTGTAAATGCAGCATGACTCCTGTTGCTTGAGAAACTTAAGGAGCAGACAGACTGTTGCAGCTAAGCAGAACAAGTACTAACAAGCATGGCACTTGAATCTTTCTAAAAGAGAAAAAGGTTGTTCCAGCTTTTGCTCTGATGTACTTGTGTGCGTGTGTGTGCATGGCTAAGCAATTTAAGAAAGCAAACCCAAGCAGTTACTAAGACTGTGTAAGACTGGCTGTTTACCAAAGACAGTTTACAGAAGTCAGCTCTCTAAGCCAATTTCTTCTCAATGTAATCCTTAAACTAACTTTTTGCTTTCTTTTCTCTTAATGCTGGCATGTAGTATACGCTCCATACAACATTCAATTAGTATGCCTATTATGAGGTAATGTATGCATAATCCAGCTGTTTGGTTTATTTATTTTCATGTGTGGAATCAAGTCAGATTGAACTTAAGTCAACTTACATAGTTTTATAAAAAAGCAAAAAACCCACCCAGCTTTGTAATGGATTTCCTGTACTAACATATAGGGTAAAATTTGTTTTATTTCTGGTTAACAGAGGTGGTTATCAAACATCTGGAAAGTGACATTTCCCTACTGTTTGGAAAACTATAACAGCTTTTCCCTGTCTGTTAGAGTGTAATGTACTAAGTGATTCCAAGTTTTAAAGGCAGTAGCTTGGCATATGTTTTTGAAAATGAAAGTGAGTAAGAAAACCCCTGTGGTTTCACAAAAAGTCTCTTGGTAATTTGGGGTGCTTGCCTTTTCTCTCCACTTTCTTGGCACCATGTCCCTCTGAGAGTCTGGTTTGACACATGTGTCACTGTGTGCTCTCCCAAGGGAAAAGAGTGCAGCTGAGTGTGGCTGACCCACACAAATGCCAAGCAAAGCAAGAAGGGAAGCTGTAGGCTTCTTCTGAAAAACACCCTTGTCTGCAATATTTATATAATACATTTTTGAGTAATTCTTAGTCCTGGTCCAGTGAAGGCAAGCATTTTCCATCCTGAATAAAGGCAAAAAAAGTGTTGCACAGATTTGCACGTAGCAGTGACAGCTACTTGGAGCATTAAGCCACTCTTCTGACCCTAATGAATTATACACCAGCCCTCAGCACTGGAAATCCCAAGCTGTCCTGCTTTTTGTATGCAGAACTTATTATTTGTAATTACAGCTGCCTTTGGCACTTAAAGGCAAGGGGGAGTCTCACTTAAATGTAACATGTTAGCAGAAAATGCCACTGTGAACCATGTTTTATTTATTGAACATGTAGCAAAGTAAACTGAACTGGTTTTCATGTAAAAAGTAAAAAAACTGATGAACTCTCTTCAGCAATAATGTATTAGGCTAACCAGAAGCGATGACTAAGATTTTCTGAACAAATGCTTTAAGCCAGAAACATGTTTGAAAAGACTGGGAATAATAAGCTAAACCTAAAATACTTGCTAGTTCTCCCTTCCATGTTGATAGGAAGAATCCTATTGCTGGACCTAGCAATGTTTAGTTGCCAAAGATGAAAGTGAGCCTGCAATTCGAGTATGTTTGAATTTTAGTTTTGTAGTACTTGGAAGGATCCAGATGTAAACTATTTTTTAGGCTATCTTTAAAATGGGGAAAGAGGCCAAACAATTCTCTTGTTTCTGTTGGGAAAAAGGAACTGTCTGCTTGGTTTGTGATGTTTATAGGTTAACTAGATGTGGTTTTAATTCTGTGGATACTTTTTTATTTTCATAGAAATTCTCCTACTTTCAAATCCTTTGAGGAAAAAGTTGAAAACTTTAAGGTAAGAATTTCTAAAACATTATTGATTGTGCAGTTGTGGATGTGGAGGAAAGACTCAAGTCTTTTTGGGCAGCCTATTTTTTAGTTGCTGGTAAACTGTTGAAGAGGTGCTTGGATGAACATCTTTTTAAGTCCTGTGGAAACGGTTTCTCTGCCAAATGATTTGCAAATAAGGTAATGGGCTGCCTGCACCTCATACAGGAGGATGCCTTTAGAAGAACTAACAGCCAGCCAACCTGCACAAACAGCTAGTATTTAGGTATGCAAAATAATTAATACCTAATGCTAGGTATCCAGAATTGTCTAGGCTTTTACTTCATGCCTTTCTAGGGACTAGTATCCGACACAGGAGATGTACCTTGGGATACATCTCTCATTTCTGGCATAAAAGACAAAAGGTCTTTGCACCTTAATTTTAACTTCACTCCTGAAAGCCTCAAGTGCCAGAAACAACCATTAATAACTTCTTCAGGTAAAAACTCACTTCAAAAATAGCTAATCTGTGTAATGAGAACCAGATTTGACTTCTCCTGGGCACACTGGGCTAGATGAGAAGCATGCAACAAGGGCCTTCTTCTCTTGCAACTAATTGATATTAACATCCCTGCAATCCCACAGAGCATGTGCCCCGGAGGGAAGGAAGTGAAAAGGCAAACATGTTACGTGGAGAAAGTAACATAGTTGCTCTGCTCCTTTGAAGATCTCGGGACTTGCTCTTGAGACTCAGAACTGTCCAAAGTTCTTTCTTGAGAAATAAAGTAGTGAGTTTTAACTCTGAATCTCTTAAAGATTTCTTAGTTTGAAAGGCTTCATACCTTTATCCACTTGAAAGTGAGGGTGTATCAACCTTTGGACTCTGGAATCAGCCCTGGAATAAGGGCTGCTTCGTGTATCTCAAAGTCAAAGGGAGGATTACTGTGTTAATCTCCTGCTGAGTGTTTCCTGCCAGATATGTACAGATTTGTTTCAAGAATATTGTGGAGGTCTCCTAGACCTGGAAAAGCTGCTTTGTGGAAGAGAGTTATTAAACCAGACATACTGGTTTTGTACAGTTAAGCATGTTTGGCATGCCTACTAACTACTATGCTTTGTTGGGGCTCTCTCTGTGTTCTAGTCTAAAGTTGGAGGAAGCAAGCCTGCTGGAGGAGACTTTGGAGAAGTTCTCAACTCTGCTGCCAATGCCAGTGCCACAGAAACTATTGCAGAACAGACAGAGGAAGAGACCCACTGAGATTTCTGCTTCTGTCCTGCTACCCACTGCCAGATGCTGCAAGGAAAAACCAAGCACACTTGTAACATTCTCTGCGCTCTTTCCACCAGATGTGCTTTTATTTAGCACGTAGTTATTTTACCCAATTAACTGATACCAAGCTTGTTTGTGGGTTCAAAATATTTTTGAAACTAAAATACATTGTTTGGGATTTTGTGTGGGAAGGGGAATTTCTATGCCTTTCAAGCATTTAAAGGACTTACCTGTAATTTGAAGACAACCTTTAAAATATAGCAATGAAAAAACTCTTTTGAGAAGTTAATTATATTGTACAGATACTGTGGATACATATTTTCTTTTCAATCTGTAATTACTGCTCAACTTAATCCTTATGAATCTACTGCTGCTGCCAAACTGAAGCTTGTTACTTCGCTCCCTTGTGATTGTTTCAGTTGAGTGTTGCCTGCAAGGGACACTGGACATGAGGCTGGACAAGGAGGAAGGATCACTCCCAGCTAAAGAAAGGACTTCAGTTTCAGCAGGCTTTACACAAGTTATAGCAGGATCACACATGAGTAGGAATGTACTGTCTTTTGAGCGTGTTCCTCATCCAGCGGGTGTGGATAGGTGATAGAACATGTAAAACTTACCCATGTGTCCGTGCAATGTCCACCTCAGAAACTTCTGACCAATGCAGGTGGAAGAAGGATGCCTCATAGTGCTGGTTTGGTTGAGTCACCATAGCATTTTCAGGCTTGTTTTTTGCACAGGATGTCACTGTGGTAAGATAACACTCTTCTGAACATTGGACCAGTCACAAATAGATTCATTCACACGTGGTGGTGTCATATTCACACTAACAAAGCATGGAATAGAAGAATAAGCCTGACCCCAGAAGTGGTTCTTTCGTAGTCATCAAGAGAATTGCTCCTATAGCCTAATGTTGTTTCTCTTGTAGGCTGAGCCCTGAAAACATCTGCTATACCATCTTACTCTTTTCTTATGTATTTAAGCCAACACTGCTGTTCCCAGCCCCAGGAATCTGTTTTGAGAGGTGCACAGTGTCATCGCTCAGCGTAGCTCTCCTAAAAGATGTGTCCTCCTACATCTTGTTTTGTCTGCTGTACTCAAGTTTCTTGTGTTTTATGTGCTTCTGCCACATGGTTAGAACATTTTATCACCCTGCTTAGAACTGGAAACAAGTTTTGCTACGTTTGTGTGAAATCCATGAAACTTCAACTGCCACAGGTGTCTGGAGGAAAAAAAGTTGGCTCCTGACAACGTTGCTAGCATGTCAGATGTAGAATGTGTGTTTAATTACAATGTGAGAAGCTTAATAAAAGTGTATGTGAGGAATGTATTGTCCTGTGAACATGGAGGATAATGTAAATAAGTAAGGAGATTTCATTTCTAACTGAAGCAGTCCTTTAAGTTTGGTTCAGAGCAGTGCTGGTACATACTCCTGTACTGCTGGGACTCTGCATGGCTGAGCTTGGCATTTCTAGAGAACACTGAGCCTAGGTTGCCTTCTAGTGGCTTACATAAAATTACAAATCACAGCATTGATAGGGTTGTAAGGGACCTCTGGAGTTCATCTAGCCCAAACTCCCTGTTGAGGCAGGCTCACCTCTGGAGCAGGTTCTACAGGACTGTGCCCAGGTGGTTTGGAATGTCTCCAGAGAGTGAGGATCCAGGACCTTCTTCAGCAGCCTGTTCCAGTGCTCTGCCACTGTATAAAATTAAACTGCCCTGGTTATATCATGAAGTTCAGAAAACAGGTTGACATGTTCCCTCAGCCTCTGACAGCTCCAGCTTAACAAAGGAACAGAGAATTGAATGGCTAGAGAGAGTGGAGCTCTTCCTCTTTTGGGTCAGTACCACGTAGGGCAGGTTCTTCTGGAACATGATTCTTATTGGATGAGTCTTTTATTTATTTATCTGTTTATCTAACTGACAAAGAGAAAGGTCATCTATTCCAGAGCTGAGCTTTCTGTTTTCTGAAGGAAAGCTTTTTTTTTTTAAGGCCACATGGCATACTTTTATTCTAACACATTATTACACTCCAGGAGCTTTTCCTGCGTCTTCCTCTGCCCACAGCTTCCTTTCCTCGTGTTGTATAAAATTAAACTGCCCTGGTTATATCATGAAGTTCAGAAAACAGGTTGACATGTTCCCTCAGCCTCTGACAGCTCCAGCTTAACAAAGGAACAGAGAATTGAATGGCTAGAGAGAGTGGAGCTCTTCCTCTTTTGGGTCAGTACCACGTAGGGCAGGTTCTTCTGGAACATGATTCTTATTGGATGGGTCTTTTATTTATTTATCTGTTTATCTAACTGACAAAGAGAAAGGTCATCTATTCCAGAGCTGAGCTTTCTGTTTTCTGAAGGAAAGCTTTTTTTTTTAAGGCCACATGGCATACTTTTATTCTAACACATTATTACACTCCAGGAGCTTTTCCTGCGTCTTCCTCTGCCCACAGCTTCCTTTCCTCGTGTGCAGGTGGCTTTGGGGCAGCTGTGAGCACTGAAGCTTTGTTTTCAGGGCGGATGCAGTAATCACAGAATCAATTAGGCTGGAAGACACCTCTGAGAGCAGGGAGTCCAGCCTATGAGCACCTTGTCAGCTGGACCATGGCACTAAGTGGGGCTCCAGAGGGGACGGCAGAAGGCTGTGCCCGGGAATGTTCACGCTGGCTATTACAAGAAGGTTTTCCCCGCAGAGGGTGTTTGGGCACTGGAACAGGCTCCCCAGGGAAGTGGTCACACAGCAAGCTTGACAGAATTCAGGAACTGTTTGGACAATGCTCTCAGGTGCATGGTGTGACTCTTGGGGTGTCCTGTGCAGGATCAGGTGTTGAACTCCATGATCCTTGTGGGTCCCGTCCAGCTCAGGCTATTCTATGAAGTGCCACGTCCCGTCGGTCGTTCTTTAAACACCTCCAGGGACGGTGACTCCAGCCCCTCCCTGGGCACTGACATATGTACTTACCTTTCCGTGAAGAAGCTCCCGCAGGTGCCCAGCCCGCCCGTTCCCTGGCGCGGCTCCAGCTCCG
>NW_005054423.1:619231-655857 GCF_000277835.1 Geospiza fortis
ACGAGGCGCTGCTGGAGAGGGAGCAGCGGAGGGCCAGAAAGATGAGGAGGGGTCTGGAGCATCTCTCTTATGAGGGGAGGCTGCGGGAGCTGGGCCTGTTCAGTCTGGAGAAGACAAGACTGAGAGGGAATCTCATCAATCCATGTAAATACCTCAAAGGCAGGTGCCAGCAAGATGGTGCCAGAGTGTTTTCAGTGGTGCCCAGCGACATCACTAGGGTAGGGAGCAGTGGCCATAAACTAAAGCACAAGGAGTTTCATCTCAACACGAGGAAGAATTTTTTTGCACTGAGGGTGGCAGAGCACTGGACCAGGCTGCCTGGGGAGGTTGTGGAGTCTCCCTCTCTGGAGACACTCAAAACCCAGAAACCCACACATTCCAGTGTCACCTGCTCCATGTGGCCCTGCCTTGCCAGGAGGGTTGGCCTGGATGGTGTCCAGAGGTCCTTTCCAACCCTCACAACTCTGATTCTCTCTTCTCACCACTTCATCCTGCGTAATAAGTAGCCTGCAGAAACGTGGACAGCTCGTATTTCTTTTTAAGATGTTTCTACAAAAATATAATGTAGAAAGCATGCAAGCAGTTTTGGTTGTGCAGAATGCAAGGTACTGCATGGGCAAAGCTATGTTCAAACATTTTACAAGCTGGCAGGGAGGATGTGGAAAATCTCTTAATGATTTTATTGGGTCAGATCAAAGACCTGTTAAACCAGTATTCCAGAGACTTTTAGTGGAAATATAAAGGCTTTTATGAATGAAACACCTGTAGAATTGTATGTGTGTGAAGCCAGCATAAGAAACATGGACAAGGGTTGAAAGGATGCTGCATGTTATTGTGGAAACCCACAGTTCTCTGGGAAGCTGTCCTTGGCTGTAAAATTAGGATGGTGTGCTTGGCAAGGGCTGCACTCTGGTGAGCTGCAGCATGAAGGATTCATCAGGAGCAGACCCTGCTCCTGAAGTGCACAAGGAGGGTTACAGGATTGTGTCCCATATCTCACATGCGATTTGTTTTCCTGTGACTCCACCATGAACCAGTCATGGAGAGGGAGATGATGAGCAGCACTCTGCTATTTATTGAGGCTGTAGTAAGTAGAATTCTGGAGCAAAGGACCACCCTGTCAACAGCTGTTGACTCCTGAAGGGTGTAAAATATTTGTCCAAAACCTAGTTCACCGTTGCCAAACCAGGAATTCCACCAGGAATAATGTCAGAGGTGTGGTGAGGCCTTGATAGCTGGCGCCCTTCATCCTTGGTGTTGTACCCAAATGGGTTTTCCCCAGGTGCTTGTTGGGAATCCAGGGGTATGGGAATGTGAGTGGATGGAACTTGGGAGAGAGTGAGTGGTTAAATAAACTTAGAGATTTTGTGAATAACCATCACTTTCTCTAGCAATACGTTGAGTTTTGTCATCCTGGTTTTTCCCATAGATTGTGACAGTGCCTATTAGCAGACAGGTAGGGAAACAGAAGACAGCTCTGTATGTGTACTGACATATTCCAGAATATCTCTTCCAAACTGAAAACCCTTGACCTCTGCTTATTCCTCAGATGGAAGTGATTCCATGCTGGTGTTTATCCTTGACAGTCATCTTTTTGGAACTTGTTTCAGTTCTATTTGACTACACCTGTATCTGAGATTACTTGAAATGTGCTCAGTAGGATATGGAGATTAAGGCTGTGAATTATTATGACAGGACTTGTTTGATACCACAGCGGTAGAAATGGAAATGCCTGTTACTGAATCCAAGACCTGGTATCCCAAATTACTGCATAATCTATAACATTCTGTTTTCCATTGAAAATCCACATCTGCAAGGCTGGCTGTGCAAAGATCAAAGGTTTGCCTACCCAGGGGCTCGGGTGGTATCCAAGGAGATGTCCACAGAAGAGTTTAGGAACAGAAGCACTTGATGTAGCTGAATGCAACTTTGGGGATTTGGAGATTTAAATTTTTTCCCCTTTTTGTTTTTCTGTTGAAATGAGTAGCTGGAAACATTATTTTCTATCTACATAATCTCTTTCTATCTGTACATTAATTGTTATCAAGCCTTTAAAGCTTCTTAACTAACTCAAATGTTACATTTTATTCACAACGTGTGAATTGCATACACAAATACAAATAATGCTTTAGTAGAAGTCAAACTAGGGTTTTAAAGTGAATATCTGGACCACAACTCTGAATTTCTGTACACTTTGTTGGGCTACTTTTTCACTTGAACCAGAGGAAGGAAAGTAGTTTGCTTTGCAGTGCCTAGTGATGTTGAAAGCAAAATAATGAGGTGAAGATTATCATGAGTCTACTTTCATGCTGTTCTCAGCCCAGGTAGTGCTCAGTGAGTGTAACTAATGTTTATTCACTGATTGCTCTTTGAGTAGTTTACTGGAGAGGGAGAGGGTTTTGGTGAGAATGAGTTAACAGTGGAAGGTGGCATGAAACAAGAGGGAAATAAAAGGGATCTGACTGCAGTGTGATCTGTTCATTTTGGTTTAGTTTTCTTGAAATCCCAATATCACCACTTTTAGCTGATATTTGATTGCTAGACAGTATGTTATTTGGTAAATAAACTTTCCATAGATGGGAGCAACCCTGATGCTACTTTGGTAAAGCTGGGTAATACTTATGGTAGGATGCTCTGGATGCTGATGGTGAAATTCAAATATTTAGAAGAGCTTTTGGTAAGATCCTTCTAAGAGAAGTACACACCTCCCTTGGGAGAAGCTGTGGTGGCTCTACTTGCAGTCCCTTCCTGTGGTCCCAGCAACTGCAGGACGTGCTCTTTGAAGAAGGACGAATGTGGTTGCTCATCCCTTACCTGAGCTAAAGTCAGAGGAAAACTTGTGTTCCTTAGCTGACAAGTGCTGCCTGGCTTTTGCTGTGCTTCATCCTGTAAGAGCCAGAGCTGGTGTTTGGATTCTTTGTGTTTCTCTTTCTGTTGGGAAGAGGCCTGATAACAGTTCCTGTATGGGTTTCCTATGTCAGCTGTTCCTTCAATTTTGAAACTGGCTGATATTTGGGTGGTGGTGACTTAGTTTAGGCATGTATAAATAAACTTGATAAATGGGCATGTTGACATGTGTTTGTCTTCAGATGATTCAAAAAGCACAGGGATGATATTTTTCCTATGTAGCTCTTTGAGTTTGTTTTTTGTTTTTTGCTGCTGCCCTTAACTCAGAACTGCCTGGTGGTGTCTCTGCTGTGTTGGTAATTTTATGGGGGTTCAGGTTTGTGTTTTAGCTTTCACCTTCAGTTTACAGTTCTGTTGTTACTGTTTTGTTAATAGTGAAACTTACAGACAAGGCACTTAAATGTCGATTAAAACTGTTGAAAAGATAGCAACTTGGTAAGCCAAATATCCTGATAAACCCATATGACATTTGTCTACAGCAGGCAACTCACTTCTTGCTGCATTTGCCTTCTGCACTTTTATATTTAAGTTTTGCATTATAAACAACAAAAAAAAGACAAGTTTAAAGTTTTTTTTTTTTCTCTATGGAATTGCTTAATGAAATCTTTTAGAAAGACCAAATGTTTTGAGTGTTACCTTCATTAATGGTTTAAAGCTGCTTGCCTAGTAAAATAGGAAGGATGAGATGTCTTAAGGATGCCTTATCTTTAGAAAGGACGAGATGGTTTTTGATACAGGTAGAGAAATGTTTTTTGAGCTGTGTTGTTAGCTCACCAAAGTTTGAAGAAAATGTAAGAATAAAGTCACTAATTAAGAACAAATGGACTTTTCTTTCTTCACTGTGAACTAAGGAGTCTAAAAATGTTTCAGATGTGAATGATGTTTGTCCAGTGTCCTTTTAGGTAGAAATGGGTTCATTAAGTAAACTTTGCTGCCAATCCACTCTGTGTCACAGTGTGATGGAGCTGCTCTGTTGGGACATTTTCATGTGAGAGTAGCAGGGTGCAAGCATCAGGTGCATGTCGGGGCCGGGCTCCACGAGCAGAAGGTTGTCCTGGCTCAGAAGGCGGGATCTGCAGCCCCGGGCTCGGCCAGGCCGGGCCCAGCGGGGCAGGGACGCTGCTCCGGGCCTGGGTGAGCATCCCCGCCCGGCACAGCAGAGGGCGCTGCTCCTTTCCAGATGGCGCAGCGAGAGCTGCACGTTTGAGGGGTTTCCTGTTTAATTCCTTGAATGCCGTGTTTGAAGGAAAAGCATCTGTTTAGAAGAAACATAACCGATTTTGTCTAAAGCTCAGATAGAAGGGGTTGGATTGGTATCAGTACATTATAATCTCTAATTTCTGAAAGAGAGAGATCAGACATTATTCTTCTAGGCACATACATGTTTTTAAATTAACTTAGCCACGCATTTTTTGCTGAAAGGATTAGTAAATTTGAGGAAAGTGTCTGTGTATTTAAATGTCATTGTTTAAGAAATAAAATATCAGTATTCATTAAGAAAGAAAATGAAAAAAAATTTTCTTAGGTCATATAAAGAGCTATTTCATCTGTTTATGTTTTAGGGGAGAAATTAAAAACTAAAACACAAAAGTGACAATTAAAAGGAATGTATTACATTTCTGAAAGCTACATGGGTATCTTTGTAAAGAATGTGTAGTTGTCTTGCTGATGCAGTATCTGGGAATCCTCAGGTTAAAATAATGTGTGACACTGGATGTTTTGATATCAAAGAGGAAAAAAAAATTATTTTAATCTAATAATTAATGGGAAATATTTCTCTCAATCTGTCTTCCCACCTAAGTTAACATTTAGAAGATGATTTTCTTGAAGTTTCAGTTATTTGAGAGCAAAAATACTGATTAATATTTAGTGCAATTTTTACTTGTAATTTTCATAGTGTAATATTTCTTAGTATACCCAGAATCTTTGTGTGACTGGAGTGCTTTACTAGTGCTAATAAATAACATTCTTTGTTTGATTACAAATATAACAGCATTTTATAAAAGCCAAATGCTAAGCACAGAGGTCACTGTTTTAGGTGGATTATCTTCTGGTTAGCATTCAGGTGCTGGAAACTGCTCACTAACTGAGAGAGGGACATGCCTGTTGTGGGGTTTGTGGGATCTGGAATGAGTTTACCTGGAAGTTTCTCTCAATTTGCTTTGCCAGATTGTAATTCCGTGTTTGAGAAACTTGGGTTCTGTGTGCTTGTGCTGTGAACATGTCCTGGTGCTTTCAGGTTCATGCTAAATAAAGACTATATATATATATATATATATATGTATACACATTCAAGCTTATCATGTGTCACAGCATTCTCAGCATCCTCTCAGATGGATCTACTTGAAATGCTGGTTTGTATTACAGTAGGAATCAACCTGTTTGTCCTTTTGACCTCTGTGAAGGAGCAGTTCTGTCTTGTGAATGCTCTGGCTGAGGCACCAGAACTTCTGACTTGGGTTTGTCCCAGCTGAAGGCACAGCTGGGTCTGTCAGGTGACCTGCTTTGCATGTGACAGAAGTGCTTGCATGACTTGCAGGATTTTGTAAAACTCACATGAGGTTGGAGCAACTCTCTCTGAAAGGAAGTAGGCAGGACTTCTGGTGTTGGACAGCAGAGGAATGATGCATGCTGCCCTTTGGAGGATTTAATTGTAGTACAGTGACACTGTCACTGCTGCCTATCTCAGCCATGTGCTCAGGGACACAAATTCATGTGGGAAGGCCCTGGGCCCTTAGTCCTTGGTTGGCTTGAGGAAGATGAAGATCACAGCTTTGGAGGAGTTGTCTCTGCAGCTTGCCCCTCAAATAGCTCTGGGTTGGTGAATTAGTTCTTTGGCATTGCTGGGTGTCCATGAGTGGTAGGTGATATGGCCTTGGTGACTGGCTGTCAGAGTGAAATGCCCAAAATTAAACTGTCTTCAGACTGCCAGTGTCATGGAGAAAAGGAGGTGCATGACAGCTGCCTGGGCTTAATTGACTGCATGTGAGAGACCTGGAAGAAGGTGCCTGTAACCATAATGTGACGGTTAAACAGGAATTGAAATTCTTTCTAGTGGTTACTGTTATCAACAGTACATTTACATCCCCTGCTGCCGTGAGAGAGCCCAGTTATTCTCCTATTATGACTATTGAAACAGCATCCTGTCCCCCAGGATCCTGGGGAAAAAAGAAGTGCCTGGAAGAGCAGGGTAGTGATAAATGGAGAAAGGCAGACAGTGGGCTCAAAACACGATGGGCTGTTCTCAGGACTGTGTGTGCTCATCTGGTTGGATTTTCTTTTTGACATAATCCATTGCAGTAGGTTCACCCACTTTCTGTGATTTAGATGCTAATGTTCTATTTGTTTGCTATGAAGTTACCCTTGAAAGAAATATATGGATAAATAGTTCATGTTTTAAATTCTATATAGAAGTTATTTAATTTCAAGAAAAACATGCTGCTTTATTATGACCAAATTCTGTGCTATTTTGTGTTGTGAAATAAAATCTTAGCTCAGCGTTGTTCAGTAAATGATCCACCTGGCTAGTCAACAGCATATTTTCAAAGCTGCATTTGAAATTCTTTATGAAAGTCTTGTTTTGCAGTTTCTTTGCTGTGTATCCAGTCAAAATGTGAAGATAAATGGAAAACCTTCCTTTTACTATAAACATAAAGAAGCTGGTATTGAGTCAACCAGTGCAGCAGATTGTACATTTATAAGACTTGTTTGGTAAGCCCTGGTGGTTTGGGTAGCATTATAGTGTGTTAGCAGTATGACTTTCTGGTTTTAAATGGGCAGCTAATTGATGAAAAAGTTTCAAAAAAGGATCTAGAAGTAGCAGATGATTAATTTTTGTGATACAACTGAGCTGACCTTCCCCTCCCCAGATGTCCTCTAATGTTTTATGCTATTCCTCTTAGCACATGCTGAGTTACACAAAGTCACAGGAAAAAAAAAACTATGTTTTTAAATTTTGGTGATGTGTGTCTCTGTTTATAATACCAAAACACCCAGACTCAAACACAATAGTGTAAACCTTTGTCTTTTCTGATAATGGGCAGGGATAGCCATAATTGACAAAAAATATCACCTTAATTTGCATTTACTCTGGTAGCACAATATTTGTTGTGGGACATATGAGATGAGTCTGTTAATTGAAAAAATTTACATTTGTTTTGTGAACAGTACTGCTACACTTGGGTTAGTAGCATGTTAAGGCACTGGTAAGTTGAATATGTTTACAAAGTATTCTGAATAATTATGCTCTTCCATGAGTTGAAGGACAGTTCATATACTGCATCTCAATGATAAGGTTAAGAAGCACCCATCTTCAAATAGAGAACAAGCTGCAAATAGGTTCAGCAATGGAGATTTCTAGACAACAAAGAAGTTTTGATACTAAAAGTACAGTTCAGGAAAACCTGTTGAATATTAGGCACAACACCCAAATCCTATTCCTATGATCTTTTTTTTTTCTTTTGAGATCTACATGATTCTTCTTGAAAAGTGTGATAGTGAGAGACAAAGGTAGTTTTCACCATGGTATTCTACTGGTTTAGTACTATGTGTATTTGCTTCTCTTTTAAAAATGTGCTTAGTTCACAGTAGTACATTGTTCATTATTATGAGGGCAATATATATACAAATATATGCATTCAGGCATATCATGTGTTCTCTGCACAGCTGAGATATTTTTAATTAGAAGTTGTTCTGTATGCAAAAATTAAACTAGGTTTGGAATATGCTGTATTCATCAGTCAGCATTGCAGTGAGTACCAAAATATGGAGCTTGATGGAAGGTTGTTAATGAAGGTAAATTTATATCCAGTAGTGTATGATGAAACTTGTTGTTTTTAAAATTGAAGTGTAATCCTTTACTAATTTGCAATCAAAATATGATTTTAAGCACTTTTTAAAAATGTATGATTTCACTATGGGAAGTTGGCTTAACATTTGTGTCTGTAGCCAGGCAAAATCTTCCAGTGGTCTTTGCCAAGTTTGACAACCCTTATAACTTCCTATAACTGTGTTTGCTTTCCTTTGGACAATGCTGCTAAATATGAATAATCCTGTTCTTGGTAAAACTGAAGTTCAGTACTCCCCGTATTTTTTCTTTTAGGATAAGAAAGGTTGGTAAACAGGAATTATAACTTGGACAAAACGAAGATACTCTTCAGTGAAAATAATTTATTCCTGCATTACATGAATTTCAAAATAACCCTGTAGGTATTTTTGTGCAGTAGCCTCTTTCTTAATTAGTTACAGTTCTTCCCAGGTGGAAGTCAGTGAAGCAGTACAGTTCTTACATTTTGTCTTTAGGAGTTATGTGCCAGAAGGTTTTGTGGCTTGCATGGTATTTGTATTGTTGAAAGTATAACATGTAACTGAAGCTTAGACTATTGATTTTTAGGCTGGAGACAATCACTGGGGCCATGTGGGCTGACTTGGACTGACATAAAGCACTGAATTTCAGCCAGAGACTTTTGCATTTACCCTAGCAAGTGTGTCTTTCAGGTAAATATGTGGACTTAGAAATTGATAAATACTTTTGCTCTTGTGAGACCCCACCTGGAGCACTCCATCCAGTTATGGGTCCTCAGTATATGAAAGATGAAGTCCAGAGGAGGCCACAAAAATGATAGCAGGGCTGGAGCTGCTGTGAAGAAGACAGGCTGAGAGAGTTGGGGCTGTCCAGCCTGGAGAAGAGAAGGCTCTGGGAAGACTTTTCTGTGTACTTTTTAACATAAAGTAAAAAGTCTCTCTCAGTCTTTATTAGTAGGGCCTGTAGTGATGGGGGCAATGATTTTAAACTGGAAGAGGGTGGATCAAGGATGGACAAAAGGAAGAATGGTGGGGGTGGTGAGGCACTGGAATAGGGAGCTGTGGATGCCCCATCCCTGGAAGTGTTCAAGGCCAGACTGGATGGGGCTCTGAGCAGCCAGGTCCAGTGGCAGATGTCCCTGCCCATGGCAGGGGGCATTAGGACTAGGTGGCCTTTATGGTCCCTTCCAGCCCAAACCATTCTGTGAAAAAATATAAGTCGTAATCTGTATGTGTAAGAAAGCAACATCCATCCAAGTTTCTATTCCAGTGTTACCTTTGGTGTTTTCAGCCTTTTGAGGGCAGTTGGATATCCAGTTAATGTAACTATCTAAATGGGATTTCCTAGAGGCTTTATATTAGTGTTATTGTTTATTTAGGTCTAAATTGATAACTAAGTAGGATATTCTTAATATTCCAGTGCTTATAGCTTAGCTGATTTCAAATGGAGTGGCAAGAGCAGCTCTAAATTCACTGGTTTACAACTAAGATTTAAAATACTGTCAAATTGTTTTGTCCAAGCTGCAAAGAAGGCTTCTGGAGTAGATCATGCTGTCTGAGATGTTCCACAGGGGAGAGGGTGCTCTCCTCCAGAGGGTTCAGTTCAGTATGCTCACAGGTATGCTGGGACTTCCAGCGCATGTATACAGCAGGCACTACGAGATTTTACCTTCAAGATAGCAGTGAGAGTGGAGTTCTGTGCTCCTTAAAGCCTAGTCCTGAAGTATGAACAAAAACAAGGACTTAGGGCTTTCATGAGGGAGTTTAAAATGCTATTAGGCTTTGACAATAAAATCTAAAATCCACTAAAAGTCTTAATATCTGGAGGGAAGTTGGGGCGATGTTTTGCCAAAACACTTAGTTACTGCTTCTCATCAGGGGATGGTTAAATGCCTCATTTCAGCTTCTTCCAAGCTTTTCAGCTGACAACTTTTGTTTGGTTTGCATTTTAAAATAAAACCATATTTCTTCACTTTGCTGAGGAGAGTGTATGGATGTTCCTCTTTTGATTGAAACAGCAGAAATTTGCTTTGCTTTCCGGTCATTCTTTAGGGGTACTTGCAGTTTTAAAATTATGATAAGAAATAACTCTGGACAATTAAAACCTGAAGTAAAGTTTTTGAAAGTTAATAAAAATTTAATAAAGAATGAATATATAGCAGTCAATTTACCTCATCCTCTTATAGGCAAAACAGAGCTGTTTCCCTTGCTTTTTCCAATCATAAAATCTGTAAGATTTTTTTCCTTCCAAATGCTGCAGTTTTGGAGGAGAATCTGGTGCTTATTGTGTTCTTCTTGAATATCACTTTTGTAGTACCACATTGTATTAAAAAGTGGTTCTGTTTTCTTTTCCCCCTCCTACTTTTTTCAAAACTTGACTTGAAAACGTTGAGTACAAATAGTATCTGTGTTTATTTGAAAACTATGGAATTAGGAGTTTTCTACCATTGGTGGTGCAATTCAAATCATTACTCAAACTGAGAAGAAATGAAGGAATATGGTGTCTGCTGGAACTCTTAGTTACACTGTTATTTCTTCTACTGGCCTGTAGATATTAAGTAATTATATTAGACTAGAATCCTTATAGCTAAAATAATTCCCTTATAGAATTCAGAACATGCTAGCTGGTGTGGAAGTGCTCTCTTCATGGAAATTTGGCCTTGTAACAACTGTTGCATAGGAAGTGATTCATATGAAGTTTTTTATAAATGTCTTGTATATATATATGTATCTGTATATCTTTTAAATATCTGGCAGGGAAGCTTCCAGTTTTCTCCTCAACTGCTTTCAAAGCTCTTCTTCATGACTGTGCAGTCATTAATCTTAGATTTTTCCCTAAATTACTGCTTTGAATCCCAAATCCTTGTTTTATGTTTAGACTATTTCCCTTCAGTAGTTTTATTAAATAACACCAATCTTGCTTTTGTTTAAGCTTTGTTCAGTATTTAGTCTTCAAAGCCTTTTGTTAACAAGAAGTTTAAATCAGTTCTTCAGTTTAATCTTTTTGTACAGAATAAAGGGGAAAAGTCTCTTGTTTAAAAGAAACTGAAGAGGTCTTCCCTGTCTTTGTGGTTGCCCACTTTGGGTTGTAAATTGGATCTGTGGGGAAACAGCATAAACTTCAGTTTTTTGATATGTGTTTTAATGGAACAAAACCTCAGGCCACTTATTGGGGAGGAAAAAGAGCTGTATTCTTGGGAGGATAAATGTAAAACAGAGAGTGGACTTCAAAGAATAGACTCTGTGTTCGTGCTGTCTTTGGTTGTAATTGTGCCTGTGCTGTATGTGGGATGATGTGCTGTTATTTATGAGCATTAGTAGGTGAATTTTATGGCTTTTATATTTGGTTATGTGTATGCTAGGTAAATTCTGTGTCCCTGTTTATTCTTATACAGCTCTGCCTAATCTGATCTTCCTATTTTCTACTCTGTTCATAGTTTCACCTGTCTGTTTTATCCATAAACATTTGGTGTTTTTAAAGAATAGTATTGTAAAATTTTCCTTGGTACATATTGCAGAATTAAACTGGGCTTCAAAAAATTCTAGAATAGTCTTATACATTTTTGAAGCACTGGCATCATGCTGGTGTTTATGTGTTGTCTGTGTATATGAGTGGCATATATTAATGAGCAATTTGCAGATTCTCTTCCTTAATACTGCACAAGATAAATGTCATTGGCAAATAAGAGAATAACAAGTAATTTGATATTTTTTACAATGGTTGTCAAATACTAGAATAGAGATGGTAAAGAGATGGTCCCTGTCTTTACATTACTGTTCACATTCAAGTCCAAAAGATGCTCCTGAGTTATATTTCATCTTAGACTTCTAATTTCATAGAATCATAGGATGACCCGAGTTGGAGGGAACCTTAAGGATCCTCTAGTTCCAACCCTCCTTCCATGGGCAGGGACACCTTCCACTAGATGAGGTTTCTCAGAGTCCCATCCATCCTGGCCTTAAGCACTTCCAGGGATGGGGCATCCACAGCTTCTCTGTTCTTCCATGTACTACAGAATAAAAGCAACTCATGTAATGTATATTGCAAGTACAAGTATTTATCAGATTTTGTTCCTCTTTAGTGTTTACTGTTTATTGTTATATCTGTTGATAATAAACAAGTAGGTGAAGCCCTGCAGAACTATGGTTTGTGTTTGAAAACATAGTGGTAGGCACAAATCTTCTCCAGAGGAGTAGGTTGTATAATACTGTAGTTAGTGCTGTTGCTGAGGTGGTTACTGATGGTGTTTTCTGCATCTCAGGATGTATCTAAACTGTGGGACAGGGTTTAAAAAATTTGAGGGAAAGAAAAAAAACCCCAATTATATGTAACCTTCTCCCTTGGGTAGAAGTACAGGTGGTAGATACCCAAGGTGGGCAGTGCAGGATGTTTTTCCCAGTGCAGAATTACTTTAGAAGAGGAGACAAAATGTCTGTGACTACTTGAGGTGTGGAGGTGTAGTGGGAATGCTGTCTTGGTAGATAATGGCTGTACAGTGGAATGAGCTTGAATATTCAAAGCTTAGTTGGTTTTTGGTAGTTTGGGCATGTACTAGAGGTTGGCTGTATTTTTTGAGTAAGTAAGTAATAAATGTTAGTGTCAGCACTGACACTTTAAAAATATTTTTTCCCTAAACTTTTTTTTCCCTACTAATATGGGAAGCAGAGTTTTTTCTTTGGGAAATCTTTAAGAATCACTGATTACTGCTAGGCACAAAGTTGTGAACCTGTTCAAAGTTGAAGGTGGAGAAGCTACGTGAACTTACTTGGTTAAGGGGAGACTGAGAGCTGCTCATCCTTGAGATAAGTTAAAGAGATGATGCCTAAAGTTTGAGTGGTTATATTCTGAGAGGAGAATAAGATACATGGAGCTTCTCAAGAAGGACTCATCAGCATTAGAACAAATAGTTTAATGTATAAAAATAAGGCAGCATCTAGAGAAAACACTTTGAGATGTAAT
Source organism: Geospiza fortis (assembly GCF_000277835.1). Classification (NCBI taxonomy): domain Eukaryota; kingdom Metazoa; phylum Chordata; class Aves; order Passeriformes; family Thraupidae; genus Geospiza; species Geospiza fortis. The sequence continues at coordinate 631,902 of NW_005054423.1, forward strand.
TGCTTGTTTGCTTATATGTTGAAATTTCAGTCACTGTAGTCATGTCAATCCACTTGGTGCTCCTCCTGAGTGTCCAGTGCTGTTTCTTGGGATAACCTCAATGTCAGGGAAACTGTGTTGGTGAAAACAAAGCTTGATGGTTATTCTTTGATAAATTCAGGGGAGTTCTCAAGTTGGCAATGCTTCTTGAGCTGCTTCTGCATGGAAGGCCATTAACTGTTGGATGTCACATTTTGTGGTGTAGTGTCTGAGTTGGTCGTGCTGTCTTTAAGGTGAGATTCTTCTGCATGATGGAGTTTTGACTTAAATACAGATTATTGCTTTCAAGTAAAAAGTAGTAAAGAGAGAAATTTGGTAAATAAATTGCATGAATCTCTATGACCTGTTACCCTCGTAATGCTTTCAACACTTAACAAAATGCTGGGATTTAGGTTTATATCTAAGCAACAGTGCACACCTCCAATAGTTATAAGGTATGGAAAATTAAGGTTTGCTGGGCTAGTAGATAGTGGAATTTTTTAGGTTGCTTGTTGAAATAAGTGCAGTATCAATATATACTTGTTCAGTGGGTAGTTTAATATGTTGGGTTTTGTTTTAATATTCTTTATAGCAGCCTCCAGTCTGCTATAATCTTTACTAAGTAAAATAGTGCATGTTGAAAGTGATCTCAGGAGGTTATCTGTTCAGGCCCCTTGTTCCAAGTAGGATAAACTTAGCTGAGGTTGCTCAAGGCCTTTCCCAGTCCCATTTTGGATATCTAAGCTATTGGGGCCCTCAGCTATTGAGGATGCACACTAACTTATTACTGCAAGTTGGTTTTTCCATTTTGTTGTTTCGTGTATAAGTAACTTTGGACAGAAAGGTCTGTCTAGCTATGGATGACAGTGCTGAGGAAAACCAATTTGAAAGTTACAGAGGGTTGTGTTCTTTGCATGCTGCTAGATGTTAATGCTATTTACCCCTTAATTGTAGCAATCAGATCACCAATCTCCCATCTCTCCTCATCCATATCTCTCACATTCCAGTGTGCATTCTACTTGCCTTTGCAAGCAGACATAAAGCACGTAGCCTGGGTTTCAGATATTTTGCTCAGTGGGTGGGATAGGGCCACCCTGCTTGTACAGTCACAGGCTTTGCTCCACAAATAGTATGCTGCATTCCTCCATTGGAGTTACTTCTTTTGTTTGGATCCTACTGGGGTTTAGGTCTATGACTTTTCCCGCTCTGTGGTTAATATGTATCATCTTGGAGAGTTCTGTTCATGAAAGAGCTGCCGCTTCTTCATTGAACGGTGCCCGCTGAAAGTGGTTGGTATCCAAATATGTACAAAAAACACTTTAAAATCCAGAAATTAGAAGGAAAATTAAACAGATTTGGCATTTAAGAAAGAGGAGGGTAAAAAAAAAGCCTTTATACATCAGATACTTGAAAAAAATATACCATTTGTACTTCTGAATTTTGTAATAATCTCCAGTTTTTTGTGACTTGACATGTTATCAATATATCATTTATCAGAGCTGCATGACCAGCACTTCTTGAGAATTAGAAAAGTAGAGTGCTTAATAAAGTGTGTTGCCCTGTTATTGTGCAGTCATACTGTTTTTCTGTAATGCTACTGTGGAGAATCCAGTTAAGGAGATTTGGAAGTTGTAGAGGAAAGCACTCAGAATGTCATTAAATCTCTTTAAATGCTTGAGATAAATTACTCTTTAATGAGATCTGCTGTAGGTTATGCAGAAAATGGGAGAAAATACTGCATTTTATCTCACTGTATTTCTAGAATGTCCACAAAAGAGTCCTTGATGGCAGTAACTAATGGAATCTCTTGATTATTTTATACATAAATCAGCTATTTGTGCTCTTGAGAAGTTCCTCTCCAGGATGCAGAATAGAGAAGGCTGCAGACTTGTAGGCCCATGATAGAATTCTAACAGATTCCCACTGGCTTCTTAGAAAACTGTCCACAGTGAAGAGTGGCAAAAAATTTCTCTGTACATTATCATCTGCATTGTACTTTAATCTGTTTCTAGTAGGCAATGAGCACATCTGTCACTGTGTAAAGATAGCATTTGTCTGTTGGGTACAGAGATTATTTCACAGGCAAGTTTGCACATGGGAGAATTTTTCATCTGTATTTTTTCTTGCTGGGGAAAAAAAAGAAAGATGTTATTAAGTAGAATAGACCATTTTTAGGTGATGGAAACAGGAAATCCATAAGATGTTAGTGTACTCATCTTCATGAAGTGCTGTGAGATTTTTTTTAGTGTCGAGAGCCCTACCGAGTGTGCCATGGTATGAAGGCAGCGTGGATGAGGTGAATACCATTAAGTGAGTGTAATTGCTCATCTACTGTGAATTGTAATGATTGCTTAGCAGACAATCTCAGTGTGTTCAGATGTCATTGCTAATGACATCTATGTAAATAATATAGGAAAATCTCCTTCAGACCAAACCTAGAAGTTCTTTTGATCCTCTCTGCTAGCTCAGGCTTTGTTCAAATGATCGACGTGCAAGAAAAGGCAGTTCATTTGATGGTGTGGATCATCTCATTTAAATATGTCCTCTGACTGTTTCCAGCATTTTGCATCTTTTTCTTGGTGCACTTACAAATGCATCCTGTGAAATTAATTTTCATCTATTTGAATTTAGAATGCATAGTGAAGTTCAAGCAATGCTGTGTTTGGAACCCTATATGATAGTAGCTTTCCTGTGTAAGATCCGGCTGCTCTGTTTGTGGTTTACCATGGCCAGATGCTTTCTTTTTGTGGTCTGTGTGCATGTATGCACATGTTGCACCTTTTCAGCCCTTGTCCTTGGGATGCTGCATTTAACAATTCCTGTTTCTGAAGCAGCAAATGTACCAGGTGTCAGATCTCCAGCTTGTAATTCCCGAGGCTTTGTCCCGTCAGAAAAATCTGTGCTGTTTATGTCTTCCAGCAGAGCTGGAATTCAAAACTATCTCTTGTTTTGACTTCTCTAAGAATAAAAGTTTCCAAAAGTACAAGTGGAAAATGATGGTATTATTTTCTGTTCATATAAAATGTAGTTGGAATTTCAGCAACCACTTGAAGCAGTCAATGGGAAAGTGTGTTGAAGCCAGCAGAGCTCTGAACCTTTAATTCCTTGATTATTCAGTTTATTTCTTCTGCTGGTTCCAAAACAATTTGAAATCTTGCACAAAATAATTATTATCAAGTAATTATACTAAATGTGAGGAAAATTAATAGGTTCTAACTTTAAAAATCTATTTAGCTATTGATAAAATTCCTTAGATTCACTTTTGGGTATGTGTTGCTCCCAAAATGCTTCTCCCTTTTCGTTTGTTCCTAGCAAGTAGGCTTTTCTTACTAATTGCATTTCAAAGGTGACAATTTTAAAAAGTGGTCATACTCAGGATATCAGAGATGGCATGTGGGAGATTGAGCCTCACTTTAATATAACTGGATATTTTCACCCAGCGTATGATGGTAAGCCTGTGATGGTGAGTTTTCTCAGGTTACAGGACAGAGATCTTTCACTCCATGAAGCATAGCAGGAAGGTTTGTGTTCTTGCATTTTCCCAAAGCTCTATGAGAAAAAAACCCTGGCATTTTGTTTATTTAGTTACTTTGATTTTGTAGAGTGAAAAGTGAGAGAAGTGATGGTTCATTTTTTTTAATGTTAGATCCGTCCTGTGCATGCTTTCTGCTTTTGCTGCCTTTGAAAAATGATTTTGTTCTCTAAAATAAAGACTTAAGTATTATTCATTATTAAATACTTGCATAAATAGCTGCAAGGTGCTAATTCAGGTTTGGTTTTCACTGAGGAGATAACAAAGAGATGAGCAGTGTTCTTTTTGGGAATATCTCCTATATTTGGAATGCATTTTTAAATTAACTTACCTAACCAGTAGTAGAGCTGGCAGATGTTTTCAGGAGATGCACACTGTTATGCTTTTCTTTGACTGAATTAATGAAAACTTTACCTTGAATGTGTTAAATATTTGGAGTTGGAGAAAGGTACCAGATGCTTCCTTTGAAGTCTTGCTAAAAATGTGATGAACACGTGAAATCTTTACTCGCTATTCAGTGAATGAAGCCTTTTTGTATGTTGAAAGTTTAATTTAAATCCTCCTTCAGACAGCATGTTTTGTGAAATGTTGTTTTCTTTTTTATTATTCATCTGTAGGTTCCTTCAGAGAAATCGGAGTCCTTTGCATCCATGTTGAGACGCTCTCCTTTAATTCAGATGGGGCCTGCCAAAGATAAAATTGCCATTGGTCAAATATTCCATGTTGTAGAAGATGATCTTTACATAGATTTTGGTGGCAAGTTTCACTGTGTGTGCAAAAGACCAGAAGTTGATGGAAAGTAAGTAATAAACTTTATGGTAGGTGAATGACATCTGTGAGTGTCATCCTGAAATGCTTCGCTAAAGGGACTTGAGCATCTTCTGGACTGACCTTGGATAGTTTGTAGGAATTCTGGGGTTTAAACTATGGAAGTTAAGGTATTGTGCAGAATGAAAATTCAGTCATGAACAGATCTGCATAGCTCATCATTGTCTGGAATTCAGTTTCCTTTACACATTTGCATTATTGCTATCTATATATTCCAACTTAGGATGAGCAAAGGAAGTTACTGGGTGTTTAGTCACTGAAAAAAAGGGAAATAGTTGTCAAGCACTGTTTATTAAAATACTTGGGAGTTTTGTGGATTTGGAACTTCAATCCCTTGTTAAGTAGTCTCCTTAGGCAGTAGCTATCTCTACTAAGCATAGATGCATGAGGTTATATACTGGGAAGTTTACACATTATTTGTGATAACACTTTTCATAGCAGATAATCAGTGCTAATGTGGTCAAATATTCCATATTGTAGCAGGTGATTTTACATACATTTTGATGTCAAGTTTCATTCTGTCCTGAAGTAGGGCAACTGTGGTGGAACTAGAACAGTTGTACTGGGGAATACTGTAATTAGCAAACTAAAATATAAGAAAGCAATGAATTCTAGTGAAAATAACATTTACAAGCTTTCTAAACTGTCTTTGGCACCTTATAATTATGTATTTTTCAAGGATACCTTGAATAATTTCATTTGTCTCCAGGTTGCTTGATCCCTTCATTTGTCTCCAGGTTGTTTTAGTAATTATTTTTTAATACATAGGCAAAACACCATCTTTTTGAATTCATAGCATCAGAATACTTTAGTCCTTCTCTTTTCCCTCTGTTTCCCGTAAGAGAGGAGGAGCATTTTTGTTAATCTGCAATGTCACTGTTTTTGAAACATTAAATATGATTCCTGTGATAATCAGTTCTGCAATAGTTGATTTAGCAAAAAGAGATTTAACAGAAATAATCACACATTTGTGTGCAAGACTGCAATAGTATTTTATCAGAGCATTTTTATACTCAGCTTCTTTTTTTGACAGGTCTGTGAGTCCTTTATGCTCATTCCATTTGGCAGCAGGCAGAGATTTTCTTATTCTGTTGCTGCTACTGTGGTGATACAGCCCTTGTTGCTGTTTGCATCTCTTGCTAACTTCAAACCAAGATTAGCTTTGCCTTTCCCACTCCCATTCTTGCGTGCCTGAGAAGTGTTTCTATATTAGTCTCAATCTCTGACCATTCCTTTGGGTTTGTGGTTGAGTTCAGACCAAAACTCCCTGTTCAGCTGCACCAGCCTTCTGCCAGGCCTGCTCATTCTGCACATTGGGAAGGACCCTGGTGAAGCATTGAGGAGTTTGTCCTTATAGATCTTGGATGTCTTCTGGGCACTTTTTCATGTCAGGACATCTTCCCTGCCCTGAATAACCCAAAGTCTACTGTCCTGAAGCCTAGAGCTGTCTTCTGCCACTTTCTTACTCGCTTTCCTTCAGCATGGAATCTCTCATTGGTGGTCTCTTCAGCTGAGACAGACACCAGCTATCACATTCCCAAGCAGTTCTTATCTGCCTGTGTGTAACATGTCCAGCAGAAAACCTGTCCTACTTGGGTTGTCTCGCACTCTGGTGAGAAAGTGTCAGCAAGGCACTTGCTCTGATTGCTTGCTCCCATGTTTGTTACTGTTTGAGCACACATCAGGAATTTGAAGTGCCCTGTGACAATCAAGTCCTGCAATCCTGAGGGGGCCTCTTGTTGTTTGAATGAAGCTTCATCCACTCCCTCTTCCTGATCACACTGTCCACAGCAGACACCCACCATAACAGTCTGTTGGTCTTCTCTCCAGTTTTGGCCCATGGCTCTGAACTCTGCCTCCTTGCATGATTCAAAGCAAGACCTCATGCTCTCATGTCCCTTTATGCTTCCACTGCAGCCTCTTTGCCTTGAGCCATGTTTGCTTGCACAGTTCTTCCCAGGTTTGAGGAGAGGACAGCTTTGTGTTTACCTTCAAATCCCTGACTGCAATTCACTCACCTGGTGAATGCTGAACCCACCACTCGCTGTTTCCTTGTGTGGCATTATGTCCGCGTTTCTCGTCACAGAGAAAAGCAAGGCACAACTTCCCAAGGATATTTTCTGGGAATTGCAGCGAGGAACCTCAGAGAAAGAAAAAACAATTCTTATCTCATTTGCTGCACCTGTGTTGTGCCAAAGTAGAATGAAATATGGAGATTGTTTACCCAAAGTGATGGTGTTTTGTTCCCTTGGCCTGTCAGGGCCAAGCGTGTGTCCAGACTGTTGGTCAGGAGACAGTCACAAGATTCTCTTCAGTTGAGTTGGGTGCTTGTGCAGATTCAGTTTAGATGTAGTGTAATGTAGTATAGAATAACATAGTATAATAAAGCAGTTAATTAGCCTTCTGATATCCATGGAGTCAGATGCATCATTTCTCCCTTCATTAGGGTTGCCCTGCTTTTACTATATGGCGTTTCTATATTGTCATGGTGGTCTGGAATACTGAGATGGCAAGACAAACTGGAGGAAAGGAATGAAAGATGGCTTCCTTAAAAAGCTCACAGGCAAACAAGCATCTGTCCACTCCTTCCTTGCTCTCATCTTACCCTCAATAACCTACACCTTTCCTTGTGGTGCACGTTGCAGAGGTACAGGGGAAGATGAGGCCAGGAGAGCTCATGTTGGAGCAGGTGCTGTAGAGTCAGCTGTCCACTGAATGCTGGCAGCATAAGCCTGGGGCTGAGAAGATCTTGGCCAGTTATATTTTTCGCTGCCTTTTATAATGATAAAAACAAGCAGATCCCTATAAAACTTGTTTATACTTCCTTCTCACTGCTTTTCAGAGGGAATGGAGAGATGGAATTTAATAGCCTGAGTATTATTAACGAAGTTAAATTTGGCACTAAAGGCAGTAGTTCCCAAAATAGTAAAGACAGCATTTGCAACACTGAGGATGTAGTGGATATAGTAGTGTTGCTACTCTATATTCAAATGACTTAAAGCATTCATTTGAGATGTAGGTGACTGATTCAAATCCCTATTCTCCTCAGTTCAGACCAGAAACCTGATTTTTTTCTCAGACTACTTAAGTGTTTAAATGCTATTTAGAAGACCTAATCCTATAAATAAAAATAATTAAATAAGAAAGGAAATAATTTAAATAATTCTTGCCAACTTTTTCCAATTCATGGTGTTTCTGGAATTGAAATTTCTAAAATTTACCTGAATTTGCAAAATAATTGCTGTAGCAAGCAATCTTTTCCCATTTATGTAAAGAGGTATCTCTTGAGGGCATGTGCTTTTGATATTTCTTTGATATTTCCTTGATCATTTGGCTTTTTTCTAACTAGAACTCAACTATTTTAATGATATTATAATACAGTTTTCTTTTTCTTATATGATGTCCTGTGCTCTTTGAAAATGCTACAGTTTATTTGAAAAGAAACAAAAGGCTCTTGCGTATAAAACTTGTTCTCTTGAACTGCTCAGTCCTGTTCCTAACAGTTGTGTCCAGGTGAAAGACCCTGTAGTGCTACCACCATGTGGCCATAAGAAAGGATTTCACCCTAAAGACTGTCTTGGGTAAAAAAGCAACTGGAAAAAAAAAGGTGTCCCTCACTTGGAAAATTTGAAGTAGCTAAATAAATCTTTTCCCCTCAGTTCTAAAAAAGTTCTCAGCTTTAAAAAAAACCCTGAAACACCTAAACCAAAACCCCAAACAAAACCCCAGAAACTTTAAGGAAAAGAACCCTTAGAGCAGTAATGCAAAATTTAAATTAAATAAATATTTGAAGAGCCTTCTAGCTATTTTTGTTTGCTTTTCATTGATTGCTTTCCTTTTTTTGGACATCTGTTTTATAGAATTGCAGAAAATACATTTTGTTATCAGCACTGATGGTATTGAGATTGGAAGAAAGCATTGGTTTCATTAGAGATCAAGTATATTGTTGGTAAAATCTCACTGGGGCCAGGCAAGGATGTATTTGATTATAAATATCAGTATAATTTTGTTATTTGGGGTTTATTTACTGTGTATTAGAGAGTATTTATTACTCTTACGATTTTAAGATCTGATGTAATATATGCTGTACTTATTAAATACATACTACAATTAGTAAACACATTTCTTGATACAATCTGACTTAACAGCTTTATTAAATTTGCATTTTATACCAACAGCACAGTAATTCTACTAAATATCCAAAGTTTATACAAATGAGAAAGGGTCTGTAGTGAAATAAGATTCCTTTTCAGCAATGGGAAGAAAATATATTTTTTCTCTCTTTTAACATGCAGAGGAATTGAAGTCCCAAAGAAGAAAGTGTCTGTTTTACATCTCCAAATAAGCAACAACTTAATCCATGACAGAAAGGTGCTGTTAAAACCTGCTTCTGTCATTATCAGATGGAATTCCTGAGAAGCAGAAAATATGGGAAGGGATTGTGCTGACACTGCCTCTTGCATGGTCTGCACCTGTACTGTTAATGACCAATTCCCATCAAAAGCACAATGGCTTTCAGCAATTTTCTAAAACGTAGGATTGCAGGACCAGCTTCCAAAGAGGATTAAACTGCACCTCTCCATGCCAGTGTAATGAAGCTTTATTTTCAAAGACTGCTGTAACCCTCCAGCAACTCCAGTATTATCAGGCTGTAGGATCAGAAAGACACTTCCTTTATGCTTGAGTGTGCAGCTGGTGCAGGGATTTCCAGTATATCCTGTGGCAATTTTACTTGACACCTTTTATACAGTGCATATTTGCCAAACTTAAATAGCAGAGAAGGGAAGAAATCATTTGATGCCGGTTGTGATTTAGAACATGACAGCTTAATGACCACCTTAAAATATTACCTGATGCTGTTTCTGCAAATTGTATCAAAATATTTACTCTGTTTGAATGACTGCCAGGGTGAATTTTATTTGGGAAACATTTTACATTCCTCTCTTTTTGTTCTATTTTTAAAATATTTTATAGATAAAGTCAGAATGGAATCCAATTTAAACTAATCTGGTTTCTTAGATTAGGTAATATGAATAAGGCTGGTTGTTTTCTAGCACATTCATTTTATTAAGACAGTCTTAAATTTATGTTAAAAGTAATAGGGGAAACTGTTTAAAAGATCTTGTAAGATTAAAAAATCAATTTTCTAAAAGAAGAAAAAGAGGTGCATGAAGAGAGATGCTCTTCATGGGAAAGGATTTCAATAAGACTCTGTTTGGTTTAGTTCCAGTTTGTGTATTAAACAGAGTAACCATGTGTTAAGCTGGAGGGTAAGTTTGGAGTTCCCTGCTCTGTTTTGATGCCATGTGGATATGCTTTTTGAACAAGTCCATCTCAGCCCAAATGAGCTGCCTCACACAAAGCACCCTGCTCTCAGTGCAGCAGAGACCCTCATACAAGGGGACATGTCAGTGTCTGGTTCAGTCCTTGCCTGCTGACCCCTCCTTGCCCTGACTGTTCTGTATGCAATGGTGCAATATTCCCATGAAAAGGTTTAGAGAGAGATGTTGAAAACATAACATTTCTATCTCTTTCCTTTAACACACATAATGACCAAACAACTGGCAGGAGGCTATACTGACTGAGACTCAGCATTCAGCTCCCATTCCCAAGGCCTTTGCTCTTTCTTTGCCAGGGGAATCCCAGGCATCAAATTCATGTTTAACCATATTTACTCCCTAGACTATATATTTATTCTCTGTCCTCTACTGTTGCTGATTGGAGTGGTGCTGGTCTGCCAACCTGGCACATCCTTTGGCTTTCAAGCTTTGAATGTTGATGGTACTATTACTGCTTAAAAAAAAAGGCAATAATGTCATATATAAAGAAAATATATATTGCTGCAGTAACACTGGGTTTAGTTGTACATATTTGTTTTTACAAATATGGTCTACTTCCTTTTTGCTGTCTGTTGCCAACAAAATAGCACTTATCTGTAATATGTAATTCTCAACAGGAAAGAAGGAAATTGCTAACCAGCAGTACAAGTGATACAGTAAATGATGCTTTTGCAAGTACCATTTTCAAACATGCACAGATGTAGAGAAAACAGGTCATATGAAAGAGACTGGCAACCTATAGAAATTCAGTGATTTCTTAAAAATTAGTTATGTGTGTTGAAGTTACTGATAAAAGCAGAGGATGCTGGATTGGTGTGGAAAATCACTTTTGATTTCTGTGATGTTGTCTTGTTTAGAAAACAGATCCACTGAGAAACTTTTTTTTTTAACTCCCAATTTTGGTATCTGAGGGGAATGCACACTGCTCTGACAGAATTATCTCATTCTATTTAGGTGTTCAAATTATGGCTGTTAGCTCATTGGCATTAAGTCAGTGGTTTCTTCCTTTCCCTGCTTCCCTTTTGTTGCAGTTTTCATTCCCAACAGATCAGTCTTTTTCTTACAGGTTTGTCTATTAGTTATTCACACTGTAAAAAAACCCTTACAAGAAGATTTGAGAGAATGTGTAAGCACTCTGCCGTGGTTTAGGAACAGCACTCCCCAGTTTAGTGCCCCCTTGCCCCAAGACTCTCCCAAACCAGATGCCTCTTGCTTGCTCCCCCCTCCTTCCACCATTTCCACTTCCTGTTCTGAGGATAGAGTTGAGAAAAAGGTGAAAGATTAAGGGTTGAGATAAGAACAATTTACTGGAAATAGCAATGAGATTAGAAAACCAACAGTAAGAGCAGCAATATTAATAACAAAAGTGTACAAAAATGGGTGATTTACATGCAGAGATGCTCACTGAGGACCCTGATGACAGAGTTTCCCCCTCCTGCTATGATTTTTCTTGACCAAGCCATGCCCTTCTTCCTGGAAGTGAGAATCCCTTATTTCCACCTCTGGCAGTGATGTGTGGTAGTGCAGAATAACAACCTGGACATGCCCACATGGCTCCAGGCGCTGCTCCCTCACAGCTACTGTGAAAATTTTGTCCTGTCTCTCACAGGAAATGCATTTCCTTCCTGCCTTCCTTCCTGCCTTCCTGGCTCCTTCCCTCCTTCCCTCCTTATTTATACCTGATCCAGCCTCATTCTCAGTATTCTTTTTTTTTAATACAGACTGTTAATATATATTTCCAATAGAAATATAATGTAGTTATATTTCTAAGTAATTGCAATTTTGTATTGTTGTATCTATTCTGCATTATGCAAATCAGTTAGTCTTTTTTCAGCTTGCAAATTATTGCTCAGCTTTATACCAATACTTTACTACTGAACTGTTAGAATTTACAGTTCTGTTGTGTGTTTTTAAGCGGTTTAGAGGTTGCTGCATTGCAGCAGTATATGACATGTTCCTTATACTGTGTTCCTTCTAACATTTTTGGAAAATTTTCAAAATAATTTTTGCTCATTTATGCATAATTAAAGGAGAAATTACAAAACTTATTAAAATACCTGGTATTAAAATCTTATTTAGTCAACATGACCACTTACCTGGTCTTTCCCAGAAAGTTATCTTTATTCTTTTGTCATCAGCTGAGATTTTTTTGGTGTTGTTTTGGTTTTTCATTTGTTTGGAAAGTATTTCTTGCCTATTAGAACAAAAACCAGTAGTGGCATAAGTAAGCAGCTTGGGAGAATTTGTAAGTCTCTATCACAGTGATTTCCTTTATGCCTATAAGGTCAAATGGTTTAGGTCTATCAGTGCGATGTTGCTGATATTTGTAACACTAAATGGCTGTCTGAAATCAAAGCAGTTTTTATACTTTTCTGCTCCTTCTTCCAAGTTCTCCTACCTATCAGGTAAGCATCTTCTTACTGGAGGACAATATTCCTCTGCAGTTTGAAAGACGAATTTAGACTGTGTTATAATTTCTGAATTGTTAAATAATTATGACCTGTTCACATTTGCTGAAGTATAAAATGAATAGTGCGCACGCACTTTCCTGAATCTCTTCCAGTTTGTATTTTTTGTGGAAAACACAACCAGACAGCCGGTCTCCACATTGTGAAAACCAGTCTCTTTCTGTGATTAAAATGATGAGAATGTCATGTTGAAATTCTCTGGGGACCAAGGTGGTTTTCACTAGTCATCAGCAAACTTGGGTTATGGCACTCTGATCAGCCTTTGGTCTCCAACTATGCCCAAATACCAGGGAGAAATGGTTAGCAGGACTGATGATGTTGTCCTGTTCCCACATACCAACATTGCAACTTAAAAAGGAAGCCTTATTATTTATATTGAAGAGGACTAAATTCAAGGAGGTGGCAGGAGCTGCCTTTTCTACAAAGCTTCCATATAGTGCAATTCACCATTGCTCCGAGCCCAAACAATGCACGTGGTGCCACTCTGTCTGCTGTTGAACAATTTCAGCTTGCTTTTTTAAAAACAGGCACGAAGAATAGCTCTGTGATTGCAAACTTGGTCAGTGTGCTGAAGCAAATAACCTCTAACTTATTTATAGCAGCATGCATTTTGGAAATTATAGCATTTTTATCCCCTATGGACGCAGCTTATTATTTGCTTGGTTACTTTACAATTGTGACTGTTTTTGCCACCCACTGTATATCATTCTTCAGTGGTTATTTTCAACCACAAATGGAGGTGTTGGCTTTGTGCAGTTCTGTAATACACAAGACAGTGCTTCCAAAGTTCCTGGAGCCCAAAGTCTGTAAACATTTTTTTTTTGACTACACTATTAGTTTTTCCTCCCAGATAGGTACTTTAGAGTTTAGTTAATGTAATGATACCATGGGACAGGTGTTGGTTTTCAACAGTACAACTAGTCCATATTAATGAGGCACCCTGGGCAGCATTTGATACAGAAAATACAACACAGACCTAGGAATACGGCCACAGCAGTGCACATGAGCTTGCTAATCAATTTTTATCCTTAGCTTTTGCCTCTATCATTAGTTTCAAGTAGCAATGATTTATGAGATCCAGTGACCTTTGTAAGAAAAACCCTTACAAAACTAGTAGCATTTATTGATAAAAAAAGTTTTGCCAGTTCGATTTTCCCAGGGCATTGTGATAAATGAGAGATGGAATATACGTGTAAAATGTCTTGGGAGAACAAAGCAGACCATAGGTGGCCTGGAGCTTTTTTGGCAATGTCAAAGTCTGTAAATACTCTTTAAGCCACACATTTTCTCATATGTGGACGTGCACACATACACAAGAGAAAAAAAAAGTCTTGGGAAGCTTCTTACTGCATTGGGAGGCTTTAGTGTCGTCTGTCGGAGATGAGTAGTTAAACTCTCTTTTCCCCTAATCCAGGTGCTAGCTGTCAAGAACTGCAGAAAATAGAATTATAAACTCATGACTTAGCAGAAGAATTAAAATTGTTTCTAGTATTTTATTCTGAGATTGATGAGAATAAATGACTTGAATCTCTGTGTGCAGCATATTAGGAATATTCCCCCCTCACCTTTGAGAAAGCCTTGCTGTTAGCACAAAATTTCACTTAAATACCACTAGTAAAGTGTAATTAATTTTCTCAATAGCTAGACAAGGCTCACAGAATCTCAGCCAGTCCAGATGCAGAAGATTATGAATTTTATTGAAAACTCTTAAAATGCTCCCCAGCATATTTCACTCATCAGTGGCTCTGGGTGAAATGGGTGAGGTAGGCTCCTGCCAGTTATAAAAATGTGGTACTTTTCAGGAGTACAGGCAACTGTACTTGCCTAAACCACTGAGCAAGTTGTTGATGTTTATGGCTTAAAGTCTGGTCAGTTTGACCTGTACTTGTAACTTAGGTAAGGGTTAGATGAGAAAACAGTCCAGGTTATTGTAGCACTATAACTGCTTTTATTAGGTTGGGTATAACTCTGTTCTAAACCCTCTTGTCAGCATAGAGAGTTGAGCTGCAGTGCTGTGCTGATGTGGCCTTTGATTTCATTTTGGGAGACAAGCTTGGACTAAACTGGCTCGTGTTCTGCATGGCAATCCTCTGAGAGGTGTAGACTTGCCCAGAGACAGAAGCTATTTAGTTTCTAGGTTGAGAAATGGAATTAATGATGTTTGGGACCAAATGTGAATTATAAGACTTCATATAACAAAGATCTTACTCAGGAAAATTAATGCTATCGTATAACCATGGAGTGGTAATTATTCACCCCTCTGGAATAGTTTCAGTAGGTGAGTCTGAGAAGGGAATTAACACAGCTAGGGAAACACTGCAGGTAATATATATCAACCTCGAGCTCTTAGAAGGCATGAGTCAGGCCTCCCACAAATAATGATTTTAAAGTTGCTTTTATTTTTTGGTTTATATCTTTCTGGGTTATTTAGTTTTTGGGTTCACATAATTTTTCTTTAATTTGGCAGATTAGGAATTTTTAATTAAACTTAACTTTTTTTGAAAATGGCAATTTATCTTCTGTAACAGATAAAATTGTTTATATTAGTAAAGCTGGAGATTTACAGAATTATTTCACTGATAATTCCTCTCAGTCTGCTACGTAATATGAAGATTACTCAGGCTGGAGGCCAGTACCTAGCCATGTACCCCAGGGGTCAGTAATGGGTCCAAGTCCTGTTTAACATCTTCATTCATGACCTCAGTGGTAGGATGAGAATGTACCTTCAGCAAGTTTGCACAGACTGCAAAACTTGCAGGAGTTGTTACACAGGGTGACTGTGCTGCCATCCAGAGCATCCTCAACAGGCTGGAAAAATGGTGTGATGGGAACCTCACCATGTTCAGCAAGAGAAGTGCAAAGTCCTTCCCCTGGGAAGGTACAGCCTCAGACACCAGGACATACCAGGGGCACTGGGATGCAAAGCAGCTTGCCAGAAAAGGCCTGTGGGGTCCTGGTGGGCATCCAAGTTGAACATGAGGCAGCACTGAGTCGTTGTGGCAAATAAAACTGAACAGTGTCCTGGGCTGCATTAGACAAGCAGGTGGCAGGATGCAATCCTTCTCCTCCACTTAGCCCTGGCGAGGCCAGACCTGGAGTGCTGTGTCCAGTTCTGGGCTCTGCAGTTCAAGAGACAGTGCAGTGAAGGGCCCCTAAGATGCTGAAGGGAGTGATGAGGAAAGGCTGAGATAGTTGTGGCTGTTCAGCCTGGAGAAGAGAAGGCTCAAAGGGATTTCATCCATGTGTGGAAATACCTCAAGTGAGTGGGCAAAGAGGGCAGAGCCAGGCTCTTATCATCAGTGCCCAGTGATGGGCCTAGGGGCAGTGGGCACACACCAGCACACAGGAGGTTCCTTCTGAACATCAGGAAAGAGCTTTTTACTGTGAGGGTGACTGAGCACTGACACAGGTTACCCAGGGAGGTTGTGGAGTCTCTATTCTTGGAGATACTTAAAAGCAGTCTCTGGCCATTGATGATTTATTTAGTCACACATTTTTATTTGAAGTCACCAGTTGGTGCAGAGGGATCGTTCAGCAGAGGGAGGAGTGGGTGTTTACTGCAGCTTGGAATAGGCCCAAAAGACTGATAAAATTAATTCTGTTACTCCTACACACCAAACCCATGACAGATGCTTTTCTTCCCCTGATGCTTTCTGTAACTCCTTGCCCGCCTGTTTAGATGCCGTTGTCCAACCAGGGCACAAAACCAGGTAGATTCCTACAAAGCAAGGTAAGGCTTTTAAGGCTGAGTGTTGCCAAACTGTGTAGGGGATTTGGCTGCTTTGCTGCTACTAGGCAGCACAGCAATTCCAAATTAAAAAATGTGTGGTGTTTAGAGGCAAAAATAAATAACATTTTATTACATGTCTGTTATTTAAGACTAATTTATTTTCCTTTTCTGCTCACTAATATGCTAACAAAACCCACAGTCTTGCTTCTTGTCTTTTCACATGCACTTGTGTGGAGCTCGGACAGGAATAGCAAATGAGTATAATTTTTGTACCCAATGTTTTAGAGCAAGAAGCAGAGGTAATAGTACTAAAGTAACACTTAGGTTGTGTGTATATGCTCTTACTGAGTAAGGAGCATCTGATAACACTGACAACCCTGCTGTTGTGACTACTTGCCTGACTTTTCTTTAAAAAGGATAGAATGTTCAAGATAGAATTTAAAATTCTAGGCAGGTATTGCTGTTGTGCTGGAAGAACTGCAGTGTAAGTAAAGACCCATATATTTAAAAAGAAAAAAGGGGGTTTGGGAAAGTGTTCTAAGAGTATTCAGTAGCTGTTAAAACTTGCCTTAATAGATTTTGGAGTCTGTGTGTGGTCACTGCTGCCATGGCTCTGTCAGCATTTTGGGCACGATAGCAGCCAAGCAGGGATGCAGATGTCTTTTGCTTTGTGAACTTGCTGAACGTAGCCGTGATTTATGGACACTGAAATGTCAAGTATGATGAGAACCAATCATGGAGCATTTTTTTAATACTACACCAAAGCTCTTTTTCCTTCTGTGATAGCTGTCAAGAAAGGCAAATGTTCTATTTTCCTGTCTTAGCATTTAACAATTTTTTTTTTGCCTAAAGAACTTAAAATCCAGTCCCAACTTGGGTGAGAAATAACAACAGCCCCCCAGTTCTTTAAATACTGAAGGGATTGTTCTGAAAAATACTGAAGCTATATTTTGAATAATCTGATTTGAGACTTGGCAGGCTCTGATCACATGGAGAAGCACACATAATGTGGTCACACTGTGTAAGCATGTACCCACTTAACCAAGAAACTGAGATATGACTCTAAAGGCAGAGAAATAAACATTGAATACAAGAAAAAAAAGCCAATCATTTATTAGTGTTTGGTGACTTTTTGTTCGTAGGGTAAGAGGAAAAAGGCTTAAGCAGTTTTTCTTTGATTAATGATTTTAGAAGAAATGAAAAATTGCTTACATGTCCTCTGAAACTTCATGTTCTTTATTTTCAGAGTAGTTAGCAGGCCTTGTAAAAGCAGTGAGATTTTACTGAATGAGTTTCATGATTCCTATAAAACTATGTAAATAATTTCTTTATGGAAATGCTCAACATGCATGTTTAACTTGTCTGAAATCTTCTGGAAGTAATGGAGCATTAGTTTAAATATTTAAATTTTTAAAAAATTATAATCTATAATGTGAAAACCCTATCGAGTTTTCAGGTCTTTTCCATACATCATAAGGAAGTGTAAGTAGCATAGAAGTTTAATTTATCTGCAATTTGTACTCATTAATTTCAAGTATTAACATAGAGATCCTAATCTCAGTGGTAATTATAAGTTGATTGCTAATCTGTCCTTCCACTTGAAGAGTTCAGTTACTTCTTTTCCTGTGACTTTATATATTTGAAGTTATATAAGAGTTTGAATCTTTCAGATCAAGTAGTGCGTGTGCCACCTCACTCATCTTTGGGTCGCTGGTGCCGGACCAGTCTATTACCACCTAAGTGCGAGATTTTGTTTCCCCTGAAGCCTTTCAAGACTGTTCTTGGCAGCTGGCTTGACAGAGCTGCTGGAGACGAGACTGAAACGCTCTCTGCTTCCTCCAGACACAGCTCAGTAAACAAGCTGTGATCCTCTGCTTGGCAGGAGGCAGAGCTGATGCGGCTGCCAGCCTGGGAGGGGATGCAGAGCAGCACTGATGCGTGGCAGCAAATACAATATCCTTTTCTGGGACTTTGACTTGAATAAGGCATTGCTGTAGTGTGGAGGTTTGTGAAATACTTGCCTGCTTCTGCGAGATTTATTAAGAGCATGCTTAGCTTGGGCCTGGAGTACACACCAGTGGTGCACTTAGCCAAAACTAAATGATAGTAAGTGAGTGGAAAGGAATAATGTATGGCAAGAGTAAATTAGGCTAACGTGCTAAACAGTGATTTAAGCTTAAAAAAACCAAAAATTAAGAAAGGAAGTTTGAGGGGATTTATTATAGAATCGTGTAATGGTTTGTGTTGGAAGGATCATTATAGATCATGTAATTTCAACCCACCCACCATGAGCAGGGACACCTTTCCCTAGACCAGGTTGCTCTGAGCCCCATCCAGCTGGGCCTTGAAGGGATGGGGCATCCATAACTTCTCTGGGCAACCTGGTCCAGTATTTCACCATCCTGTGATTATTTCTGTGACCTTCCTCTGGTCTCAGTCCAACAGGTCCACGTCCTTTGTCAGGACCCAGGACACACCTCTGGCTGTCCAGGACACCAGGACCCCTGCTAGGGGTCTCAGAGACCCTGTCACAGAGCCCAACACACCTGTGGTTTTGATTATGACCCATGGAGCAAATTACCAACCTTATATGAAGATCAGCAAGCCACAACAGTTTAGGTAGAATAATAGTGAAATTATCATGGGCTGGAAAAGAAGATTTTGGGTGTTTTGGTATGGGGGTTCAGGAAGCAAGATGGAGGGAACTGGGTGTGTCCAGCCTTTCTCCTTCTTCTTCTTGGCCTCCATCTTCTGCTGTGATGTTGGCACTTGGGGATTGGTTTAGAATAGAGGTGCACTGTCTAGCATGGGTGATAGGTATTGGAAGGTAAAAGTAAATATGATATACGTAATTTGTAGTACAAAAGACAACGCAGCCTTGGGAGCGGGCGGAGAGTGCCTGGAACTGTCTTGCTGAGCTGACCTCGTCAGGGCAGGAGAAAATTTTTTATAGATAAGATAAAATAAACAACCTTGAGACCGAGAAATGAAGAGCTCTGACTCCTTCTTCAAGCGCCGGGCTGGGAAAAGAGACTTTCGAACTTTTCTCGGGGTCACTCTGACCCGCTAGAGATCCCGACAGTCCTTAGTGTGTTTTGGGCCCAAGAGCTGTGTGCAGTACTCATGTGGGAATCTCAGGAGGGCAGAGTAGAGTGGCAGAATCAGCTCCCTTGACCTGCTGGTGATTACACTGCTTTTGATGCAGCCCAGAGCACAGCTGGCTTTCTGGGCTGGAGGTGCACATTGCTGGATCATGTTGAGTATCTTGTCCACCAGTACTCCCCGCTCAGGGCTGCTCTCAATCCATTTTCTTTCCAGCTTGTACTTGTGCTTGGAATTGCCCTGACCCATGTGCAGGACCTTGCACTTGGCTTTGTTGGCCTTTGTGTTTTTCACATGGGCTTATCTCTCAAGCCTGTCAGGGTCTCCCTGGATGGCATCCAGTGTGTTGACTGTACTACACAGCCTGGTTTCATTGGAAAACTTGCTGAGGGTGCACTTGGTCTCACTGCTTTCACCCTCTGTAAGTTTAGTTTTTGTGTTTGAGTTTGTCCAGGAGCTCCTTGGTCATGAACATAGGCCTTCAGGTGTTTTTGCCTAAATTGCTCTTTGTGATCCTTGAGAATTAACCAGCTTTCTTGAGCTTCACTTCCCCCTAGGGGTTTATCCCATGGTTCTTTCCAAGCAGATCTCTGAACAGGCCAAAGTCAGCTCTCCTAAATCCAGGGTGGTGAGCTTGCTGTGAGCCCTTTCCACTGCCCTAAGGACCTTGAACTCCACCATTTTATGGTCACTGCAGCTCAGGCTGCCCGTGAGCTTCATATTCCCAACAAGCCCCTCCTTGTTGGTGAGAACAAGGCCAGCACAGCACCTTGGGAACGACTGGGATTGTCCAGCCTGGAAAAGAGAAGGCTTCAGGGTGACTGAATTGTAGCCTTCCAGTACCTGAAGGGAACTTACAGGAAGAGTGGGGCAAGACCGTTTTCAAGAGCATGTAGTGACACAACAACAGAAAATATGTTCAAATTGAAAGAGTGGATTTACATTAGATATCAGGAAAAAATTCTGTATTGTGAAGGTGGTCAGTCCCTGAGGTGATGAGGCAGAACTGAGGTTGACCAGGAAAGCTGTGTATGTTCCGTGCCTGGAAGCATTCAGGGATAGATTGGATGGGCCTCTGAGCAACCTGGTCTAGTTAAAGGTGTCCCTGCCTATGGCAAGGGGCTGGAGCTAGTTAATCTTTAAGGTCCCTTCCAAACCAAGCCATTCCATGATTCTATGACCTTTCCTCTTTGGCTCCTCTGTCACTGAAGATGGACATTACCATCAGCGCATTGCAGGAGCCTCCTGGATTATTTATGCCCTCCTGTGCTGTCCCTCCAGCAGGTATTGGGGTGGTTGAAGTCCCCCATGAGGGTCAGAGATTGTGAATATTGCATCTGCTTGGTCTTCCTGACCAGGTGACCTGTAGTAGGCCATAATGTGACTTGTCCCTGCTGTCAGTTTAATCCTGAGACACAAACTCTTGGTCTGCTCCTCATCCCTTACAATTTAGAATTGGTAGAGTTTGTCTCCGTTTCTTCACATCATAGATGAAATTTGAAAGGGCTTTCTCTGAGAATTTTCCATTCATTATAAGAAAAAATAATCATGCTAGGTGTTAGTTCTTCTTCTAGCTTTGTTCATCAGCCTTTAGATCTATGAATATGCCTGTGGCAAGATATTTAAGGACCCTAATATTAGTTGAAGGGTGAGGATTTTCCTCCTTTAAAGTGAATTAAAAGCTGTTCAGTAACATCATTGATCAGATCCTTGATAAGATTGAGATTGCAGGCATACTTTGGCATCAGTACTTTCACATACTCAGTGCCAGGATACCCAAGTGCAGTCATGTGTTTTACAGCTAGTGTGCAGAGCAGGCAGGCCTGTCTTATTTAAATAAACCTCTATAGAGGTATAAATACTAGAAATTCTTGTGCTGTTCTAAAATAAAGTATCTGAGGATAAAGTCTTCACATGTCTTTAAGATTACTTGCTCTCAACTTGTTTGTCGAGAATAAAAGCCAAAACTTCAAGACTCCCGAAATCTGGCTAGCTCACACATAAGGAAACTTCCAATTTGTGGGTTCACTTCTTTTTTCTGGCATTAAACACATCTCTTTTTTTTTTACTATTCTGGAGCTTTCTTCTGTAGCTGCTTAACATAATAACATCCTAGTATTTTGAGTCTAAAAACTGAAACTGAAAGAGCAGTAGAGAACATGCTGTTACTATCTTTGCTATTAGTGATAAAATGAACAATATTCTTTGTGTTCTGTTCATGGAAATCCAGCGATTTGTTTATTTTAGAATGCAATTTTCTTCTTCTCCTTCTTTTTTCCTTTTTCTTTTTTTGTTAAACCAATTCACAGTCTTAAAACATACCAAACAGTTCTTTCTCTTTGACTTCATTATGTATGACTTCATCTGTTGTATGGTCTGCATGAGTTAAAGAGCAATTGCTAAATCTCTTATTAGCTTCATACTAATCATTCAAAAACCTTAATACTCTTTGCAAGCAAAGATTTCACTCCCTAGAAAAAGGTCTGCACATTTTGCATATTGTGAAATGAATTGTGTCCCTGCTCCCTTCTGTGGGTTTGGAACTAGATAATCTTTAAGGTCCCTTCCAACCCAGGCCAGTCGATGATTCTGTGATAGGAAGAAGGTGAAGGTACCACTTCTGGTGTTGTGCTAGAAGGCTACTTTGGTTTCTTAAACATGCTCACAAACATGGTAATATAAATAATAGAAGTGTTATTTCCTTAAAGGGAAAGTTGACAAAAATCATTATTTGAAGAGTAGCAATAATCTATGTGAAGTGATTTTTTTTTCTGCTAATAGATAACTAATAATAGAGGTGCATGTGCAATATCACGGATGTGTTAAATTTTCCCTGACCCATTATTTGCACAATCTAAATGTGTGTGAAATACAGATGTGGTTGGCTTGTTCCACTTCTCAGTTCCGTTGAGCCTTTGCGGTGAGGATTTAAAATTACAGCTCCGTTGATGTACCTTTGGAAGGGACATCGGGCTTCTGTAATTCCAAATCCCACGCTCAAGTTTTTCGTCTTGGTCCAAGTGGCAGCCTTGAGTTGGGTGCGGGTGGGCGGGAAGGGCGGGAGGGCGCGTTGCTGTGTTTCTGATGGAGATGAAATCCACTTGTGCAAGTGCCGGGCTGTCTCCAGAGCAGCACAGTGTCACGCAGCCCCTCCGAGGTGCGGAGCGCGGCTGGGCGGGAAAGCTGTATACACTGTACAAACAGAGCACTAAAGCGGCAGTACACTGAGTCATTCTTCGCTCTGTGTGAGAACTGAGGGGGACTCTATTCACCGCCTTTGTGCCGGTGTCTGTCAACAGCGCTGTTTGAGGCCAGCCCCATTGTGCCGGCCAATGTTTCTTATTGACCCGAGTCTGTGCCCGCAATGTTCCCAGGGTCGAAGTTGCGAGCGAGAGAATGTTTGAAAAGGGGTAATCGTGGGCTAAATGCGTTTTGCTGCATTGTCGTCTGACCTATTAAATCTAAACTGCGGTCCGCGTTCATGCAAACAGGTAATTATGTAGTCACAGCTGCAGCCATTGACATCTGGTTACCGCCCCGTGGAAAAAGGGGATGGAGTGCTCGCCTCTCCCTCCAGGCTCTCAAACGCTGAACTTTAATGATATTAACTGAAAATAGAAGGTGGATTAGCAAGACTGACAGGTCAACAAGGTGGATACTTTATCCAAGAAGGCAGAAATAAGTCTGAGTGCAGTTGCTTGGGTATTTCTGCTGCCTTATGCGTCAGATTTTTCCCATAGCTGCAGGCTTTGCTGGGCTCTAGAACCAGTTATTATTTAAGGGTTTTAGATCAGGAGAAGCACCCAAATACTTCTGTCATCCTGTTGTACAAAACAGTTCTGCAGACAGCCACATTTATTGTTTTGCAAGCAGCTTACAGAGGTTCTGGTCCCCATAGGAGGAGTTACCAGGATTTCCAGATAAAAGATCCTCATTATCAATAAGCCAGCATTTCAAAATGTAGTGGTAAGTGTACAAGGGTGATAAAACATTCCTGGCCATAAATTATTTTAGGAAATTGTTTTTTCTTTTAGTGTTCTTTGGAACTGGGGGCATAGTATTTGCATGTAAATTAGTCTGACACATCCTCTTTCTCATCTCCCTCTGCTCTCTCCCTTTCTACTGAGAGGGAAGAGATCTCTACAGAGCATACAGAATTATTAAAACAGCTTGCTTTTCTGTCCTGCACCACTTTCAGCACTGGGATAGATAACAACCACTATAGAAATTAGCTGAGAGGGTTACAAGGTCCTGAGTGACTTTCATGGCACATAAAGGCTGGGAGCACTGTCAGTGCTGGGCAGCCCTGGGTGCAGGGCAGGAGAGAAGTGCAGCCAGCTGATAAATCCCTCCTTTAAGGGATCACTTGCAGGGATGAATGGTTATCTGCTTCTGCTTGCATTTGCATCCCAGTGCTGCTCCTTAGGAGTCAATTATTCTGAAGTGCTGTTGCAATGTGGACTGTCAGGAAACGGAGAGTAGGTGTTATTTATATTATGATATAAATATGTAGATACAGATACATGGATGTAATCTTCCAATATATGATCTTCTAATGTTATGGGAGGACTGTGATTGCCAAAAGAGTGAAATGTTCTCCCTTAAAGGTATATCCACTGTTAGAGATCAGAGAGCTGATTCTTCATTCATGGAGCAGGGAGCAAGAAAATGTGCTCTGCTCAGATTCAAGGGAACCTGTTTGTATTGTGGATCTCTCAGATTGCCTTGTGCAGGCATCTGTTATGAAATTAGCTTTTTCTTTCTTTTTTTGCTGGTTGACTTTTACTTGATTTCTACCTTCTTCTACTCCTTACAGGCCTCTAGGGAATGGACTGATTTTCTTATGAAAAAAAGCAAGGTGAAAATGTGCAAACCAAAAATATTTCAAGTGTATGTAGAAATGTGTTGGAATTTCTGTGTTTTTCAGGCAGAGGACAGT
>NW_005054423.1:655881-728430 GCF_000277835.1 Geospiza fortis
ATTGCATCTTCACAGTTATCTGATTCTGTGGCTCTTCAATACTTACTGCTGTAAGAAGGAATAAATTTTCATAGCAACATTTCTAGGCTATACCAGGACTATATACAGTCTCTTTGCTGCCTTTGCATCAACATAGTTTTTTCTAAATATACAGAAAGTTCTATTTGTGCATTCCCTGGTAGATGTATTAAGTTCATAAAAATACTAAATAGTTGTAGGAATTTGTTGTTTTTCACTTATGTAGCTTTGTCTTCTAAACCACTTGCCTAATTCTCTGCTTAAAAATTAATATTCAAAATAGACTATTTCCTTTTCAGTACCTGCTGTTATTTTTCAGTATAAAGGGAATACCAAGGAATGATGTAATCCAAAGGACTCAATTGTCTAAATCAGTGTTCTCGTCAGCTGTATTGTCTGTAGAGGAGATAAATGTGACAGAAGATTTATCCTGCAGAGGTCTGTAAATACCTTACACTCCTTAAAATACTTTAATTCTGTAACTGAGAAAACCTGTTGTACTTCAAATATGAAAAGTCAGGATGAATTTGAAATGAGAATTGTTAGCAGAGATCAAGAAGTTTCCTGGTTAAACTGTCTTTTTCCCTGTCTTACCGAATAAGTAAAACTTGATCAAACTTTTAATTTGGGTACTCTAGTTTTGATGTCATGTGCATCCTGTGATGTCTCAACTGTAATTCTCAGCTGTCTCTTTATGTAATTCAAAAGGAGTTATAAGAATACACTTTCCAAGGAGGCTGAGTTGACTTGGCTTTACAGATGTCACCCAACTTACTGAAATAGGCATTAACCACTGCAGCATTCTTGTATGTTTGGAAACTGGTGCTGTATAATGAAAGAAAAGTTGAAAACTTAGATATAGGAATTATTATGTGCTCAGTAGTTCAGAGCAATAAGGTAGTAACATTAATGTAATCAAGGGAAGTCTTGTATGGTATACATGGTTTAACCTCTTGTTTCAGCAAACAGGACATCTTAGACAAAATTCTTATAGTTCTAGACAAAATAAGAGAGCAGAAATATAGAGTTCTTGGATGTGCACTGAAGACTGATTGCCTGCACATGCAATATGTGTACTCAACATTCTGGCCTGCGCTTGGTGAGAATAACTTCAGTGTGGGCTCTAAGGTTCTTTCTGAAGTTATTATGCTTACTGGTAAAGT
Source organism: Geospiza fortis (assembly GCF_000277835.1). NCBI lineage: Eukaryota > Metazoa > Chordata > Aves > Passeriformes > Thraupidae > Geospiza > Geospiza fortis. The sequence continues at coordinate 657,063 of NW_005054423.1, forward strand.
CAACCTTGAATATGATGCATATTTATGCAATTTATGTATAGTGCATATATAGGCATCATCTAAATGGCCTTTGTTTGTGTACCTTTCTTAGAAGGAGAATAAAGTGTGATTAAAAAGAAAAAAAATTATATGAGAAATTGGTTGGCTTGTTTCAACAAAGGGCCCCAGGATATCATAACCAGTGTGTAAAAATTCTGCATGCTTGGCACACATTGCCCCGTGAGTTCAAAAGAACTCTATGGAAACTGAAATGACCTTTCTGAAAATATGTCTGAGGGCAGACCCTTTGAGTAGGGGAAGTAATGTTCTGATAGCACCAAGTGGGACAGCCCTTTTCCCATACATATCATTTGTGGATTACAGCCATACAGAAAATATGGCAGAGAAGCATAGGAATGTACAGTACCTATAGATGAAGGCTTTCCTGCCTCCACTGCTCCTTCCAGGATTTGTCTTCATACAAGCCTGTAGGAAAGGCTTCATGGTTCTGTGAACTCTATCCAGCTGAATATTAACCAATTTCCTTATAAAAAATTTCTTCAGGTTTTTAAAAAGTCCATTTATCTCAGCAGGAAACTGAAATAGCACAAAATATTTGAAATTGTTCTTACTAAATAAAAAAACTCCTCAATTTTCAAGGCCACTAGGTGATGTGCAGCATTTTCTAATAATGAGAAAACTTATGAGCACGTTCATGTAACCTGTGTAGGGTTCTGGATGTGTTGAAATGAACTCAGTGTTGCTTTAGAGAAACACAGCTATAGGGAGGATCAGACATTTGAGTTGTTAACATACTGTCTAAAACAAATAATTTCAAAAAGGGAAAACTTGTACATAACCAAGATCAGATCAGTAATGGCTTTGGAAGACAGCTCTGGTTTTCCTGCCACTGGGACTAATGCACAGTAAGAACAAAGGAGTCGGATTCGCTTACAAATTATCTTGTTAAGACTTTGTAAAATTCAATATTTATTTCTGTAAAGTAATCAAAGGCTCTATTACAAATGCCTTTTATACTCTGCAGTATGAGGGCAGCTGGCTAGTCAACTATATTTTCTGGTTTTATAACTCTCTAGAAGTTGACACAGTTTGCTTTTTCCTGTTGGTTTTGTTGCATGTGGACATTTCCCATATTCAAGTTCAGATGATTTTTTCCCCTAGTTACTAGAATGAAATTAACTTAGTTTTTCTCTCAGTCACATTGTGACTTATATTGCTTTTTATTAGGGAAGATCTCTATGTACAGACAGGATGCAGTGCTTAAACAGGGTTTTTGAACAATAAAGTATAGATGCAGACAGCCTCTCATGGGTTTCCTGTACCCACTCTGACTATTGTCACAGCTTCCCCTCATTCAGCCCAGTGGCAGTTGTTCTTTGTGTGAGACCAATAGATAGTTTTGGTAGATCAGCAAATGTGTTTATGTCTCATCTCTTGTAAAATAAAAATGCAGTTCTGGATTCTTCAGATTTCCTCATTTTCCTTGTAAGAACATTGCTGCTGCTCTGCAGCCTTCAAGAATTAAATGAAAAACTGTTTGGAGAGTAAAGAATTTTTAACAGCCTATTCTTGCTTTATTTTTTTTAAGAGGAATTTCTGTTCTTTGACAAATTGAGGTATTTTTCTTTGAAGGAATATATACATGGCAATACACACCAAATTAGTGCAGATGGAGTGCATATTCACTTTTAGAAATGATGCTAAAAGTTATAGTGTCAACTATCTCATTAATTCACCTTCATTTATGGAATTGGTGAGGTAAAAATGTTAAGGGTTTGGAGACTGCGCAGCACTGGTAACACGAAAGCTGCTCAGGGATTTTTAGGAGGAGGATGCTTATACCTTGGTGCTTCTGGAGAAGGTATGTGCAGTGGAGGGTTAACTCCCTGACACGCTGAAGTGTCTTAATTAGAGCTTGGCAAAGAGCCATGGTCAGTAGAAATATGCAGTGCCTGAGACAGCAGCAATAACTGGTGGTTTGAGCCTCTGGCGAAGGCTCCTGCATTCAGCAGCACACTCTGCCTCTGCCTACCTGTTGTGGGAAAGCAAGATACTGCTCAGACCTTAAACAAAGCAGCCAAGCATTTTCCCATCCAGCTTCACAATTTTAGACTTTAAAAGAAAGGATGTGGAGCTGTGGAGAGGGGGGAGATACCTGTCAATAAAAATAGCTTTTGCAGCGACTCGCTGCACGTAGTAGCCTGCAGCTGAAGGAGAGATCAGTGAAAACTGCAGAGCAAATCTGGTTTTGCACACTGAAGGGAATGAGTGCAGTACTTGCCTTAAAATAGGAAAATGGGAGAATTTGAAGTTTGAGGCTGAGAAGATTTTAAAACATTGATGACCTCTGGTGATGCTTTTCAAATTGGGAATTACTGAATGTGTTTGAAGAAGGAGGATGATCTACTTTTAAGAATTATTAATAGATACTTCTTTTGCAGTGTTATAGGCTATTTACAGTCCTGGTAGGAAAAATATAGCATCAAATTGCTGAATTAATCCTATATTGTCATAGGATAGATGATGCAGATTAATTGTAAAACAAAACACCAAGCCTGTTACTGAAAAATTAAATTAAAAACGACTTATAATTTCAGGACTAGGTTGCTGGATCTTACAATGATAAATACAAAGATACAGATTTGGAATAGAAGGGAGCTGATAACATTGTGTCTATAGAGACACACGTTCAGAAAGACAGTAGGGTACTTCTCTAGCTGGTGTGTCCATAAAGAAAGGCTTTTTACAATGTACAAAAAGCCCAGAATTTGTAAGACGGCACCTTGGTATCTCTGTGAATGCTGAAATTTCCCATACCTGTGTTAGAAAAGAAGAAAAATGTGCTGTAGGTTTGAGGGATTTTCCAGAGATACAAATCGTAATTGAGCTCTCCAATTTCTCTCTAAATTTTGGTGGAAATTAAACACCTATATCCAGTCTGTGAAGGCCTGAGAATTATCTCCTTTTAGGTACAATGGCATCAATAATGTATTGCAGTCTCACTATGCAAAACTACAGTACAATATAGTCTTTACTGGTATTAATACTTAACAATAAATAACAAGATTGAATTGAAACCACACTAGTGTGTCTCTTTAAATCTCTAGGTAGAGATTTACTTCACTTCATCCAGGCTCTGCATTTCACAGTAAATCACATCAGTGACTTGCAGGTCACGGCAGAGTGCAAGTCCTGCTAATTAGTGAGGAGCTGAATGGTCATTTAATTCATGCCAATTATGTGCATAATAATAACCTATTATTTTAGCACTTCATTGGAGCATTTCTGGAGTCTCTAACTCTACCTTGCCTATTGAGTGACAGCAGAGTGGTAAGTGCCAGTGCTGGCCACGTGTGTCAGGCTGGTGGGTACCATTATGGACCTGTATGAGCAGGTTTTTGCTGTATAGAGAGAAATCTGAAAAACAGTTGTGAATTGGAACCTTCAGTTTGCCCAGATAAAAACCCACTGGGAATAAGATGGTAATGGTTCTGGAAGGCTGTTTCCTGTGTTATGCTTTCTATTCACAAGTTTAACTTTTTGCCTGGAATTATGCATCATCTCTAATGAACCCATCAGAACTTTCTAGCAGTGACAGTCCACCCTGCAAAGCAAAAAATAGGAGCTGTTCCTGTAGCATTCAATCACAGCCCTGGCTGCCTGAGATGAGAAGGACCTTTTTTGTGAAGAACGTCACCTGCACAGGTCTTACTGCATGAAGAAGGGTCACCTTTGCTTGAAAAATGTGATCTCTTTCAATTTACAGTAAGCTTGGATAGCAAGGAATTCTGAGTCCTATGGAAGATTTTCCAGTATGTGTTTGGAGTTGAAGGAATTGAGGGGTTTACCCATCTGCATGATAACTCTGGGACAGCCAGCTCTTCTTGTGTGGCATGAACTCAGTTGCCTGCCATGGCAAGTGTCTCTTCCCTGCCTAGTGAAGATGGGGGTTACGCCTTCCCACAGTGTCCTTGAGCATGGATATGCTTGCTTCTGACCAGACTGGTCTTGGGTACATGCAGCTACTTTCAAGTTAATTTTATGGCAGAAGTTGTGTGTTTACATTTTCTGCATGTGTTTTCTAGGAGAAATATTTGGCCAGTCAGTGGTCTGATCTGCTTTTTCAAATGTTTGTGCAATTATGTTAACTAAAAATGGAGGAGCAGAGGCAATACTTAAATATATTTCTGCTAAATGTTTGCATGTGGTGTTTTATTCTAAGGAATGTAGGAGATCTATGTAAATTTGTATTTAGACACTTGTAAAAATAGCAATTTGACCCAGTTATTTGAGAGCAGTTGCTCTCAGCAGAAAGCAGATCCTCAGCAGAAAGAACTGCTGAGGATCAATGAAGATCTGCCATGAGAAAATACAAATTGGAGTGTATAATGAAGATTTACAGTGAAAAACTCCATAGCTAAATTATTTGAAAATAAGGTATATCACATGTGTTTCTCTCAGATTCTCAATGTTTAATGTCAACATGTTTTGTGGACAGAAGGGAAAAAGTCAATGTCAGAAGCTTGACATCAATAAATGTTTTTGTACCATCTCCCTGGTCTTCTAATAGCTAGCTAGGAGGGCAGGAGTTATACAACACATGCAAAGCTCAGTTAAAACCATAGTGCATTAATACAAATGGATAGTTCATTGTCTGAATGAAAAGATTCAGTGAGTTTGCTTCCATAGGATGCTGCCTTTGTTAATGGTAGCTGCCAGTATTTTCATTACTGACCAGGGTGATGGAATCCTGAGTGTGTTTGTGAAATGTGGGGGTGATGTCCAGCTGAGAGTGGCTGCTAATCCAGTTTCTGGTTCCTTTAAACTGTAATGTGGCCTTACATGTCAAAATTAAGATGACAAGTTGGAGAAGGGGTCTGAAAAAAGCTATTGACAATTGGAAGGTACAGTTGCAAAGTGATGGACTTTGCAGACATCTGCATCAAATGGTAGACAGTGATTCTGCAGAGTTAAGTCTTGCTGTTGCTGTAGTGAAAAAGATATGTATAAAGAAAGAAAATAATATATGTCTACATCTCCCCCCTTCCCAAGAAGAAGAAAATAATAAGGAATAACTTGTCTGGATAAATATAAAGGGTATTTTTTATTAGTGTTATTATTTTGATCCATGATGACTTTTTTCACCCTTCTCATGATGGTGATCCATACAGCTCCTTACTCCATCCTTCTTCTCCATCTCCAGTTGAGAAACCAGTGAGTCTGTCCTTTTATCAAAATGATTTTCATTTTGTTGAGAGGATTTCTCAGGCCTGCTGATGGGACAGGTCTGTAGATGCCATGAAAACAGGTTGAGAAGGTGGCGTTGGCCTGCCTTCATTTTGTTGGGAGGAGCCCCATAACTGCCAGGTGGGACAGAGAGTCACTGGTCAAAGGACAAAGAACACTTGTGGCTGTTCACACTGCTCTGTGAGAGTTTTTTAATTCATTAAAGTGCTGAAGTATTGGTGCTGTGTGTGACCTCCTGCCAGGTCAGGGGAATGTCAGTCACAGTGAGTTTGCAATGGATGAAGTATGGTAGGGAGGGTTTCCCTCAGAATAAAGGGTTAACTCTGGACAAACACTTACCTACACCTGTTCAGTGAAAATGCACCTTTTAAGTGTAGGATCTCTTGGTTTTGATTAAACTGTGTTAAAACAAGTGCTGAGTCAGTTGCATGCTTTTTAATAGGTATAAGTACATGAAAGGAGTAACAGTTTATTTATTATGCATTTTTCAGTCACTTCTTCAGGTTTTTATTAGTTCAAATGAAAGAGGTTGTACAACTATATCGATTTTAAATTGTTTTTAAAAAATTAAACCAAGTAAAGGTTGCATTCCTGGTGAGAAGAAGGAGCAACATTTTGCTGAATTACTTTGGGTTTAGATTTATACTTAATTTTTACACCAGTATTTTTATGCAAGCAATTTTTAGACACTTTTCATTTTTGCTTGAACAACAAGTTCAAGAGTGTCTTGAAAGTTTCCAGGGTGTCTGTGTTTTCCTTTTTCAATTACTGATTTTTTTTCCAGGTAAGTGATGAGATTCCCAGCCTTTGAATCTTTTTGTTTAAGGGTAGCTTTTAAAACTACCTTTAAAGTTGCCTTTAATCGCAACTGTTTAACTCGAGTCTGGGGCTATTCCAAAATAATTGGGGGTTTTAAGGTGTTTTGAGTGGATGCAGAACAAGGAATTGAGAGAAAAAGAACTTCCCAGCTGAGCTGTTGCATTTGCTCCCTCCAGCCAGCCTGGGAGCTGATTGCCTACCCTCAAAGCCTGTCATTGTGGTTGCCTGTGGCTTCTTGTGGCAGAAACAAGAACATAAAAACAGCTATTTTGGGTAAGACAGCAATACCTCTTGCAGTACCCAGTCTCCAGCAGTAGCCAGTGCCTGGGGAAGGTTTATAGACAGGGCAATAACAGTGCAGTGCTTTTGTTCAGTTTCCAGCTGGAGGGGCTTCCAGAGCAAGAGGTAGTGTTCTCATGGTTAATAGCCCCTCACTGATCTCCCCTGCCCCAGTAAAACACTCCTTGAACTTCTGTCAACTGTTTCAGCACCTGCAATAACTTATGGCAGAGTATCACAGCCTGTGTGATAAATGAAGTTATTTTTTTTCTTAGCTTATTGTGCCAGTTTTATTTAATGCCTGCTTATTCCTGTATTAGAAGCAACAATGAACCATTTTACCCACTTGGAGCTTTCCGTGACTCAAGATTCAAATACATTCCTGTTTCTCACACAAAATTGAAGTTTACCAAGGGTCAGGGGCTAGTGGTCACACTGTTCAGTCCTTTCTTTTTGAGGCTGAATAGTCACAGATATTTTTTTCACTGTTCTCTCCACACTTGGAAGTTTAACTATATCCTTTCACAGGCAAGAAGGTCAATAAAGGGGATGCTTTTAAAAGCCATTATTTTGTGCAGCAGCATAAAATATTTTCAGTTTAGTTTTCTTTTTCTTGGGTAAAGTCAAATAGTTGATTTGGGTTTTGACTGCAGCAGAGTCTGAAGCAATTTTTTTTTAAATTATCTCTTGTAACCCCACAATACTCTTTCTGAGCAAGAGAAAGTATTTAAGTGTGCACATGAAGTTTAGATATTTTTCCCTCAGTGTGACCTGCTTCACATTTACCTGTGGTGAATTTCATTTGTCACTTTATATCCTTATCACTATATATACTCTGTGAGGAGCTTATGCAACTCCTTCTGACCAGCAGTATTTTTATTAATATAAATAGTTTTTTCTTACTGATTTTAAGAGGAGGGAGTTTGTACACAGATTAAATTATTGCATTTCATGAGACTTGACTGAAGATTTCCCTTTATTGAGAAAATGAACCACTTTATGCGTGATTTTATCGTTTCCACTCATTGATGTGATCATTATCTTTCTTATTCCATGACAGCTTAGCATGGTGTTTTGTGTGGGGTGGGATTTTTCTTATGATCTCCTTGGAAGAGATCTTGTGAAACCTCTGAAAATTCAAGTAAATTGTTTTGAAGTGGTACAGATCAGTAGTTTGGCTGCTTTCCGCCTCACACCAATCCATCTGATCTGAGTTACACAGTCTCTCTTAGTTTTCCCACTGAAAAAGGAGGCAGAAGTGCATCTAAGGACTGCCTCTCCTTCCCTTGTTGAGGCTGGAGTGGCTCTTGGAACACCATTTGGACAGACTGCCCCATTATTACAAGGTATCTAGTGCCCTGGGCTAGGGAAAAGGAAATTCAAGGCAAATGCAGTGAGTGAGAAATGAGATATGTGAAAACTTAAAAGAACATTAGTGGAATGCTGGCAGTCATTGCTAGTGTGCTTTAAAAGTAACCTTCTTCTTGCCACCTGGGCCACTCCTGCCCACAGCTTGAGCAATGCTGTGTGATACAGAAGTGTTTAGGGAAGCCAGAGAAGTAGTTCCTTTGGAGTAGTCCCACTGACTCCGCAGGAAGTTTGATCATGCTGCACATTAGAGGCTGTTGGATAGATGAAACCACCTTGTTTAACCACTGTCTGCTCCTTCAGCCCATCCAGCCTGTCTGTGAGTCCAGCTTTTAAAACTCTGTTAGCTTGTGTGCTGGAGTATGTTTGTCTCTCATAAACATGCAAGGATGCAAATATATAACTACAATTTAAAATTTGCTATTAGCATTTAAAAATCACTGAGTGTGCTGGTTATTAGAAACTGTCAGTAAGAGATTGGATAGCAGCTCTCATGGTGGGCTCTGTGTGTGGGATTATTTTGAAGACTTCTGTTAAATTAACACTTGGATTAAGTAGAAAGTCTCCAGGGTATGCCACAACATAACCTGTGAGGTCAGTAATGTTACATCAGTAATATAAATCAATGATAGTCACAATTATTATTATAGTAAATAAAAATAAATAGCATTCTTAAGAGATATCCAGTTTGGAGTAAATTTACTCAGAAGGAATAAATATGATTAAACCATTGAATTCTTTGAAGTCATAAAGCCCAGGTCATCACCTTCATATTTTCTGTCTGATTTATTCCGGGATTATTCCTGGTTCTGTTATGTCTGCTTTCATTTCATTCCAGACACAACTTCATCAAATATTAATAGTAAGGGGTGTAGGATAAAGCTTTTGCATCTTGTTCCTTGCTCTTACTTGCTTCCTTATCAGCAATGAGAGTATCCTGGAAGCCATGGTCAACTGCTCCTGCAGAGCCAGCAGATGGAGAGCAAGAACGCGGCTCTGTTTCTATGTGAAAAAGAAATAAGGAGCTGCTATTGTTTGAAGATGAAGAGGGTTAAAATGTAATTAGCCAATCAATATAATGAATAGAAAATGAAGTTTGAGAAGGTTTAATTTTGAAAAGACCCACTGCACATACTGTGTTCTCCCCTTCTTCAAATCAGTTATTTTTCTCCCCTTAAAATATTAAATGCACTCAGAACTTTCTGACTGGACAAACTGATGGTTGACGCACACAAATGCAGTCCAGCAGTGTGGCTAGCTTCTCCCTGAATAGTTTATTTTAGCGTCTTGCATCCTGCAGCTGATAGAAGGATATGATCACAGCAGTGCTGCTTGTAAGAATGCTTGTGTTTTACCCAGACTTGAAGTTGGCACCTGTCAGGTATTCATTGGCAAATGATTATAGTGATGTGGGCAGTGCCCCAGCCTCCCTCTGAAGGCAAACACCTGGAGCACCTGGCAGTATAGTACATACCCCATTTTATCAATCAGCCATTTTCCTCACAGACCATCTCCTATTCTGGTACTCCTTCTTTCTTGATTTGAAAGTACAGCTTTTAGGCATTTTGCAGAAAGTTGCTTTGTATCCAGCTTTAATCATAGCAGAAAACATTAATTATATAGTGACCTATGTGATGTGTTCTGACAAAAGTATAAAATCTTTCTACAATATTATTTTTAATAAATTAGATAACTTATAAGAAAAAAAGAGATATGTTTTTATGGTAAAAATTTTGATTAATGAGAAAAATGTCTTTTAATTCAGATGATAATGAGCCTGTTAAAAAGCCCTGGTTGAATACATGGATTTATGCATGCATTTATTCAGGATTCTCACTTGTGGCAAGCAAAATTTGTTATTTAAAAGAACTGACCTGTGGACACTGATGTTAACAAGCCTAAAACTTCTCTCACAGTTTTAATATAAGCCTAAAACTTCTCTCACAGTTTTAATGGGTATTTTGTGGGCTGTTCATAGCATTGAGGCTTATGTTGTACAGTCAGTGCATCCAGGCTCAGCTGCTCATAGTCTAAAAACCTATTATCTTGAGGCATTAGTCACTTTGATTATTAGTTCAGTATGATGGATAATGATAACAACTGTACTTGGAAGTCTAACAGTAGAGTTTAAAAGCAGAGTTTTGCTCACATCCCTCTGTAGGTTAGGGTAGGTGGAGTTTTATTTTATCGGGTCCCATCTCCTGCACCAATCACCATGTACATGTGCACATTCCAATAATGTTGTGGGAGGAATAGCTAACACCTGTCACAGGCAATCTGCTCTTGTTTCTCTTTCTTTTTCACGGGGGTAAAGTTTCAAATGGAATTTTGTTTTTACAGATTTTAATTTGTATCTCATTTATTAAGTATGTTTCCTAGAAAGAGCCCCAGCTAAAGGAATGCAGCTTGCATTGAAACACAGAGGTGTGCTGCAGGGTGGTTCTCATTAGGCAGCCACTCTTTTCAGAGCCTGTGTCTTGAAAACTTAAGTTTTGATTGGGAAATAAACAACTCCATGAGTTTCAGTGTGGTGAATACCTTTAAATAATAGATATCTGCCCACTAGAAGATCTTTTATATATCCAAGCTCTGTGTCTTGAAATGCCTCGAAGTCCAAGGGATGAATATCTTCTAATACAGCACTGTATTTCATAAGTCAGTCTGCTGATCATAGGAGAGATTTGATGAACTTCTGATAACCTGTTTTGCCAAGGAACTTATAGCTGTTCCTTCCTCAAGGGTTGCTGAATGCCTGGAAGAGTGATGGTGCTGTTGCTACACACCCGTTACTCACCTTGCTCATATTCTCTGACTGTTGAGAAGTCTGAGTCTTTGGGAGGTTTGATGCATTCCCAGAAATTAGCAGGAAAATGCTCTTCACAGGCAATGGTGGCATTCAATTGCTGTCCTCAATTCCCAGCACTTTGAGGAGGTCTGACCATTTTGTCATCTAAATTACATTTGTCATGTACCTTTGAGAAACAGTAAGAAAGCAGAGAGTCTGAAAATGACCTTAGAAAAAAGCAGTCACCCTGCTTGGCTAGTTTAAAATGTATTTGTTTCTGAGCTCAGACCGGTATCAGTCATAACACTTTTTTAATATCTTGGTGTTGGATATCACAAGGTAGTTCTTTAAGTTTTGTGTGAGACATTAGTGCAGTTGGGACTTCACTATCCATAATCAAGTTTTTCTTCACTGAAAGCAATCTGAGTCTTCAGTTAAAAGATGCCCCATAGTACAGAACCAGGAAATACATGGGTCAGATTTGCAGAAGTTGGATTGAAAACAGTTGAGCTTGTTCGTTGTTGCCTTATGTATTCAAGCTTTCATGGACCTGTTGGAGAGGGTCTAAAGGAGAGTTATGAATATGATCAGAGTGCTGGAGCACCTCTTCTGTGAAGACAGGCTGAGGGAATTGGGGTTGTTCAGCCTGAAGAAGAGCAGGTTCCAAGGAGACCTTATAGCACTTTCTAGTACTTCAGTGGGGTTACAGGAAGGCTACAGAGGGATGTTTTACAAGGGCATTAATAGGACAAAGGGTAATGGCTTTAAGCTCAAGTAGGGTAGATTTAGATTAGATATTAGGAAGAAATTCTTTGCTGTGAGGGTGGTGAGGCACTGGAACAGGTGTCCAGGGAAGTTGTGGATGACCTGTCCCTGGAAGTGTTCAAGGCCAGATTGGATGGGGCTTCGAGCAATCTAGTGGAGGTGTCCCTGCTCACAGCAGGGGTTTTGCAACTAGATGATCTGTCAGGTCCCTTCCAACCCAAACAATTTCTTGATTCTATGACTGAACTGGAGAAAACTTGATGAGTTGCTTAACTAGTGATGAAAAGATGGGCTCATGGTACCGAAGGAAGATTTTGAATACCTAATATAACTAGATAACTTGGATAGCTCACAAGAACTAGACTATGCAGTGATCTGGAAGCAAAATTGATGAGGCAGTGCTGAGTAATACTGAGCTGCTGAGTTGTTCTTTAAATTGCATTTTAGTAGCTTCTACAAAAATGTTTAGTTTTTCAGTCTCTTCAGTCTTCTTTCAGTCTCTTGTTTTTAGAATTAGCTGTCCATAAACAGTTGTCACATTTACATTCTTAGAAAATTAGGCTGCTCTAAGGTGCCATGAAGAGAGAGAAATATGTGGTGACCAGTGTTATCACCACTGATAGCCACCTCCTTTATTGATGGTCAGGCAGAACACAGCTGTCCTCAAGTCAATTTAGTAGTTTTACCTAGCTGAATTGCTGAGGTTTGTTTATTTGAACAAATGCCTAATTCTGTGGTTTAGGTTTTCCAGCTCTCTTAGATCTGTTGTTTGTCAAGTTTTTCATTGTGAGTTAATACTATATCTGCATTAAATATTTACAATATTTTAAAAGGATTGCTGTCTCTGTGCCTTCTCTGTGCCCTTTTTTTAAAAAAAATTACTCCTTCAGATTGGAGGTATATGAGATATTCTACCTCATATTTATGCTTTAGTGACTAATTTAGCATAATTAAAGAATTCTGCTTGTATTATCGGTATACTTCTCTAATTAATGTTCTTTATTTTTCAAGGGGAAAAAAGCTCAATACTATTGTTAATTGCATAAAAGAGTTAACATTCTACAATACCTAGATTTATTTGGATTGGGAACTACCTAAAAATGTATCTTTGATGCTTCTTGTCCCATGCACAAGGTGGGTGCTGGATTTTTGCCTGTAGTTTGACTAGAGGACATTGGGTTTCATCTCAGTCTGGGCTCCTGCATGTCAGAAACTGAGCTCACAGGCAGCTCCTTCTCACCAGGAGCAGGGATGTGCATGTGCAAGTGCATATCCAGAGTGACAGTGAAAAAGTAAAAGGGAGAAAAAAGAAAAAAAAAAGAAGGGAGAAAAAAAGGCTGGCTGCAGCCTGCTGAGCATAAGCAGCTGCTGCTCGCTGTCTGTGCTGTGAGAGCACCTTTCTGACAGGTTCTCAGGCTCGGCTCCGAGGTCAGCGCGGGATTAGGACGGGAACCCACTTTGCCTCTCCTGACAGCTGCAGTGTTTAGTCACCACACGGTGACTTCAGCCCTGTGGCTTCTAAAGAATGTTTAATTAGTTTGCCTGCTATCAAAAATTATCTCAAGCAGAGACATGAACATATGTTGGAATTGGAGAAGACATAGTAGGGGGGCTGGTGAAGGATGACATCCAAAATATTATGAACAGTTTCTTATATAGGCTGTTACACTGCTAAAATTTAAAGTTTCCTTAGGTAGTAATCCTTAAGTGAAGAGATGCTTTTGTTCTACGTAATTATTTTTGAGACATCCCCCAAAAACAACATTTCTTCTCTAATAAAAAAATATGTTGAAGCAAACAAGTACACTGCTGTTCTCTCCCATGGAGTAAGAGCTTGGTGGGAACTTGAGGAGCCTTGGGAAGACACAAGTGCCCTTGTGCGAGCAGAGCCAGCCCTCCTCACCAGCACACTGTGAGCACAAGCCAAGCTGAGCAGGCTTGTTACACATAAAAGCCTTGGATCTCTCCTGCTTTCCCTTGGGACTGGCAGTGTCTCGCTGTAAATTGTGACTCCATCGCACCCAGAAATACTTCCTGAAAACCCAACTCTTTTCCAAATAGCTTTTAATGCATGAAATGGATCAGCATTCCCTCCTTTGTAAGCTTTCTGTTAGAAAACAAACTGCATTTAAAGGTTAAAAGCCCTTTCACTGGCGCGTGTAAGTGTGTGGCCTGTGGTGGGAGCAGGGACACAGGAGACAAAACATGGCAGCAGCCACTGAGTTTCACAGCCTGCTGTGAGACACAGCCTGCAGCCACTGCTTCCACTGGGCTGAACCTCCTCAGAGTGGGGCTTCTCTAAGGGCATTTTCCCACCAGGGGGAAAGCTGAGGAGCCAGGGCCTAAGGGGAGCTCGCTGGCTTATGGGGTGAGTTGCTGAGTGTTTAGGTTGCATTAGACCAGCAGAGACTGTGGTACAGGAATAAATGGATACACTTTTATAGGAACCCTAAAGACATATGCCTAACTATGCTGACTGCAGAACAAATTGGTGGGTTTTTTTCTATCCTTGTCTTCTCTTTTTTTCTTACTTTCTTTTATTCACTGGTCTTAGAAATGGTTTTTTTTTTCCCTACCATATTATTTGCAACTACCTCGTGGTAGAGATAATCCCAATGAACCTCAGTCTGTATTAATTTTTTTTTTTTAGATTGTTCTGAATTAACATGATGTGTACTTTTTAAAGTCCATCCTGTGGAACTCTGTGGCCTCTGTGTTTTTGATTTTTACTTGTCCTCCCTTCTGCTACTTAAAGCTCAATTAACTTTTCATTAAAAGTTTGTAGGCTTTACAGTGTAGGAATCATTTTACCTTGCCTGTTTGAATCCTTGATGGAATAAAATAGCTTTTCATATTTGTGATCTTAGGCTCATATGAGGGGCTGATGACATTGTAGGAGAAACAGCCTGTTGCATATCCTAGGCTGTACAAATAGCTGTCAGTAAAATGTATCTCTGTACAAGTTGTCATGTCAAATTACTAATTTCTGTCACTGACTTTGCAGTTCTCAAGAGGAATGTTGTAAATATTAATGAAACATGTTTTTCAATCTCCCAGTGCTATAGTAAACTATTATTCCCATTTTATGGAAAAAAAATTACAGCATGGAAACTGTAAGATGCTCATGAATATGGACATATTTGGCAGGAGTAGGAAGTAACTGAATTTATAGTGTCTGTGTTTTAACCAGGAGACATTATTCTTCCTGGCTGTAATTCATTGATTCACATCATAATTGCAAAGGACTCTTCTGATAAATGGCATAAATGTTGCTATGGCTTTGCAGCATCTGTTTTCTGGCAGTCAGACACAGTCAGACTGTGAAGCAGTTGGAGTTAAGTGAAGCATCTACCTCTGCTTGTGCCAATTTGCAGAACTGTGATGTAATGGAGGATGTCAGCAGGATTCTTCTCCTCTGCTTTACAGCAAGAAGAAGAACTCAACACTGCCTTCTTCATTAGTGTTTAAATTCTTTTTTTGCTTACTGAAGATTTTTAAGAATAAGCTAGAAGAGTTAATACTTCAATATGTGTAATATTGTGCATAACAGTGTGCAGTTATTTCATCATCCCTCAGTCAGTTGCTAAACATTGACTGATGTTTTAACAAATATAACAAATATTTCCTAATGCGAAGATATAAATGCTGTATATGGTCCTGTAAACAGGTGCTTTCTTATGTTTTAGATACAAATTTATACAGAATTGCATGTCATTTATAAAAAATACAGATTTTGTATAAACCCTGTAGGTATTGACCATTGTATATTGTAATTGGTAGTGGGCTTTTTCCGTTTTATACTTGTTTGTAGGGAAAGCTTTCTATTAAATCTCATTCCAGAAAGGAAAAAAGCATAGTAGAGTATTGAACTCCTCCTGACATCTGTAGAAACACACGGTACCAAGGAAAAGGAAATGGAGAACGATTATTCTCCCAACCTGTGTACAAGCTGGAGTTGCCACTTGTAGACTGTAATGAAAACAACCTGTATGAAGCAGCACAGTAATTATGCTATGAATGGAGGAGCAGCAGCTTTAGACTGTTCTCCACAGAGTGCATATTGCTGTGTACTGGGCTGTTGAAGATTGGTCCCTCTCTGCAGTGAGCCTGGGAGTGTTTGTTATATGAGATTTTGCTACCTACGATTGTGTAATTTGCTGACAGCTGTTGTTTCAGAGATAGGCAGAAGAGTGTTGTTCTTATTTCTTCCTTATCCTCTACATCCTCTAGTTCCCCATCAGTCTTCCTGTTGTCTCTGTTACCATAGAGACAATACTTCACTACCTGTCTGATGGTAATCAAATGGAGAGTCTTTGGGAGAGCAGGAGAGTACCCATCAGCAGGATATTCTAGCCATTATTTCTCTAAATCTAACTAAACTAGAGAAAATGGTAAAATGTGCTAAAAATCTCCGTAGCATTCACTGGTGTTCAGGGTGAATGGGGGAAGAATCCCTTTCATAGAGCTAGTGTGGTTTGACTCACATTGGGAGTCTGATGTTCAGTTAGGAGAATCATAGAAGCACAGAATGGTTTGGGTTAGAAGGGACCTTAGAGCCTGTCTGGTTTGCACCACCTGCCATGGGCAGGGACACGTTCCTGTACCGGGTTGCTCAAAGCCCCATCTGAGTGGCCTTGGATCCACCGCTCTGGACAGCCTGTTCCAGTGTTCCACCACCCTCATCATAAGTGTGTCTTCTTTATGTTCATCCTAAACCTCCTCTCTTTCAGTTTAAAACCTCTGGCCCTTCTCCTGTAGCTACAAAGTCCATCCCCATGTCTCCAGTAAGCCCCCTTTATATGTTGAAAACAGTAATGAGGTCTCCCTTGGAGCCTTCTCTTCTCCAGGCTGAACAGCCCCAGCTCTCAGAGCCTTTTTTTGCAGGAGTGTTACAGCCCTCTGATAATTTTCATGGTCCTCCCCTGGTCCTGGTCTGGCAGGTCCATGTCTCTTGTGCTGGAAACCCCAGAGCTAGGTGCAGTACTCCAGGTGGGGTCTCAGGGAAGCAGAATAGAGGGACAGAATCCCCTTCCTTGACCTGCTGCCCCTGTTGATGTTGTCTCAGCTTGTGTAGCTTGCCATTCATTTTCTGCTCTAAGTCTTTGGCTTTGGAAATATTTTGAAAGTTTTTATTTGATTTCTTCCGTTTTTATTTCAGTGTACTTCAGCAATCAAAACAGATGTATTCCAGAAAGAAGGAAATGCCATTCCCATTTTGGGAAGAAATTACAAAAATCTTTCATTTATGAAGAGGAGTCAAGGGAGTTCTTGTCTAATAGAGTAGTGGAAGATAATATTATTGACAGGGAATTAATTTTACCTTTGTATGTAGAGTATTGATAAAAATGTGGCATGTCACACACTGATGGGTTCCCTTTCATTAAGTGTGTTGTGTGAATGACACGGAATTGAGTTAGAAGCACTAATTATCAACCCCAGTTTTATGTATAATTGGGCCTATAATGAGAAGTGAGAGTGGTTTGTTTACTGTGTGCTTCAGTTCTGAAACATAAAAACACAGCCAGCAGCACAATGAAGAGCTGTCCTCATAAATTCACTTAATCTGATACCAGAGTTGATACCAAAAATTTATTTGGTATTAAAACAGTGCATTGCAGGCATGCATAATGGTACCAGTTATTTAAATGCACATTTTACACAATATATGTAGTTATATCCTCATTTTGAGGGAAAGGCAAAAGAAGGATGGAGGAGATTGAAACCACAAAGGCCCACCTGAGCTTCTTTGGTTACACCATGTGCTGATTATGCCATGTGATAGTTCTTTGTGGTCTCTGTTCCTTTTGAGATTGTGATGGGGGGAGCTTCTCAGGGAATGAATTACATTTGGACAGTCATTGCTCATGAGCATGGTGTGTTATCTGCTGGCTGGTGTTCTGTATACAGCTGTTGATGTTTGTGTTACTGCTGGTTTATCTGCAGTAGCAGTATTACTGAGCAGGAGGTAGGAAGTGAATATGAATGTTTCCTGTGAAATATGGCATCTTTCAGCAAGGGCCCATCTCTGAGGTTTTACACTGGGCTGTCACCACTGGGGAGAAACCCATCCCCTTGTGGGAGTTGAGATGAGGAGACTCCTTTGAGCAGATGAACAGCAGGACCCGAGGTGCTTTATGTGATGGGTCATCACACAGCCATGGGTAGCTGCTGCAGCAGCAGCCTGCAGTGCTGAATTGTTCATAGTGACTTGGCAATAAAGTTGAGGAAGAATGTGTTACAGGTGACCAAGGCTGGGATAAAAGTGTCTCTAAAGAAGCTTTGTTCATTTTCTTGTGTGCAGTTTTTGGTATATGATCTTTAAACTTCACCAAAAGCCTAGAAAAATTGAGAGGTAGTTAGTAATATTACAAGATCGCATTTTCTTTATGCTTTTTTTTCTCCTTGTCTTCTCTAATAATGTGAAGAAAAGTGTAGGACTTCCTTATCTAAAAAACTTCTTAATCAATTTATTTCTTTTATTCATAGCGCTGTGTGGAATAATCCAAGGGGATATGGAATATTTCGGCTTATTTGAAGATAGACAGTTTCCACTGTGTATCAGGTACTTCTTGTGGAAACATTTGAAAGGCCAGTCAGTATCCAACTATTGGCTGTCACTGTATTCTGCCAGCAGCCCTGGGAGCTGTTAAGTTGTATCTATGCCATTTCCCAGCCAGTAATTGTATGTGATTGGTTGAGAAGAGATGTTGATTTCCAAATGGTTTCCTGGACATTTGTTCAAAAACTAAGCCAGAATCATAGAAAGATGGATCATCTCAGCTTGAGCTAAATCATCTCAGCTTGAGCTAAATTAAGTTTGTTCTGGAGAACTGTGGGGGACATGGTACTGGTACTGTGTATTACATTGTGGGCCTGAGTCAGAGGTGCCTGACTGCATGGAAACTTAGCAGTTGTGCCAGCCCTGGGCTGGTTCTCACAGAGGTCCTTTGTACCTGAATCAGAGTTTTCTAACCCAGGAGCATCCCCCTGGTCTCACTCTGGAGATGAGACCCAAAGTTAAGAAGTGGCACAAGAGAAAAAAACTGTGCTGGGCTAAGTTTCTCATCCTGTCTTCTGCTCTCAGATTCTCCCCCACTTCTGATTCTTGTACCTCTTATGCTGAAGTCCAGCATAGATCCTGTGATTCTGAGATGCCCCGCCTATTTTCCAGTTTTGTGCCCCTTCTTCCTTTCCAGCTCAGAGTCTGGACAGTTCTGCTAGCCCTGTAGTTGCAGTTTCAACAACAAAGGGGATCAGAAAGCCCCTTGTGCTAATAATTGCATGCAATTTCTGTACCAGTTTGAAGATATAACTTGTCCACTGTCCACTTGTCCACTTTATCAGCTGCAGGATATTGATGGAGATTGCATTTTCCTAAAGCAGTAAAAGCTGCATACAGTATTTATGTTATGCAGTAAATACAGACTGCTACATCTGCCTACTGACTCAGAGCAGAGAAACAGGCCACGTTTCTCTTGTGTGTGTTATGCACTTTCTCTCATGCACAAGCATGCTCAAAAAGCAATCAAAGAGATCCTTATGGCTGTTTTCAAAATCTGACCAACCACCAGGAACTGAGGAGTGCTTCATTTTCATCTTAAATTGTTCTAAGTCCTTAATATTGTTTAATGCACTGGAATGGTATTTGTGTAATGAGCAGCTATGCCATGCTTTGAATAATTCACAAAGAATATAGAATTCCCTATTTCTTCTTGGCATTGGTGGGGTATCACTATATTAATATGCTTTACAGTCACAAATGGATGTAATTTTTCAGGATCCTGTGAGCAGAGGCGAATTTATCCCATATTTACCCCAGTTCACAAATGGGCAGCTAAGGATCAGAGATTAAGGATGCAAGTATCTATTATAAATTCTGGGAATTATGATTACACAGCTTGAGCCATTTCATCTTCCATTTCTCTTCTTACTTTGATACCTAGCACTCTTCCTGCAGCTGTATGAACCAAGCAGCTGCCTTTGCAATCAGAGCCAGTATTAGATACTGGCCTGTGCCTCCAGCACTTTTCCTTCAGCTGCATAGGCAGGCAGGCAGCTGCTTTTATGTATTAATATGGAGCTGGCATTGGTTATTGAGGCAGCTGCTTGGCTGCCCTTACAGCTGGAGGAAGGGTGTTTCCTACTAGGAGCAACTCATAGGAGTGGAGAGACTTCAAAACAAGGAGAGTATGGCCTGGCTTTTCATCTCTCAGCTATATTGCTTAGGGCTGCGAAACCGTGTGATTTCATTAGGAAGTGTATACAATTAATGGAAGTAATTGAATATGTTGAAGGCACCTACCTTTTTTTTTTCTGCATTTTATGGGTTTAGATTGGTGACAGAAGTCACCATGTGACTTGATTTTTTCTAAAGCAGAAATGTTTATATTGCTTAAATTTAACCTATTGAGTTGAAGTTTTATACTGAATTTAAAACTTGGTAGCCCTACCTCCTTTAATTGTAGAATTCGCATCTGTTCAGAAAAGTTTTAACATCTTTTTGTGATTTTCATAAACGGAGGTAAAATGGGAAGTCATGCATGTTTATCCTTGCTTGTAGCAGTTGGCTGTTTGTTCAGGTTACTTTTATGGGGTTTAAAGACTCTAATGAGTTTGAACCTTGAGCTCTTACTTCTGCACTTACTTAGAGAAAAAGACGGAGCACTTGCATCACAGTTGGTGCAGCCTCTGACAGATGAAAGCTCTACTCTGCTGTATTTCATCTGGGTATCAACAGCCAGTGGCAGCTTGGTTTTAGAAGGCCTTGTCCATATGAAACTTCCTCCTGTCAAATTCTCAAGTAACATAAGGCTTAGATGAAAAGAAGAATGGGGATTAGTGAAAAGCCTGAAAGTGCTGTGTGAGACATAAAGCCATGCCATCATTGGTAAGTGACATAAAGCCCAGGCTAAGCTACTTCAGTCTTTGTGGACAATATTGAATGGAGTAGCAAAATTCTGCAGAGAGCACCGAAGTGCTTCTGGAAAAAGGAAAGCAGTGGAGAGAGAGTAAGCAAGGCGATATTTAATATTCTGTTGAGTGGGCAAAGCAGGCATCAATGGTGCAGCACTGTGCACACCTCTTGAGTATCTAGGGAGCTTTCATATGGGGCTAGTGAAATGAAAGAGGTCTTTGAGGAGTAAATAGGAACATGTGAGAGGACCTCAGTGTTGATGGGAGCACGTTCCTCTATGGAATTGGGAGTCCTACGCACCATAAGCTGCTCTTGGAGTGTAAACAAACTCCTCTTGGAAGAATGTGGCATGCTTTTCCTTTGATGTTGCTGAGAGGTTTTGAAGTATGTGTAAGAAGTAGTCTTCCTCTTTTTCACACCCACCTCCTCACACCATGTAGTTAAAATTAGTTTCTGCTCTTTCCTATGGTATTTGCAGTATGTCGAGTGAAAGTGTTTTCTTTTTGTTTTTTGGTTATAATGAAAATCACTTCTCTCTTCAAAAGTCTTCAGACCAAAAGTTAAGTTTGTCCAATACTATTTTTAGTTGCCAATTCAAAGAAACATTATTATTGAGTGTAATTTCTCCTTTGATATACAAATGAGGTTCTTTTGATGTGGGGTGGTTGCTCCCATAGCAAAGCAACTCTTCAGGGCAGTTCATTATTAGCAAGCAATTGTTAAATGTATTCATCTGTTTGTACCATGTAGGCAAAAGTGATTGTGGTGCTCCCTAAGTAAGCTTGTTTCATACCCCGTGATCTGTATCTCCTGTTACTTGCCCTGCTGAATTCTGTCAGATTTTGAATACTTGGAATAAAATTATCCACTGTCATTTTTCCTTCCTGGCTGTTTATTTTTCTTTCTGTGCTGCAGAAAGTGTCAAGCATTTCTGAATCTATTTTGCCTTTTTTATGTAGTGTTATCCTGTCCAGCTTCTGGACAACACCTTGACATTTGACAGGGGTGACCTTCATCAGGGACGTACCTCATGCTACTTGCTTGATACTTACTACTTACTTCCATGTAGACTGAGCTAAGGCAGCAGGCATTTGGACACATACATGGATGTCTTTAGTGTCTACTGGTTCTTCTCCCAGACCAAAGGCAACTGGACATTAACTGCAGAAACTCACGTGCTGCAGCCCAGTGAGGAAGGATTGATAGGAGCCAGGAAGAAACGGTGATATCTAGATTTGTTTTATTTCTCCTGGTCAGAAAAAGAATGATTTGCATTTCACAGTGCCTTGATCACTGTGCCAGTTGTCAGTCATATGATTAGAGAATTGAGTACCATTTTTAGTGTCAGATGGTGGTTTGCATGGGGTGCCAAGAGTAACAGCTAGTAGTAGTGCTGATCTTCCCAGGGGAAAAAAAACTGAACTGGGATTTAGAAGACTTAGGCTATTCTTTCTGCTCTGTGCTATACTTCTATAGCAGTAAAACCACTGGTATTGAATTAAACTTGAATGTTTACCTAAGGGGCTGAATTGTGAATGTTGGAGAAAATTTTTCATTTTTGTCTTAAGCTTTTGAAAGTTTTTTTTGCCATCTTAACTTTCTTACAGCTTTCCTTCATGTCATAAATACCAGAATTAACAAAGTATTAAAGGGAGTTTATTTCAACATTTCTTTTTTAATCATTTCAATATGAAAATAATTAGTGCATGGATTCAAATCCTATTTCTAGTATAGAAGATGATTCAGTCATATCTTTTGATCTTGGCTGGAGGAAGAACAAAAAATATTGGCTTGGTTTAGACAAATAGCTTAGATATTTGGTAAACAAGTTCAGCTGTTAGGATGGTGAAACTGTCAGAGGGCTTACCCAGGGCCAGTTGTAAAAAACATTTCCTTCACAGAAGTTTCTTAAAAACAAGTTAGATGAATTTTTCATCATGCTACTTCTTTTGCTGTAAAAGGTAAGACTTGATGTCTCATCCCACCTTTAATTTCTCTGATTATGATCAAGTATTTAGAAAGTAGCTGGTCATTTAAGAAGACTTGCTTTTGAGACACTTTGAGGCAAGTGCAGTTGAAAATCCAGCATTTCAGTATAGTAAATGCAGCAAACATTTCAAAATTCCTGAAATAAATATTTCTTTGTGCTGTTTGTAAAATACTGTCTTTTTCAAAGAATTTGTGTTACCTTGCAGGTGATCCAGATGAATGAAAAATGCTCATAAATACAATCTCAAAGTAATCTGCTCAACTTCTTTTGTAAATGATCATGAAATAAGTAGGAGTGAGATTGGGAAGCATTTTGCTGAGTTATTGATATGGCTGTTACTTGGGATTGATTCTGCCACCTCAGTTTGATTTTGTGCATTTCACTCAGCTCTCATTCCTTTCCATTTGCTTGATAATTGTTGGAAGAAGCTGAGATGGTCAGTCATATGACCTTATCTCTAAAACAATTTGCTATCAGGCTTTGCAAAACTGCGGCTTGGATAAATATATTCTGGTTCACCAAAGGCTTCTGCTATTTAACAATAAATAAGCTTTTTTTGGTGGTTTCTCAACTTCTGGCCCTCCAGTTTCCTGTTTGTTGATCTATGCTTCTTGCTGAAGAATGAACACTACTCACAGCTTTGTACCTGGGTTGTTCAAGCTTGAAAATGTTGGGGAAAAAAAAAACCAAAAAAATGTGATCATCCAATATCACAATCAAATAGCAGCATCTGGTATGACCCTACACACACATTGTAGTTTAATTAAAATCTGTCACTCCTTTAATACTTGTGTGTGTACACATGCACAAACCAGTTGACTGCTGGAAGTTTACTGCTGAAAGGGAAACTCTTTTAAGAAGGTATATTGTTATCATTGAATGTGCTGGTCAGTCATTACATAGAAGCTCTTTAGATATCAAAATCAGAAAATAAGTCTTGAAAATGCTGAAGAGTTATTAACTTACTTTTTCCCCCATTACTTAGTATGACACACTGTAGCAGCTTGATTTCGAGCAGTCTCACTCCCATGTGTTGGAGGATGGCATTTTTCAGACTAATACACTGCTACTCTGAAAAATCTAAACATTTTTAATCTTTTTGAGGATGCAGTTTAGTTACTTGTGTTTGATCTCAAACAGCTAACCTGTATATTACTGCACAACCTGTGCAATTACCGTGCAAAGCTGTTTGCTGTGAAACTTCTTATTTTGCAACATCCACAAAATCAACTAAGGATAAATCCCAGCTGTTTGAATATTAAGTTCTTTAATTTCACTAGTCCTCATTTTTATGTTGTTTTTTTTTTCTTTTACTTTGTGCAAATTTCTGCAAAATATTTGTTCTATACAACATTTTTAGTTCATTGTTACCTTGACAATTATGTTATGTATGAACTTTAAATGTAGCTGTAATCAGAGTGGTGCTTGAACTGCACTGTCAAATGACAGAAGTGTTATGAATTATTCTTTTTGCATCACAAAGATGGATAAGCATGTATTTCACATCCAGGCTATGACGACAGTATTCCAGGAACATTCAGTATATACTTCCTTGGTCTCTTACCCAGTCCTTCCAGCAAAACTAATTTGGTTTTCTAAGTGAGGTTCACAACATTCAAATTATGCCTGATAAAGCTGGGAAAAAACCACACTGAAAATATTATTTGGAGCTAAATCTGTTCTCTGTATAATTACACAAAACAAATGTGGGGCATTAACTGTTCAGGTGGCAAAAGGGAATCCTTGGAGTTCCCAGAGCCACCTTGCTGTCTCTGTTGCAGCACCAAGGTTGTGGCAGCTGCTGTCTTACCATGACCCCAGCTCTGCAGTGCCTGGTCCCCCACTGCCATTCAGAAATGATGCTGCTGGGTCTCTTGCCCACAAAAATTGCTCTTGGGACAGAGAATCCAATGTGCAGACAAACCTAAGTCCCCTGCCAGAGATTTTGAGTTCCTACCCAACAGAAATTGCAATGCTAGTTGAACACTAAAACTTCTGTGTGTTCTTTCTGGTTTTCACTACAGTTGGTGAAGCAAAGGCATCAATCTTGAATTTATTTGCTGTTTTATTGAGAGTTAAGTGTGGCGAGTTGCTAAAATCCTGTGTTAAATAAAGCTGACTTTTTAGATATTAATTTTTTATATATTTATACATTAAGTTTTATTTATATATTATAAAAAGTGCATTTCATAAATTAAAAATATTCCTATGCAAAAGTGACACTTTAAGGTTCAGTAGTTACTCCTGTATTGTCATGTCATGTTACTGGCAAGCTTTGATTGAATCTCCTGCCTATGAAAGGCAAAACAAATAGATTAGGTTTTGTAAAAAGAAAGTTAAATCAAGTATTTTAAAATTTCCATTTAAGAATTTTTATTTACAGTGTGGAATAAGTAGTGGCCTTTTAACTGTCATATTTTTATTAGTGTTATTTGTGTGCATCCATCAGTACTGGGGTTGAATAACCTCACCTTAACCAGCATGCTTTCTTCTAAGTTCCTTCTGGGATTGATGTAACTTCCTAAGTGTGGTTAATGCTGAAAGGGGACAGAGTGAGCTGTGCCCAAGACAGAGTCACAGACTGGTGACAGTCTGGAGGTGCTCTGATGCCAGGTACTGATGCACTGTGTCCTGGCTGCAGGTAAAGTTTCTGCAGGTGGTAAATGGTGAGCGGGCGCTGATGATCAGCCCTGTAGCAGCCTAAACCTATATCTACCTCCTGTGCTCTGCCCTGCTTGGGCTCTATGGGCATTTCATCACCCACATTATCTGAACTTGCTCCCAGGTTAAAGAGAAACTGAATCTGGCCTGGGTGACTGAATGCCTGTTTTTGCTTTGTGTGGTCATTAATGTTATAACCAACACCACTGGCTTCAAATGTGATTTATTACAGGCAGAGTATTTTAAAATGCACAAGTAAATCCTTTCAGAGTTGATAACATTTTAATGGAATTGACACATTAATAGGCAAAATCGTTTATGTGTGGTTTTTACTTTTCCCTATGTGAGAAAACTTTCAGAATGATTGTTTCCACCCCAAGAGTATTACAAATTGCTTGGACCATCAATACTTTCCTTAAATCTTTTGTGGAGTACAATAAACCTCCCTGTCCTTTTTATAGGGAGAGTGGTAGAATTTCACCTGCCATTTAAAATGCAGATAATACATTGTTTGGAGAAGTTTGTTTGAAAAGGTAGGTTAAGCTGGAGTGAGTCATCAGCAGGGTGCTCTCTGTGTGTGCATGTATCGGGAACTTGATACTGTGGGAAAGCTGCAAGGCGCCTTCTAAGGTGATGGAAAAGAAATACTGTACCACAATTAGTTTTACTCACAAACAAGAATGGGATTTTGTTATCGTGATCAATTGTGTCTCACCATGTTCCACCAGGAGATAAGCGCTAACAGGGGCTGGAATTCTTGGATGATAGTGGGAAAGAAAAGAGTAACAAAGTGAAAGGTACGGAAGCAGTCTTGAGATCTGCCCTGCTTTCCCTAACAAATATAACCACAGTGTCCAGCTTCTGAGAGAGATGCAAATGTTAAGCAAGTCCCTTTTCAGTAACAGAGCTTATTTGAAAATGGATTGGGTCAAGCCTGTTCTTTGTTTTATTAGTGTTACTGAATCTTCAGTATAAAGTTGGCATTTGGAAGGAGGACTGCCTTTAGTACAAGATTAATTTCTAACATTTTGGGTTCCCATTTTATTCCAGGCTTATAAACTTTGAATATTCCATTGGTTTTCATTTGCTTTAATAAGATCCCTCCAATATGAAACTGGCAAAACTTGTTGTCTTTTGGGGTAGGGTTAGGCAGCGAGATTTTCAGGGCAGCTTGGGAAAGAAAATCAGAGTAAAAGGTTTAAAATTGGAAATAAAAAGAGTTTGTGACCTGGAGAAGTAGATGGAAGTGTGACGGGTGGATGTGCTGGGCTTCCTTACATTTATTTCCACTCTGGTTCATGTATTCCACCACTCTAAATCTGCAGTAATTCACTGGCAGAATGTATTTAGTTTACTATTCCAGAACATCTTCAAAACCTGTTAGAATACAAAACTCATTCTTGTGAGAAACTAAAGGTGAATGTACCAGACACAATTAGTTGGCTGTAAAGCAGTTTCCTGCATCTATAAAAAGGCATAGTGAATTTTCTAAGTTTTTAAAATATTTGGATTATTAAAATGTATTTTCATTAATTTTTAAGAATATAAACATAAATGTTCAGTAGGATCTTTTGCAGAGAAAAATGGGGAGGGGACTTGAATATTGCTTGCATATTATCAAGGGCCGGGTGTAGAAATACAGATTGTACAGCAGTTGCAGGTGACAGAGAGAAAATGAGAGAGAATCTTAACAGCTTCTATTTTCCAGTTCAAGAATGTGGGAAATAGACCAAGGTGCTTGGTCTTCCAGGAGCTGGTATGAGCATCGGCTAGAAAAAAAATTTCTCACTGAGTGCTTGTATCCCACAACACCAACTGGAGAAACTTTTGGTGTCATTTTTAAAATCAAATAAATCCTGATAAGGGAATTATTTGATTTTAAAGGGAGGCTGCAAAGGAAACTATGTGGGAGTTTCAGTTAAAGTGTCTAAAGTTTGGAGAAAAACACAAAGAGTAGAGTGGAAATGTATTACATTCATAAAAAAGACTTACTGCTCTGAAAAAAAGTCCAGCAAGTGACAGATGTTGCCTCCTTACTTTGTTCATTTGTTCTTCATTATTTTACTTGTTGTGGGGGTTTAGTTTTGTTTTTGTTTTTTAGCCCCAGTTCAGCAGCCAGTTCTGCAGGCACATTGCAGAGCCGTCTGTGTAACCCCACAGAAATCAGTAAGTTTATCCCTGTCTGTGACATGAACCACAGCTCTTACAGAATTCAAGCACTAGTTTGCAAATATTTCAAGATTTGCTGTCTGTACACATTTGTACAATACCTAACACAATCGTGCTCTGGAACTGGGAGGATTTAGTAATAACCATGAGGGGGAAAAGGAAAATTCTCTAAAAATCAAATGAGTTTCTTGCAATTGACTTACATTTTAATCTGGTTTTATGAGCACTTGTGGCCGTGTTCACAGAGTTCCAGGAAGAGATGAGGATCTGACTCCATGTTTCAGAAGGCTTGATTTATTATTTTATGATATCTATTATATTTAAAGTATACTAAAAGAATAGAAGAAGGGATTTCATCAGAAGGCTAGCAAGCAAAGGAAGAAGAATGGAATGATAATAAAATCTTGTGAGTGACCAGTGAGTCTGAGACAGCTGGGCTGTGATTGGCCATTAATTAGAAACAACCAGCATGAGACCAATCAAAGATCCACCTGTTGCATTCCACAGCATCAGATAATCAATGTTTACATTTTGTTCCTGAAGCCTCTCAGCTTCTCAGGAGAAAAAATCCTAATGAAAGGATTTTTCATAAAATGTGTCTGTGACAAGCACTTACTACTTTCAATGAAAAATGGAAAATAAGAATTAAAAAATATTGTCTCTTCATACACAGATTCTGTATTAAGCATTTTTTTATATTTTTTTATTTTCTGATATTTTTTATTCATGCATAGAATAGGTGAAACATTTTTCTTTCACCCACTGTGAGCTCAAGTAAGTGCTCCAATTTTAGTCAAATATTTAGTTGTGTTTTATCTAAATGAGTCTTAATTTGGACATCATTCTTTGCAGTCACCTCTTTTCCAAGGTGGTTGGGATGGATATATCCAGTTCATTCCATTTGCTAGGATCTCACGGCTGTCACAGGATGTTTTAGGAAGGACACCCAAGTAGTTCCATGCACCCACTCATCTCAAGCCCCTCCAGGTGTGGGCTGGGTTTTGCAGTGCTGTGTTGTAGCCATGCACATCCCAAACTCCAGCAGGATGTCCTGGCTGACATAGAGCTGACTCTTCCCATTCAGGTATTATTAGACCTGGGTGAGTACAACCTTCTGAACAAAGCAGCTCCGTGTAAAAATGTGTTATCATTCTTGATTTGGCAGGGTCAGGGCTAAACTGGAGCTAAAAAATTTTCCTTGTCCTGAACTGACTCCCTGAAAAGCCACTTTCACTGTGCCCTTTGGAGCCCTGACAGTGGGAGTCTAGTGCAGCTGTATCGGGTTTGGCATCACAGAGAAGCAGTTTAGATCTGTGTGGTTGGGTAGTCAAGAGGCTGTCAGAGGTGTTTGGACTAATTCCACACCCAGGGAGCCCTGCCAGACCTGAACTCTGCACAGCTGAGTCATTCCTCTCTTCTTTGAGCTTCCTGAAGTGCTAAACTGGTGTTTCCAAATCCAGAGTAAAGTGCTGTGGACACCTCTCCAGATGACAGAACTGTTTTATTCCCTTGCTTTGTGGACAGGAGTTGTAGGAGCTCCTGTAACTCAGTTTTCTGTCTGGAGAAGGCACACTAAGAAAACAGTGCATACTGATACCTGAAAATTCTTTTTCTGATGTGCAACAGGTCTGTCAAAACCTGCCTATTTTGCTGAAGCATGTTGCTAGCAATGTGAGTGTTTGAGAGGAAGATTGAAAGGCTGAGTTTTATTCCAGATTTGCATCTCCTGCCTCCATTTTCCCCTTCAGAAGGAAGGGGATGTAATTTCAGACTCTTGGTTAAAGACTTACAAATATTTGGGCAAACAGATAATTCACTGCTAATTGATTCCCTGGCCTCATGCTCCCAGTTTTGGAGGTGCTGGCATTAAAGCTGAGGCATGAAGCTGTTTGAGTTAATGGTGTCTGTCAGATGATTAGATGGCACCACACATGCTGGAACAGAGTAGCTGGAGAATGGGCAGGAAGAAAATGAGGATGTGACATTAGCAGGCACAGCTCCCGGAAAAAAAAAACCTTACAATTTCTTCTGACTTTTGAATGTAGCCAGGAACTTGAACATATATTTAAATGAGACTGGGCCAGCCAGGACAATCTATCAGTAAAGAATTGTTGGATTGCCTAAATTTTAGATTAAGTAGGTCTTATAAAAACAAAATAAAAATGCTTACAGGTAAGTGATGGTCTTTGCCCTCTGTAGGGGTAATTTTATAATAATTTGCTTCCACTGGACTGGTTTTCATTGCTTTACAGCATTAATTTCATGGTAGTGCAAGTTTGCGGTTTAGATTCTCGTATGCTGCTCTCCAGGTGACTAACCCAGTATTCAGAAAGCCAGTAGTATTTGTACTTTTTTGTCTTATTTTTTCCTCCTTTTTCAGCTTCAGTTTGTTAATAATCAAAGCCCACGAATGCATCCATCATGTAGGAGACATTTTACTGTCTCTAGTTCAGCATTTCATTGATTTCATTATTACAGTCATAATAATCTATGGTAAAGGGACAAGTAGACCCAGAATCCCCATATTATTTGATGAAATGTGAATGTAGGTGTTTAATGCCTAAAGAAATTATTTCTGGTAAAAATAAATCCAGGCTAAAACTAGTCATGTGGGAGAAACTTAACCCTTTTCACTGGGTTTGGGGAAGAGCTGATAACTGTTGTGGCTGTTTGACTCCCTTGTTCACATTAAAAAATAAATTAAAAGAAGGAGGAAGGGAATGAAAGAACATTTCCTTACCATGCAGTCACACAAGCTATTGTCAGTGAGCTCCCTGCCCCCATCTCTTTCACCCAGGCACACACACACACACGCACACAAAAAGCCAATTTTGTGTCCTTCTGAGCACACAGATGTTCCTCTTGGCATCCCTACAGTATGGATAGGGGTTTTTTGCAGGCACAGAATGTGAGGCTTCTTTGTTGGAGACAAAGTGTTGCCTGTGGTGGGAATTGCTGCAGTGATGGGAAAGTATCGTAATGTATTGTTGGATTGCTGTGGTTTTTAGCCCAGTAGAGACAGTACATTAAAGTAGCTTTGTGGGCAGTGAATTGTTTGAGCCAAGCCTGGCTAATAACAGCCTCTCCTTGGCAAGCAGTCACACAAGGTATGGTTGGCATAGTTTGGATGCTCACAGGATTTGTCCCAGGCATCTGCAGCAGCTCTGCTGCCTTGAGTACAAGTTTCAGCAGCCGCATGTGGTGAGCTAATGAAAGTGCTCTGGCTATGGAGAGAGAGCAGTTGTACTTTCAGCTCTTCATTCTTCATTTTTTAGTGTTATGAAGATCAGATATGATACAGGCCTTCTTTTAAATTATTTTTAGGATATCTCTTGTGGAGGTTCTGAATAAAGGGTCTAAGAAAACAGCTTAGAATGTTTAAATTAATTTCTAAGTAACATTGGAAACTAATAGCATTAAGTGTTTGAGCTTGCATATATACAAAAGAGGCTTCAAATTGTTTCTTGTGGTAAAGTCTGCCAGAGAACATGGTGCTTCATTGGGCACAGTTGCTGATACTGTCTACCTAAAGCTCTGAATCCAGCTCTTCTGTTGTTGATGGTACCAAGCATGAGGAGCACAGGCCTGGAAGCTGGGGGTCTAAATTAAGATTGTTCATATTTTCATATTGTCCATTTGTTCATATAATTTTATTTTTATCTCCATTCTTCAAATATGCACTCATTTTGTCATGACTTTGACTCTTTTGGTTGACAGTTTTGTACTCCCATAATAAATCTCTGATGTGCAAGGTCTACCTGTGTAGATCCCATTGAAAGATTGCACAGTTTTAGTTGGACCAAATGTGGTCCAAAAAGAGCTTATAGGTGAAAAATTCCTCGAAGAAGCTGCTTCTAGGAAGAATTTGGAGGTGGGACTGTAGAGTAGAAAGTTACCTGATTCTGTATAATAATTATTAATTCTTTTATTTTTCAGTTGTTTCCTCTAATGAAAGAATCTCTATTTCTTCCCTTTTCCCCTAAGTACCTTTATCTATCTCTAATTTTCTCATTGTGGAGAAATATGTAATAATTCAAGTTTCTGTAGTTCTTTCATCTTTCCACACCTAGGAAAAAAACCCACAGCCTTATTTGGTATTTTTTCTCAGTCAAGGGAGTCAAACGTGTGTGTGTTGTGTTTAATAAGAACTTAGCAGTGGTTCTCTATTGAGCAGAAGACAATAAAGTGGTTATAGAGGAAGGCATAAGCCAAACGAGTGGATCAGGAAGATGGCTCTTGTCCTTGTACAGTGTCACAACAGTTGTTGCTAGTTCATTTCCAGGTGTATTCCCCATATTGAATGCAGATCTGCTATCATGATTACACCTACTTTTTACTATTTTAAAATAAGCTTTTTTCATCCTTGAGGCCTACTTCTTGTTTGTCTTTCCAATTTCACTGAATTGCATAGACTATACTTACTCTGAGCTTTTGTCTCTTCTTTCATTCCCTCTTTCAAAATTGTAAGCATGCTCCTGTTTCAATGTCAGTGTCCCCTAAACAGAATTCCCTTTAGAAACCCTTCCTGCCCTTCTGCTGTCTTTGGTGCTAGGAGCCCAGGACACATTCTGATGTGGTACCCAGCAGCTTTCCCTGGAGGCCTCTCCTTGTGTACTTCCAACCTGCAACTGCCATTTTTGCCTACATGTTTCTTTTGATTTATCCAACTATTAATTTCTTCTTTATTGCCTCCAAAACTAAATTTTCTGAAAACTTCCTTATGATAGTTATGTTCAGTGATCGTCCATATTTGCTTAACCTCAAGCATTATAGCGTTAGGTCAACCTTTGTAATTTCTAGTATCTTAATAGTCTGGTAATACCTTGTTTCATGCTCTTTTGGATGGTTTTCCCCTCCATTTAGCATTTGCAAAAGCTGCCCTTGGCAATCTGAGCTCACATTGCTGTGTGCAGCAGGTGAGTGGCTTATTGGGTGGCCTTTCTCACTGGTAATGCCTTGCCTACATCCACAAGGTTCTTCATGGATATTCTTTATATGTTTCCCTCATCCATTCCACAGTTTCACAAAGGACATATTTTAAAAATCCAAAACACATTTGAACACTGTCCCTCTCCTAATACTGATTAACATCTATTAATATATTAGGTTTTTTTTTAGCAGAAAGTGGACCATGAAATATTTGCTCCTCTCAAAGGCAAGTGTGTAGCATTCTGCAGAGAAGTGAACCTTCCCCGTGCTTCACACTCTTCCTTGCCAGATCTGGAAAATCAAACTCACAGTGTCAAACTGGTTGCATTTTTAAGGCACCATTCCCCAATAAGATTTTCATGTTGTCTCTGAATAGACTTTTATTAACTGTGAAAGCCATTGGAATGAATAATGCAAGTGTTAGCTTACAAAGAAATGTTCCTGACCAAATCTGAAAATGTTCCTTTTACAGGAGCACCATGAACTCTTTTTCATCAAAAAGTCTGTTCAGTGTTAGTCTGTGTTGTTCACTTATAATGTAAGTAGCTGAGATTGTTCTTGAGGCATTCATATAAATGGATACTAACAAGGAATTGAAATGTCAAGAAATATTATTTGATAATCCTTAAAATGTTGGGTAATGTTCTCTGGTGTAGAAATGCAGGCATTTTTTCCAGATGTGCACACTTGGTGATGCTTTGAGATGGTTTAAGAGCACTGGAAATAGTTAGGTTTATAATCTGTTGTTACAGGGGGACTTTTTCTCTGCCAGATCTCATTTTATCCTCTTTTAGCTTTTTCAGACCATACTGTCAGACATTTTTAGCTAAAATTGTTAGCTGAGTGTCTTGCCGTTGTCTGAGCAATCTGCATATGCTGCATCTTACAGACCAACTGTTACATAAATATGACTTGGCTTTTGCCACTGTTAACAGTAAGAATGACTGAGTTGGGAAAAAACTAGGGAACAAGGAGGTTCAGGGAAGAGGCTGGTATTTTTCAGCAGTCCTTTGGGGAGGAGCAGTCCTCTCTTGGCCTTAGCTGGTTGAGGAAGAGGAACCATGTGGTACCTCCTGCTCCTCTTGTCTTATCATCCCATCCAGTTCATCATCCTTTTCTCTCAAGCCCATCAACTGTCTCTACAGACCTCACCCACATTCTCCAAATTTGTACTCCTCAACCTCTATCTCCTCCAGACCCCTCTCTCCCTGCCCTTTCTTCCTCTGAGACCCCAAACCATTAGTGCCCAGTCTTCCCTCATCTTTAGCACCTTTTGCATCTCTCCTGTTGCATTCACTTGCAACTGAGAATTCAGGTATCTGCTTCAGCTGTTCAGCAGCTCTATTTTCTGTCTGTCTTTGTATGCCAGCCCTGACATTGACATGGTTACCAGCACTCACTGCCCCTGGAACAGCCATTTTAGCTGTCCCTATGTGTCGTCAGCATCCAGCTCTCCCAAGAAAAAAATAAATCCAATTTATGGCTATGATGAGGTTTAAATACAAATAAAGGCCATGTACAGCACTTTCCATCAGTGCAGATGGGAGCATCAGAGCAGGATTAGATGATGTGTCTGCAAAAACCTGCTGACAGTATGTGAATTATCCTGGTTTGCTGAGGATTCTCCCATGTGACAGCCGCTCCAAACTGCAAAAAGTTTGAGGATTGAGCACCAAAGCTGGGCAGGTTTTTAAATTCATTGTCATTGTTCCCTAGTTAGTATCATTACCCAGGTAGTAAGTGAGACTCTCATTTGAATTTTGATAAGAACCATGTCTGAATTATCAAAATGTACCAGGATGGCTGGT
Organism: Geospiza fortis; assembly: GCF_000277835.1. Lineage (NCBI taxonomy): Eukaryota > Metazoa > Chordata > Aves > Passeriformes > Thraupidae > Geospiza > Geospiza fortis. The sequence goes on from NW_005054423.1 coordinate 690,797, forward strand.
GCGAGGGGATTGGAATCAGCTGAGTGGGAAAACTGAGAAACACTGCCAGAAAAGGGAGACAACTGAACTTAGCTGGTACTGGTGAGAGAGAAAGTTATGATGGGGTAAGAAACTGAAAAGAAAGTGGATAAATGGGCTGGGACTAGGAGGAGTGAGCAGGCAGTAAGTAAGAGGGGGCAAGAAAATATGTCTGATAGTTTTTTGTGGAATAGAAAAAGAAGACTGCAAATGGCTGGTCTGAGATCTCAGGGAGACAGCGAGAGGCCAGAGAAGTTACAATGTAGGAAATGAAGAAGGTGTAGAAAGGGAGTAATACTGAGACCACATCTATGAAGAAAATAGAGACAGTGTTGTGGAAAGTGAATTTGAACTGTGGAGGGCTGAAGGTTTAGGACTACATGCATTAGAAGTATCTGACTGAGCCAAGGTCTCAGCATGGGAAGGAGAAGGGGTAGGAATTACAGTAGTGATTACTTGTGGAAAGATGGATAGAAGAATGTGAGCTAGAGCATACTTCACATGAGTTTGGTTTTTTGTTTCTTTTCCACTTGGGTACGTTTATCTTTCGTCTTTCAAGCAGTTTGCCTGGCTTCTGCTGCCTGTAAGCATAAAAGGCTATGAGGTTTTTTAATGTTTTGTAAAATCATTGGCTAATTTTTTATATATATTTAAATATGTAGTCTTTATTTTTTAACATTTTTGTAAGTTACAAAGCAATATTTTAATCAAAGTAGTTAATTTTGTAGTTTGAACAGTGGAAAAATATAAAAATTTGGACTAAAGACTCAGATTTCTTTTTTCTTTCATTTTCCTCTCAAGTTAAAGGAAATCCTTTACATTATAGACTGAGAAAGCAACTGGCATAAATTACTGTATGATGACATGACTATATCTGATACAAGTTCTTAGATGACAGGAGCCACCTCTTGCAAGTTTCATTTGTCAAAACTTACCTCTCTGTGCCATGGAGAAAAGGTTACAGCATTCATCTTTGATGTGATATGGAGTACATTTTAAAATACAGATTATTCTGTGGATTCCTTCCCTAAAAAAGGGAATGATCCTGTACCAGAAGTTTTCGGGAATGCAAATTGATTCTTGCAGATACTGTAGCAAAAATTACAGCAATATTTTTTTTTTTTTGCTTTTTGGCTTGTTCTAGTAATTAAATATTGGCTGCTTTGGGTTTTGTTTGAATTGAGGACAAGCATGTTACTGTTTAGAAGTGATTTACAAGTAAGAAATTCTACTGAAACTCTGAATGTCCAGACTGGAACAGAATTAGATTGAAATATTTGACCCCTGTGGCTGTATTCTTTTGCTGTCACAGACACAAATGTCATTGATTATTGATATCATGGTAATAGCAGAGCTTGACAGTGTCTTCACAATGGCTTGTTTGATGCTTTTCTGTGACAATTATAAAACAATTCTTGTCAGGCTTTGCATTTACCTTCTTTTAGCAATAGGAATGAAAATGTACATGTTTCATTCAGCTGTGTCTGTGCCACTTTCAGTCAGCTATCTGACATCTCAGTAGCCAACAGTGAAGACACAGGGAAGGGTGACAAGGTCCCTGCACTTGAGTCCCACAGAATGAAGCTGCCAAGGCTTGACCAATAAATTATGGCTCTGAACAGTTCCATAAGCATAACTAGAGATAATATTTTACCCCCTAACGATGGGGTGGACTCTCAAACTCTGCTGCAGGTACCAATCTGTTTAGGTTTTTTTCCCCCAAGTGTCCATACATGCAGTGACATTGGCGCTTCTGTAAGCTCCAGCTGTCCAGGGGGAATATTCAAGTGCTTCAGGGTGTTTTTCACGTCAGCATCTAGTTAATATGCCCAAACTCATTGTGTATTCATTTCCAATTTTTGCTTTAGATGGTGGTCAGTGTAAAAGTAGGGTTTAGCTTTGGACTTCCTCAGGTGCATAAAACCTGCTGGTTTTAAGGATGTTTGCCATAGGATCTGCTAATGCACTGTTGTTCCAAAATGGTAGGTGACAATGGCTGCTGCTTAAGTTGATAATTTCACACACTCTTAAAGCATTCTGCTAAATGCTTCCAAGAATATGAGAGGCTTTTATCTGCTTTTATCTAGCAGAGTAATCTAGATCTCTACTTCTATCTAGCAGAGTATAGCCTGTTTCCTTGTAGAAGTATGGATTTGGCAGAAGGAGCAAAAATAGTCTGAAAAATTATTAAGCAGGTGTCACAAGCAGGAATAGCTCAGAAGAAATGACAGCATGTTTGCTTTCTTAGTTCAAGGAAAGAGGAAAACAAATGGAGTAGGAAACAAATACAGCTGAAGTGGTAATGGGTTGATGAGTCACAAGAAGCGAGATTGCATTTTCTGACTGAATGTAGCCAGCAACCTTGGAGCATTTTTGTGAAGTGTTTGATTGCAGAGAACAGAGATGCTTTGAAAATCCTATTTTGAGCATCATCCCTTATTTGAATGACTGGATGCTGTGGTAATAAATAATGGATGAATAAAATTTAAGCCAAAAGGGACCTTCAGGTCATCTCTCAGGACTTCACTGTATCATGAGACATGACATTTCAGCAGGTTATCCTGCACTGAACTAGCTTGTCTGTTTTGACATCTCTTCAGCTGAAGCCATCAATGGCTGAAAAGTCTCAGGGCTTGGAGTTTTTTCTATTAGTTCATCAATATTTTTTGCAAATTGTCATCCTCATCTGCATTAGTTGGACTTCACTTTCCTAATTATTACAGGCTTTTCCCAGACAGATTTAAGCACCTTTTAATACCAGTATTTTCTTTCTGTGTAGACAGCTCAATCTTTTTAATAACAGATCAAGATCTTTACATGATTATTCATTTTTATGCATGTTTATTGTCCTCTCTTTAACAGCCTTTGAAGAAAGGCAGTCAGCAGGACACTACCCCACACCACTGCTCTTCCACCATCCATGTTCTACTCTGTGCCAAATTCACAGTACCTTTCTGCTGCCACTTTCTTCCATCACTGCTGTGTACAAAACTGAGATTTGGCCTTTTTGCCCAGCATTGCCTAGGAGCTCATTCAGAGGGGAAGGGTGTGTGCTGTGACTGCTGTCTGGACCTGCTGGATGCAGGGTTGCCATCCCCATCACTACATGTGCAATGTGTGCCTCGCTGCAAAAAGCCACTTTACAAGATGCAGATTTTTACGTAGAAATGTGCTGCCTTCAGCTTGACAGCAGTCTGCTTCTTTCATCCCTGTTTTCTCTGAACAAGAATTTTGTGTATACTGGCAGTGAGGGAGAAGTTTCTGAGAAGTGTTGTGCTTTCACAGAGCTCCTTCAGTGTGGGGCGTCACAAGGTGACCTGTACAAAACTCACACAGAGCTGTGCTCCTTAAGCCAGCTGTAGGGCATCCCTTTGTTGATGAAATTGAGACCAGTGTGGGCTCAGGCAGCATCTGGGAATGCTTCAAAACATTTTTAGAAAAAAAAATGGATTGTTCCATACACAGCTTTGTTCCACATCAGCTGCCCTGCTTTGCTGCTGGCTGCAGCTAGAGGTGGGTTTGCTTCTGGGGATGCTTTATCATTTCAGTATTACTAATGAGGAGCTATAGGGTGATTTTGAGTGGATTTGAAAGGTGGTAGGAATGGTGAGCACAAACTCTGGAGAGAAAGTGATGGTCAATTTATTTCACTACCTTTGCTGCTCTTGTATTTTTTCTGAGATTGACAATGTGGTGTCTTTCACATAATAAAAAAAAATAAAAAGTGAAAAGGTTTCAAATTTTGTAAACTGTTCTGTACTGTGCTAAGGCACTGAAATAAAACCTCTTGAATAATGGATCTGAAAAACACACTTTGAAATTCTCAGTGCAAAAATGAAAGGCATCAAGACTTCTGATGGCATTCACTGAGGGCACCATGGCTCAACTCTAACCATGTCTTTGGAGTGTTTTATATTAATTGATTTTGTATGGAAGATAATCCAGGGATTCCTTTCATTGCAGAAAGTAATCACTAGACTGTGCTGGGGGACATTAAAAAATAATGATGCAAAAAGTGTAAAAAAATCAAATTAAATTCTCTAAGTTACATCCTCAGTGTAGGAATTGAACCCCAGGTTTAAGAGTTGCCTTCCTACTCCTATCAGAAATGCACATTCCTGAAGGATGGGGCAGAGGGCATGGAAGAATGGACAGTGGATGAGAATGTTCATAGCCAGCCCTGCCAAGTTCACTCATCTTTGTATTGCACAGGTTATTGTTCCAAAAGGAGGCAATGGAGACTGAAAATCCTTAACAAAGTAAAGGATATATGAGCCAAAATATTCTGCTTGTCTCAAAATATCAGTCCTGTATTTTTATAGTATGAAATAGGAGGTATCTGTGAATGCACTTTTGAAACGAGTGGCAAATACCAGCCAAGACCCAGTGAGACTCAACCATTTCTGTAATTGCGTTGTTATTTTTGTAGTGATGTTTCCAAAAATAGAAGCTTTGTTGCCTTAGATTTTAAACTAATAACTTGAGTAGTTTTAATAGAAATAGGACTGCTTGCTAATTTGTGATCACATGCAGTTTTAAATACTAGATAGTTTAACAAAATGCTTTAATGTCTACAGCTATAATTTAGAGTTTGAATAAAGTTCTTAATACCATGTAGTAATAAGGATGCTTCCTTTGCATGTAAAATTGCACACCTGCAAAACTACTGTCCCATTTTCTTGGCTGAAATTGGTATAATTAGGATCCTCACTTTTAGTTATAGCCTCCTTGTTTTAACATGCTCATTGCTTTCCAAGGCGGCTCCATTTGTATGTATACCTTTGGCTGTAACCTGGAATGACTTTAAGTTAAAAAAATATTCCTTCCCCCCCCCCCATCTTTTTTAATTAGCAGGAGCTGAAATATGTCATTCAATATCCTCCCTCTTCAGTTTTATTATGTAAAAATTGGGGGTTTTTGTTTCTTCATATATCTTTCACATAGTAAAATTACTTTAAAATTACAAGTTTAATATCTTGACTGAAGAGTTTGGGGAGTTTTGGCTAAAACCTTTAATTTGCCATTAAGATTTTGAGAGATTTAAAGCTTCAGTGCAAAAGTGAAAGGATCAGCATAGAGACCAAATTGCAATAAAAGCGATATAGACAGTCAGAAGAAACTTCCAAGTCGCTTGATTCTGAAAGTGCTCACTGTTCTACTCATATGATTAGCAAAGACAAGACCTACTTTTTGTAAGTTACGACACAGTAGTTTGATATTTGCATGCAAAGATAATAGGCCCTGTTTCTAATGTAGCAACAGGACATAAACTTTAATTTTTGTATTTGTTTTTAAAATTTCTTTAGCACCATTAGCAAGGCTGTGCTGCGTGCTTTCTCTGTGCTGTTATATTCTGTGTTGCATGGGTGATGTGTGGTTGCACAGACTTATGGTTCAAATAAGAAAAAGGATTTTCATTTTGCTTCTTTTCTAGTTCTCCTCCAAGATAGTTCAAAAATCACAAAGAGCACTGAAGCAGTTATTTGGGTTGCCTCTAACTTAACTAAATGTCATATTCTGGAAGTGGATGTTTGAGGGAAGGTACACCTTGTACCCAGTGCTTTGCCTACTCCAGAAGAGTTGGAGAGAAGCCTGCAGGTACACATTTAAAACAGAGAAAGCTTTTTTGGGGCTCCTTGTTCCTTGGTTGAAGTTCAGGCAAAGGTTTCTGGTGGTGCTTCAGTGAGTGCTGTGGACACTGGCTTGAGAAGGGGCCATGGCTCAGCAAGAGCAGCTGCTGGATTCCCACCTCTGAATGCGGGTGTTAGGTGGGGTCCTTCCACTCAAAATTGGGGTTCCCAAAGGGTTAAAATTCATAGCTATTGTAAATAAATTCTATGGAAATGGATCAAGCTTTCAGTCTACTTGCAAAATGATTTTTTAAGTTCTAGAGAAATTCTTACACCTTCATTTATGAACATAACTAAACACCTTTGTCTACTTCTCAGTGAATTTAATACTTTTACCTGGCAGTAGGAAGTGGTACAGGGAAAACAGGGACTCCTTGGGAAATACAGTGCTTGGGGATTGGGTGAAGGTCAGTGGTACCTGCTGATGGTCATTGGATAAGATGATCTTGAAAACCAGCATTGTTACTTAAAAATAAAGCGAGTCCTTTTGCAAAGTGGAGTAAGGAGATGGTTTCTTTCCTTTTACACTGGTGTCCTGTGTCTCCTAGGCCACTATTCCTGAAAATTATAAAATGCCTGCTTTGTTTCTGGGTCCTGCTTCAAGCTTCTGCTTTGACCATAGGATAGTTTTATCAGTTTCATGGATAAATACTTTGTGGATAGAATATGATTGCTATTCATAGAGCAACCTATCATTTCCTCTGGCTCTAAAATGTGGTGGATAGACCATCACTGCATGTTGTGTTCATGTTTCTGCTTTTTCTACATCATCCACATACTCTTGAAGTGTTTTAGCTGTAGGGAACATCTGTCACAAACCCAAATGTTTATATTCGTATAAATTGGCAGTTTTGTCAGCTCCTCAAAGAGATGTTCATCGTGATCTTTTTGTAAGCAGATGTGCTGTGACTGGAAAAGCTTTTTTAATGATTAAGTATGATTAAAGTATCTGGAATCTCTACCAGTTACTGAAGCAGCATTGAAGACTGTGATTCTTCTTACAAAAATACAATTGCTTGGATTTTGCATTACAAATATATGCTAAAGTCATGTCTGGAAATCAGAGCAAAGTTGTCTGCAGACTGTACAGTGGGTAGAGCTAAAACTGGGGCAGTTGTGCTTAAGATTATTTATTTGTTTATTTTCTGTAAAATTATATGCATTAATCATGAGAAATCCAGTTTCTTCACAGATTTTCATATGGACTTCCCTGGTTATAAACAGTACTTTTAAAGGCTTAATTATAAAAAAAATTAGTTTCATACATTCACTTGTAGAACATCACAGTAGTCAAGCAAACTGCCCAAAATGAACTGATGCATGATGAAAGTAATACATTGTATTTCACTTACAAAGATGGAGATCAATATCTCTCCCACTGTGGGCTGTCAAATAGAGAAAGGACTTCTAATTCAATTTAAACCTCATTCAGGTCAATCTCTGTAGGAATGTGTTGGACCCTGAAGGTAGTGTTCTCAACAGCTTCCTGCTGTAGGTTACGAGTGAGCTGCTTTTCCTGTAGGAGGAAAGAGAGAAGAAAAAGGCAGAGGGATGACTGGTCTTTAAAAATTTGTTACAGAACCACTAGTGTTAGTCTTAAATATTATTTAAAATATATTAAGATTTTTTAAAGCAGCACAGAGTGCTGTAGTTCAAAGATCTGAATTTAGTGTCAGGTTTTAATAGTTTCATGCAGTCTTTTCAGTGATGTTTTCCTCTTCTTGGCTCTACTGTATATAGTATAGTTTCCTGGATTTCTACACAATTTGCCTATGTTTTCAGTGCTTTTTTGTCACACGCTTTACATTTATCCCTTCTTTTCTGTTTTTCCAACCCTCCTATTTTCTCATTAAAAAGTGTCTGCACCTTCTTTCCTGTTTTCAACGGACCATTTCTCCCTCTCAGATTTCCTTCTCTTCCTCTTATTTTCCCCTTTCCCTCCCCACATTGATAAAGGCAGTAAAGTCTGCTATTTTATGCTGAAGATATTGTTAGAGATCAGGATAACTTTATGGTTAGAGGCAAAGGCAATCCATCTAGCCAGCAGCTGTCAGTAAGGTGAAGGTTTGGTTCATGCTACAGAATTTTCTGGGAATTTCTCCCATATACCCAAATGGCTAAAACTACTAGTCAGCTGATCTTCATTTAAGATACTTCAATGAGGAGCTTTCCTCTTCATTTTCTCTCTTATCCCAAAACTTTTTTGGGGAGCTCTTCTCTCAATAAGCCTAACGAATACTGGAAGATACCATCCACTTTAAGATGTTATGTACTGTCTTTTGATTTCAGCAACACTGAAATGCTGCACATTAGGTTTTTAAATAATTCTCATCAGTTGTGAAACTTCTATTTTGAAATGTATGTATTTCACAGAGAAAAGGACAGAATTGATCCCTTCCAGCTATTTAGGTAACAACCAAACATAAGCTGTGTTCTGTCTTTGGTAGCTGTGCCATACTCTTCACTGCAGCAGTGGATGCAGAGATGGAAATGGTGCAACCAGACTTCCCTATTACATTTTTTCTGTTGGTAACTGGAGAATGTTTCAAACTGTCTCTTGCTTTTGCTCAAGGTAGTCAAGCTTGCTGCATCTTCAGCTCGTTATGCTTTGACTGGGAAAAAAAAAGTGCAACTTGAATTTTCAAAAGAAAAATAGTTCTCAATTTTATTGCTGGACTTCCATCAGTAGCTGTCCAGGTGCATTATAAAACCTGCTCGTATTTTAAATATCTTCACTAATTTGGCATTGCCATCTTAACACAGGGTCTGTTTTAAAAACACATTGAACACTTACATCTTCTGACTTAAAAGGAAAAGGAAAGAAAAAAAGCATAAAACAATAAAACCCAATCCTGTAGGCAGAATGTTTCATTACAATAGTTGTGGGGTTTCTTTTTAATTATATGTAATAAAAAAACTTTCAGATGATGCCCACTCTTTGCATGAGGGGATAAGACAAGAAGAGTTCCTTGCCTGAGGCCCAGGGTTGGAAATATAAACTGTAGTTAACTGGCATTGTACTTTTTGATAATAGCAATGTCACCAGTGATGTAATGATGGCTTCTCCTCCCCTTTGATGATATGTTGTCCTGCAGATAATTATTGGCATGATAGCAGATTATACAGTAAAATATTTTGATGGAAGACACAAACAGTTTCCCGTATATTAAACTGGTTTTTTGTAGAGTCTGCATTCCCACAGTGGGATCTGGTGGTGTCTGTTCTTCGATGGCAGGATTGTATCAGCAGAGACTGATGATGGCTCTGTGGAGCTACAGAGCGTGTCCCAGCAGTTTCAGAGCTGATGACATTACAACAGGATTGGACTTCATCACAGTGCTTGGTTTTCTGTGGGGCTGTTCTTAGATCTGCAGAGAGGAGAGAGCCTTAGGAAATGCAAGACCAGTGCTTAACAAAACTTACCTTCTTCCCCCTCCCTTTTCTCCACAGAAAATATCAGAGAGGAACCCGGGTACGCCTGAGACTGCTGGACCTTGAACTGACATCCAGGTTTTTGGGGGCAGCCAGTGACACAACATTGCTGGAAGCTGATGCAGTGCTTTTGGGACTTGCAGAGAGCAAGCAAACAAAGCAAAAGGAGTAAATTTACTGCAAAGAGATGCACTTTGTGCTCCAAAACTTATTTCATAAATTAAGTGCTTCCTCAGGAAATAAAAGAAAATTTTCTGCCCACTTAGTCCTGTAAAAATGTGATCAACAAAATACAATAAACACATTGTACCTAATTCTCGCTCCATTTTTATTCACTAATCTATCTAGCTCTTTGCCTTTAGATTTAAAGGTGAAGGTTAACTGAGCTTCTGTAGTTTAACTGAATGTGTTCATATTCTTGTGTAAAGAATTTCAGAGTTCATCATGCTATCCCAAAGGAATGTTGATTTTCCACAGAGGAAGTCCAAAGCTTGCTGTCGTGGTGCTGCTTTTAGGATGGTGCTGATGTTCATACAGAACAACATCAAGGATTTCTGATTTCCAAGTTGCAGTGCAGGCTGATACTGGGTTTACTGTCTGTTACAGTACATCAAACTTTTATCTCCATCTGCATGAGGAACTAGAGATTATTCTTGGCTTTAATCAGAGCTCCCATTTCCACTGCATGTGAGTCAGTTTTCTCTAGTGGTTCATAAAAGTGGAAAGAAGCTGTTTCAATGTAGTTGGCCAAGTGTAGGTCTTAGTTTTCTGTAAATATATTTAAGATAAATATAGTGGGTGTTTGAACAACCAAAGAATCATGCTATGGTATTTCCTGTATCTTTTTGGAGGTTTTGTTATCAAAAAACACTTCTTTTGATTTCTGATATATCCAAGCCTGAATTCTGCACAGTCATTTGTGATCTGCACAGTCCCTAGCAGGTGTGCTGAGTGAATGTGAAATTTGCCATTCCTACCACTGGGTTGCAAAAGAAAGCCTGTTTAATCTTAAAATATTTTTCCCAAATGTTGGAATGAAATGAGATTTGTTAAGATAGTATACCTTGTTTATCTGCAGTGAGTGTCTAGTGACAATGTGTTTCTTTTATGTGTATGTTATTCAGCAGATTGCACAAAATTCAGCAAAACACACACTGGCTTAAGCATGTATTACCCAAATCCACAGACAGCTCCTCTTTCTGCTGGGGCAGGCCACGTGAGCAGTGATGGAGCCCCTGGAGGATGGTGTAGCTCCTTCTGCCTCTCATCACTGGGTACACAGATATCTCAGAGGGAAGAGGAGGTAAGGGATCCCTGAAGAAGCAGGGTACCAGAGAGCCACTTCCAGGCTGCCACAGCTCACACATCCCTTTCCTTGCCTTCATCTGGGAGGTGCTTGGATAAGAGGGCATCAGTGCAGAAATGGGGAGCAGTTCTGTTAGATCACAGCTGGCTGGTGGGTCAGGTTGCCACCCAAGCTCTGTAAGTCTTCATATAGTCCAACAAAATTTGTTTAGCACAGTATACAAAAGCTTTAACCTGTTTATAGGTTAACCATTGTCAATTCTTTTTTAAAGGTTTTTGTATTTTTTAAACACATAAAAAGTAAAGCTGAAGTGCATTTTTACCTGTGTGCTTTTTAGCCATATGCACAGGGGTTTGATTGTTTTTCTTACACCTCTGGCTAAAAGAAAACCTTTGACCAAATAAACAGAAGAAAACTAATTTCCTACCTTTGCCCTCTCATAACTCTGAAACAAGAGGTACAATGCAAACACAATCAGAGAATTATTAAGGTTGAACAAGATCTCCATAATCATAGAGTCCAACTGTTAACCCAACACTGCCATCTTCACCTCTAAGCCATGTCCTTAAGTGCCACATCTACAATTTTTTTAACACTTCCAGAGGTAGTGGTTCCACCACTTGTCTGGGCAGCCTGTTCCAATGCCTGACATCAACTGATATGGGAAGTTTTCAAGATACATCTCATGCGTGGATATTTTTAGTATAATTTATATTTACCAAAATACTAGGAGGAATCTCACAGTAAATGCATAACCATTCTGAAGGAATGGGCATGTTTCAGCAGATCCTTTTATAGTTCTGCAAACTGAAGTTTTGTTTTTGAAATCAGTATGGATCCAAGCAAGAGAGAGGAAACAAGCAATATGAGCTTATTTTGTTGCTTTAATTTTGCTCATTCATCTCAGTGATTTTAATTAGGGGATTTTGAACATGAATTTCACTGGGTGTTAGCCTCCAGGTAAAGAGTTATGCTATCACTAGAGTTAGGAAAAGGAGGCCTTTTAAGAAGCCAGGAGGGATTTAAAATATCAAAGAAATCCTGTCTGTTGAACATAACTCATCCTACATGCTTGATCAACCTTCAATAAGAGTGAATTGGGAGGAAGTATATGGGTTAATGTTTTGGGGCAGACTAAGAGTTATTTCACAGTAGGGTAGCAGATAGTGATTTTATCAAACCTTCCTCTGGATAACCTTTAGAGAATTAGCTTTTGGAGGCTGTAGTGGTCACCATCTCAAATCCAGCTTAGTGTTCTATTTGGAAACCCAAGGGTTGACATAAACTGACCCAGCCACACAAATTGCAGGGTTGAACCTCTGATGGCTTTAGGCTGCTGCTCATCTTTGTGGCCTTTGGTGAACCAGTTGTGGTCCCAGTTTGCTGGAGGAGTCTCTGTTTGGGATAGCCCATTGCACATTGCCTCAGTTTGGCCCAACTCCCAAAGGCAGAGCTGCAAAGACAGAGCAGGGAATTCTGAAATGTCTTTGTGGTGGGCTCTTGCAATTGCATTTCATAGCTGTGATACCTGCATATACCAAGAATATGTGGAGACTACAAGTCCTTAACACAGAGTAAGAAACCACCAGCATTCATTCCTGAACAGCCACAATGGCACAGTTGCATGACCTCTGCCTATAAGACTATTCTTATTTTTAACCCCAGTCTTTTATCAGAGTAGAAATTGATAATGCAAGCAAGTATTTCTAGGGCCATCCATACAGAAAAATAAATGTGGACTCTTTTCTGCTGGTTGCTTCCTGTTCCCAGGGATTCCCTTTTTTCTTCATGGCCATATTCCTTTTTGCTTCTCTCTGCATTTTCTGCTGTCATATGTGCACAAATGTATTTACAAGAGCCGTGCACAGTGAAATCTCCTTGTCCACGTGCTGCAGATCCCTTGCATGTGTCTTGCTTTGGGCAGTGCTATCACTCTGAATTTTTGTTTGGAGGTCATTCTTATTTCAGGTAAGAGGATAACATGATGAACATATTAAAGCCAGCCAGCAGCTCCTGTGGCCCTGTGCCCAGCCCAACCACCTCCTGGAATAGTCTTGTCACTATATATACTGCATGTACTTCTAATGTGAACCAAATTAATGCTACTTCTACATATCAAGCTTCCAGCTGTAAATGGAAATGCATCATTTTGCTGAGAATCCTGAGGGCAGTATGAACCAAGTTCTGCGACTGTGTTTGTCTGACTGCCAAAATCAGGAACTTCTCTACGTGCCATGCTGCGTTTTCTTCTAAATTTTGTAAATTTGTCTTACTCTGAAGCACAGACCAGATGAGCAAAATTCATTACTAAAATCATAAGGATCTCTTCTCTCACCTTTTTTTTTGATTATGCAGCTGAGAAGGCATTTGTTTCATCATCTGTTTTTCAGGCATTTGGGATTTTTTCATGTAATAGTCTTGAGTTTTGGAAGTGTTGAATGGGTTTTCTTTTGCTCTGAAAATTTTCAGGTAACAACACAAATCCCACTTCATTAGCAGATATTGAGTTTTCCTTTTCCTTTTCCTCTATCATATTCTGCTTTGCATGATGCCCACATCTCTTAGTTGATAAATTTCTCACTTAGATTTGGATGAGAATGACAGATTCATTTCAAGTAGTTGTAATTCATGCTTGGTGTAAAATTTGCATGTGGAATTGTAACGCTGAGTGCTCAGAGAGCAGCAAGAAATGCATCTTCAGCAGAGGGAGGAGGAGGCTGCTGCCATCCCAGCCTTGCCTCCTCACTTGCTTGGGAACTCTGTGGGTGACTCTGGTGGGCAGGCTCCAATCTTCTCTTCTGCACAAGCAAGGAATATTTCCACATGTTCTGCTAGGATGACACTTACCTTTTCTAGGCCTGTAACTGAAGAGCTTGTGAGCTTCACCCTAACCCACTTCCACTTCTCACTCCACTCATGTGCCTGAATGGCCGTAGCATTTCTGGGTTTACAGATGTGGTTATAAGCAAAGTTAGCTTTGATAAAAAGTGAATCAAAGCTAGCTTGGGTTTTAGCTGGAGCAATAATTTCTCTTTTCGTGTTTATTCTGGTCCTGTTTTGAAGGCTTAAAAAAGTTGTCCTGTAATCCTACCTTTTATTTTATGAACAGAGCATTAAACACTTACACATACTTGGAAAGCAAAGTATCTTTATCTTGATGTGGAGTTGGAAGAAAAATGATCAATGTTCAATGTTACTTTGATGACTGATGTGCTATAACAAGACCTGGTAAATCCTCCTAGGCTTGTCTGCCCTTTCATATTCCAGGCCTTTAGGTGGTGAGATGGGGAAAAAGGGAAACACTGAAGAAATCAGGCCTGCCTGTTGAAAACAAATTAGCATTTTGCCACCAAAGCTTTGGCACTAAGTTCATTTCTAAAGAAAAGAATACTTCACATTTTACTTTCCTTTAGGGCATTCTGGAAAGTTTGGGTTCCTCCTCATTTCTTAATACTGTCACATTTATAATTTCAGGCAAAGTATTGTTCAAGCTTTTTATTCTTTTTCTGGCAGTGTTAATCCCATATGCTGGGAAAGATATTCCAGTCTTCTGTTTTGGCTAGAGAGAGCATTTCTGCGAGATCCAAGCATGCACTCTAGATGCATTTTTTGAGTACATTATACATTCTGGGGAAGCATTTATCACATATGAAAGGTCTAGACTGCCCAAATGGAGCTGTTACATTGTCATCTGGCCATAACCCAAAACAAATACTATCCCTGCTATGACTGCATTAGACTAACATGAGTGAGATCTTAAACACCTCTGAGTGTTCTTGTTGCCTTCTCAGTTGTGCCTCATTCAGTCAGAGTTAAGTGCCCTGATGCACTCACTGCACAGTGGCTCTAATGAGAAATCTGCCATTTGTTAACTTCTGTCTGCAGCAGCCAAAAGTTACACTTCCCAACTGGGTTAAGGGATCCAAGGCATCCTTGGAATACATTCTGCAGTCACTCTGTAGCTTTGGGTTAGCTTCTGAAAGTGGTGGCATATATAAGCTGCAATGAAATGTTGACTTTCAAAGTAGTAAACTGGGTCTTTTTTCTCCCATCTTATGAGAGATCAAAGGAGTAAAGGAGTACTGAATACCAGCTCTGTTAATGTCTTTCACACAACTGAGCTCCGCTGGTTGGATCTTTGCACATCTTCTCAACCTCAAACCTGGCTTGTGTTTAAGACATGACAGATATGGGAACTGAAGTGTTACTTCACTATCTCAGTCCAGTAGCAGGGGGAAGAAATTTAAGGGCTTGATACTTCTTTTCCCAGGGAGAAGAGTTGTTCAATTCTTCTCAAAATGACTCCACTGAATACAAATAAACCCCAAAACTAATTGAAGGCCACAGTGTGATATGCCAATTACCAGAACATACAAACAAACACCTCAGAGAAGAGAGTTCATACACATCCTGACCTGTGTCACAAATGAAGGTCTGGGCACCATATTGGACATCTCTGGATGGTCACGGTGATTGAGAGAGGTGTCTGAGCATTGGAGGAAAGAAAATATCACCCCTGTCTTCAAGAAGGGCCCAAAGGAGGACACCAGTGGTGTCCAGTGCCAAGACCAGAGGCCGTGGGTACACACCGAAACAGAGGATGTTCCCTCTGAACATCAGGAAACAGGTTTACACTGTGACAGTGACTGAGCACCGGCATAGGTTGTCCAGAGAGGTTGTGGAGTCTCCACCTGTGAAAAGAGTGAAAAAAAAGTCTGGACATGGTCCTGGGCAAGAAGGATCATGGGACCCTGTTGGAGCAGGGAGGAATGGACCAGATGACCTCCAGAAGTCCATTTCAACCTGTACCATTCTGTTTTCATCTGATTCTGTTTTCATCTTACTTGGCCACTCTGGTTGAACTCTGCTTCTTTTCATTTCTCTAACTTTTTGAAAGCTTGGGGATCCTGAATGCCCTGACCTGGAGATGATTTGCTGCTGAGCTAGGAGGGTACAGTCTTCTCTTTGGCATCTGTTTGTCAAAAGACAGCCGGGCACTTTGGTTCTCTAGAAGTAGGAAAGGTGGGAATCAGTACCTTCCGTGTATCCTTGAGGCTGGTTTGTTCTTTGTTTGTCATGGCCTTCCCTGCAGTCTAAGGGAGACTGTGGCTACTGCCTGTGGCTGCTGCCCTCTCCCACTTCCAACAAAGGTGTCGTTCCTCCTTCTTTATTCCTACTGTATGCATGGACAAACTGAGGATAAGCTCAGTGAGACACATCCATCAGTTCAGGCTCTTGTACAGTGTGTAAAGCGTGTCCATCCCAGCTCAGAGTTTGGTGCCAGCCGCGCCAAGGTAATGGGCAGTATTGTCAGTGTGGCTGGCAGAAGTATCTGGCAGCTGTCCTTCAAGGAGGGGTGATGGCCCAGGACTATGTATGGAAATGTCCTCTCCTGGTAGTCACTGGCCACCTCCTGCCTGGCCTGTCTGCCAGAGCCCTGGCCTGTGCCAGGCTAGCATGGCTCTAGCTGTTGAATTGCTTGACCCAGAGAAGGATAGGCCGGGTTTGCTCAGGTTCGCCTAAGAGCAGTGCTGATGTGTGATTTCATTACCTCTCGGGGGCCAGGCTTTGCTCTACGTGCCTGAGGCTCTCACACACTGAATGGGCTCCTGTTTGCCCTAGAAGATCACTGCTAAATTCACAGCAGTGTTTGGTCCTTTAGCATGGCTCAGGGGGATGTGCAGCCCCAGAGCGGGGTTTGGTCCTTCAGCATGCTCTGGGAGGATGTGCAGCCCCAGAGAGGGGTTTGGTTCTTTAGCATGCTCAGGGGGATGTGCAGCCCCGGAGAGGGTTTTGGTTCTCCAGCATGGCTCAGGGGGATGTGCAGCCCCGGTTTCCCCCGGCCGGGCTGGCAGGGGAGTTGCGGCCGGGATCCGGCACAGCCCGGCAGCCCGAGCTGTGAATGAGCAGCGTCAGCTCAAAATCTTTGCCGTGCCCTTTGCACCTCGGGCTGCGGCATCTTTGCACACGCTGCATCGCCGGGGAGCTGAGGTTTCATTTACCGAGTGAACGACTCTGAAAAAGGCCCTCCCCGTCCCAATTAGCGCTGCTGTGAGAAACAAGGGGCACAATGCTGGAGTCGTAACCTCCTCACCCCTGACGGCATGGGAAAGTGCACTCCTCAGCTGTTGGGTATAGAAAAGCCGCTGCAGGCATGAGAAATGTTCATAAAAATGCCGTTTAGAGCCTGCCCTTCTACTCTGCACATGTCATCTTGCCTATCAAGCTGCCTAATTGGAAAATTAGGCTGGCCTTAATTTAGAGATCTAAAAGTTCGTTCCAATAATTTCCCAGAGACTCTTTTTTTCCCCCAATTATTATTATAAGTGGTTTCAGCACATTGGAAATCTTTACTGAAAAAGAAAAACAAAACACCCGGGAAGAGCAGATCTTACATTTCAGAGACATTCTCTGATTTCTATGTGTGAAATTGTATTGTTGTGCATCCTGTGAATGATCACTCGGGGATGAATGTGAGCCCCTGGTGTTTTCCATGCATCATCCCTTATTTGACTGAACACAAAGAGCTCATCGTACTTTAATTTACAGCATGTTATAATCTTATTTTGGAGCTTAATACACCTGCTATTTTCTATCTGGTGAGGCTCTGAAAGCAGCAGCGAGCAGAAGCTGCCTTGCAGCTGTAAACATTTACCCCCCAGGGTCATGTGTCTGTGGGCACCACTGATCCCCAGTCACCGATGGAGACCCGGGGTGGTGTGTGGGATCAGGCCGGCTCCTTGGATACTTCCTGCCTTTGGTCAGGGCTCAGCCTTGCAGCTGGGCACATCCGGGTGGCTGCACTCTATGCCTTGGAGATCTCTCTGTGAACTGAGTTCAGGTGATGTGGTGGGGATTTCCCCTCTGAGTCTGGACACTGCCTGTCTGAGGTCCTGATGGGAGAAGGGCAGTGGTGGCCAGGCACATCCAGCTGTCTGGTTATCCTCAGCTGCTAGGACAGGGAGGAAGGATTTCTGCTGACTCCTGCTTGTGCCCTGCGCTCAGGAGCTGTGCTCTGCTGCCAGCAGGGCAAGGGCTCACACAGGCAGGATGGCCGAGTGTTGCTGCTGCTGTTCGCACAAGTGGTTGGTGTGTTGGAAGCTGGATGGTCTGACCAAACCTCTCACCGTGTCTCCTGGCAGTGATAAGAGTGGCTGATGTGAACAGCACGGGCTAAAGCATGACTTGATAAATCTGGCAGTCCTCCAGATTTTTGTCCTTTTGCTGAAAGCTGCACACTGGAAGCCTGGGAGCCGGAGAGGCCCATAGCTGGGATGATTTCCAAGGTTGATATTGGGTACCTTGCCATGGATGCAGTGTGCTAAGGCCATGGACACATCCTCCCTGGGTCCCGCTAAGCCATTTGGAGAGGCTGCTGGTCTTGCACAGCTCCTCTGCTCCTTCCCACCCAAGAAACTCACTCCCAGGTGAGTTCCCAAACAATTTTGACCCTGCTGTTTGTTCAGTTAAAGTCTTGTTCATTGTTATGGTTGCTTGTTTTGGAAGATGTGCTTATAGGGTCAGGGGTGAGGAGATGGAAGGAGGGAGCGTGTCTGGCACAAGTTGGGGCCGTTGCCTTTCCATCTCCAGAAGAGCACTACTGAACACTGGGGCAAGAGGATGCCCTTGGGTGAGACTGCCAGACCCAGTTAGGGGCAGGATGCAACCCCAGGTCAGGGTTTGTGAGGTTCAGCCATGCTCTTGGTGCAGCAGGCCTTGCATGTGAGCAGGACCCCAGTTTCATCTCCCGTTACAACTGTAACCACACAGGCTGGGCTGAGATCTAATGTTGATGCAGAAAGCAGGGTTCACCTAAAGAGCTCCTATGGGTGAAACCCAAGACATCAGGATAAAGAAATTACAGAGAGCAATGTGAAAACAAAGCAAACAAAATTCCTGCTCCTCTTGGGCTCTGTCCACTCTCCCTGCAGGCATATAGCATGGCATGGGAAGTCTTCTGGTGATAAAGCACCCAAGCTTCCATGAGAGCATCATTACCATTTCCCTCTTGCTGGAGGGCAAAACCAGGCCAAGATGGGACACACAGACCAAGAGGCCCTGTATTCATGACAAAAAGTGCTCTTACTGTTCCACTTTTATTGAGAGGTTTTGAAAGGGCAGGAGGTCTTCCTGCAGCAGGGCTGAGTCTCAGATGAGTGAAACTGGGCAGAGCAGGAGCTTGTGCAAGCCTGAGAGGTGTGTAGTGTACAGTAAAGAATACAAATGTACATGTGTGCTGAGGGGAGCAAATAGGCCATAAAAGGCTTCTTTCTTCCATTTACACAGAAAGACAAAAGCTGCTGCTGACCCTCTGCAACAGTGCCTCTGGCAGGGCCTTACTGCATCTCTTGTCTGTGCTGGGAAGACCCAGAGCCCAGCTGAGCCCCTCCTGTGAAAGGGTCAATTTCAATGTCTCTAACCTCACTTTGGGTGCCTTGTTTGCTGGCAGCAGTGAGGGCAGCAGGCTGGAAGGGCAGCAGGCACCTTGGTGCAAACCACTGCAGTGCCTTGTGAGCCCTGAGGGTGGGCAGCTGGGGAGCCCTGTCCCAGCCCTGAGTCCCAGCTCACCTGCTCTTTCCAGAAAAGCACAGTTGTACAAACATATTGCCCAGCTTGGCAGGACTTGAGGGGACTTGGGGGCCAGCCCTGCCGGGGATGTGCCTTCCCTCTAGGCAGGCCCACACTGCAGCAGTGTGAAGTTAATGGGAGTTATCCTCCCTGCCCTCTGCTGCTCACAATGGAAATCAGCTCAACAGGATGAAAGGTTGGTGGTGGGAAAGCATGTCAGAAAACACAATGCAGAGAACACAGCTTTTGGGAGAGAGCTCTTTGTTTTGTTATTTGAAAGGGCTCAGGATTTAGTCAAGGGGGTGTAGTTATAATTTACTTTAAGGCATGCTGACAACTGCATTTGTCAAGTCAGATTATGGTCACGCTGTCATAAAGGATCACTCTGTTGTTTTACTGCTAGGGTATAGATGCATAAGTACTTTGGACCTCAATGAGGACAAAAATATGGCTCTGATGTGTGCAAACCCATACTGCTGCCTAAATTTCTGTGCTGCTACATGGCCCTTTGGTTGTGATAGGACTAATCAGTGCATACTTTTGAGCACTTGAGTGAATTTTAAGTCTTTGTAGATTTGAAATAGCTTCACCTTCTGACAATCACACTCAAAATTACTTTTCCTAAATACAGTCAGACTGAATGTGATATACCTAGACATTTTCAAATATATGTGAGCTCAAGAGATCAGGCTGGCATGGGCACCTTGATGTGCCTGTACATTCTGAAATAGGTAGTTATTTAGCAAAGCCACCTCAGGCCCCTGAGCTTTACAGTTTTGCTGTCCATTATCATGCCTCTCCTACCAATTTGTGCTCCTGTGCTCACACAGAGTATTACCATTTGCCATCTCTCTTCTGGTTCTCTCCATTTTTAAATTTCAGACTCTCAAAGCCTGAGGAATGATCTATGGTGTTTTGGTTTTTTTTAGTTTTACTTAGAAGACTGTCACTATTTATATTTCTTAATCAAATGTTTCCTTTCCACTACAAGGCCTGCATGTGAGAGAAAGCCAAGTACTCCCAAGAGAGCTGCCAGAACTGCAGCCCAGCATGTTTGCTGGGAGGGGATGGTGCCTAGCAAGGATACAGGTGCTGCTGGGGTGCTGAGCCACATGGGACAGCCCTGAACCATTTCAAGCTCCTGAGATGAAACACAGCCCTCTCAGCTGTGCACCAGTGAGTGTGGGCAGGCCCCTGCATGAAGCAGCCCCAATTTGAATGTAAATGACAGGATTTTGCTGCAGTTGTCCACACTGAGGTGCTAATGAAGAAACAACTTCATCCTTCTGCGTTTGGTGTTGTGTTTGTGTCAGGTCCCTTGGCATCCCTTCTCTTCGTGGGAAAACAGGGTGAGGAGCTGCATCTATGCATGGGTGGACAACTGCCTGGGATGGTTTTTTCTTTTCACATTACTTTACAAATAGCCCCTTCCCTTCTGCCTCACGTTTGCTATTCTTCATGCTGTGCTCCAGGAAAGAAGTACTTGAGCTTAGGAAAGTTCAGTCTTTCCACGCTGAAAGGTTATTCTGAATTAATTATTTTTTTTGCATGAGGGTGTGTACATTAAAACACACTTCTCACAGCCAGGGAGGCAGAAGGGGATGTTGGCAGTGTACATCTCGTTCATCCAGTGTGGGTTCTGGGTACTCACTGGGTACTCATCTGAACTGAGGTCCTTCTAGAGCACTACCTTTGGCTTTGTAAAAATCAGGTTTAACTGCCAAGCCCTGAGTTTACAATATGATGCTGTGTTTTCAGTATAGGAATACTCCAATTTCGAGTCCAGCCTTTCATTTAATTCCTGAAAAACGTGCCCATGTCAGGGGGCTCAGGTAGGCATGGTCACTGAAGCTGGCTCTGTGGCATCCCCAGGTTCACAATCCCTTGAATTTAAGCTAAGTGAGACACTGTTGAGCTTGTCCCGGTGCTTTTTGCTGCCAGGAGGACACACTGCTGGCCGTGTGCGGGCTGTGGAGGGAGGAAGGACACGCTGCTGGCCGTGTGCGGGCTGTGAGGGAAGGACAGGACACGCTGCTGGCCGTGTGCGGGGTGTGAAGGGAGGACACGCTGCTGGCCGTGTGCGGGCTGTGCCAGCCGCTGTGGCTGTCGGGCTGTGCGGGTGGCACACACAGCTGTCCTGCCTGTCCCCACCCGGGCCGGGCGCACCTCCCTGGGCCATGTGGCCGGCGTTTAACCGCGGCTCACCGAGCCACATCCGAGCAGCTGACAGCCTGAATAATTTACTGCGTGCACATGGTGGGACCTGCTGTCTCCCTTAGCGCTGGGATCCGATTGCCAGAGCCCATTAATGGGAATTGCCGGGCTGTGCTGACAGCAGCGGGGCTTCGCCCCCTGCGCCGTCCCGCAGCCTCTGTCCTCCCCCGCCAGGGAACCTGACATTTCCTCATGCTTTTATTCTTATCTAACTGAACTGCAAAGCCAAACGCGGCGACTCCCATGTGCTGTGCCCCCCCAGGGAAGCCCCCATCCCAGGGGAATGCTGTGCCCTCAGGGTCCGATGTCTCCGGAGGGGCTGTGATGTTGTCCCAGCGGCGGGCAGGACGCTGGGTATGGAGAGGAGGTTCCCTGGCACCAATCCCGCTGCAGGGATGGGGACAGCAGCCTCACCTTGCTGTGGGGCACTGTCACCCAGGGCCTGCCACTGCCCTGCAATGCAGGGTCTGGCATGGCCATCAGTCCTGCTTTACACACCTAAAGCACAGAGCGTCTGCTCCCTCTCATCTCAGATTTCCTTGCCAGTAAGCTTCTTCACGGCAACCCAGCTTCTCTTTTTCATTTGCCATTTCCAGACTACTTTCCTCACCCTTAGCTGAGCCATCCCCTACCATTTCTCAGATACCCTCTCTGCATTGCTCAGGTATTTTCTCTGCTTCCTAAATCTTCCTGGCTCTTCTGCAAAGCAGGTTTGGTCCTCAGTCTCCTTTACTGATCAGCCAACTCCTTGTGAATGCACTAGCTTTCAGTTTTGGGTGCTTTTGCCATGGGGCAATAGCAGGATGAAGCTCTCAACACACAGCAATCACATTGATTGGGGTGTTTGTAGCTCTGTTTCACCTGTCACAGCATCCTGAGCACCTGAGAGGATGGGTGGCACAGCTGGCTCAAGGGAAGAGGCAGAAAAGAGGAGAGAAAGCTTCACTCTGTGCCAAAGCCTGGGAGAGCAGGCTAGAAGGAAAGAAGGGAAGACACAGTCTCAAGCTACATCAGGGAAGGTATAGGTTGGATATTAGGAAAAGTTCTTCACAGGAAGAATAATAAAGTCCTGGAATGCTCTTCCCAGGGAAGTGGTAGAATCACCATCTCTGGATGTGTTTAAAAAAAGACTGGACATGGCACTTGGTGCTATAGTCTAGTTGAGGTGCTAGGGCATATGTTGGACTTGATATTAGAGGTCTCTTCCAACCTCATGATTCTGTGATTCTGTGAAGGGGAGAGGCAAGAGGACTGGACAGTGGGGCAAGAGCTCACACAGCTCTGGAGCAAGCCTGGACCTGGGGAAACTCCTGGTCAGAACTGGGCTCAAAGGAGCAGGGCTGCTTGTTTTGGCTTGCAGTGACAAATGATTGTTCTCGAGTCATCACCTTGTAATTGATGACTGTGTGAGAGAGCATACCCACAGGAGCAACTGTTGTTTGAGTGGCTGGGGGATGCAGAGCTGGGCAAAAAAAGCCCCTCTGGAAATGGTGTAAGGAGCCTATTTGGCATCTCTAAGTATGTGAGCTATTTCAGGTATGTTTGCTCAACTTCTCCGTTACTTGCCAGCACATGATACAGCTATGCCTGTGTGTGCCTGCAAGCTGTACATGAGAGAACCCTGGTGCAGTGGGAAGCAGATTTCCTTTAAAGCTCTCTTGACAGACCCCCATGGATAGCAGATGAAAATGAGATATGCTGGTGGTTTGCTGCTCTTGTTGATACAAACTGTATTTAGTACTTGGGCATTTGAGAAGTGGGAATTGTTTTTTTGGTTCCCTTTCTTTATGTACTCTCTAGCACAAATCACAAATAGCACAAGCCCTCTGTTACCCAGCTCCCCTCCCTGTCAATCCATGTGCTTAGAATATGCAGCTGAATCCAGGCAAAAACTTTGGAAAATCTCTGCTGGAGGGAGGACTTCATCTGATCCCTTCCTTAATTAGAACCTAAGCTTGATTTGTCTATCTTGAAATGTGAAAGGCATTTGTATGTTAAGCAAATACTTAACAAAGGCTTATTTCAAGCCTGTACAAATGAATGCAGTTCTCCTGCCTACTCAGTTTTCCCAGGAATATGAGCATTGAGGGTGAGATGGAACTGCTTTGTGTCCTTCTGCTGCTGAGAAGCAGAGATGACTGAGGGCAGGTGTGATGGAGGTCCATCACATTGTTTTATGCCAGGGATTGGGTGTTCTTTCAGTGTAAGGGATAACTTTGGGATAACTTTGCCCTCATGCACAGAAGGACTTTGTCCTTCCCCAAAGCCCTGCTGCTCATCATGCCTGGTGGGATTGCTCAAGCTTAGAGGAGCTGTTTCCCATCCCACATGGACACTGGTCATTGGGCTCCAAACTTCCACCTTTTACCAGTTCAGGCCTTCTCAGAAAGCCCCTTCAAATTCACACTATAATAGGTATGAAAACCTACTAGGGGGAAAAACCCCAAACCACCACCACCACCAAAAAAACCAGCTTTTTAAATTCAGTTAATAAGTGTCATGGTTTTCTGTTGTTTTAATCTGACACAGCTTATTTCTGAGCCATGGATGAAGCATGAAATCTCTAGATATCTAGAAATCTCATTCAAAATGCTAGAAAAGTGGATTTCTCCTGAGCTTATTCTGGCTTCATCTCCCACATCTCTGTTGTGCTGGGACCTGTTGTACCAGACAAAGCCTGCAAGGATGCTCAGCAGCTCTGCTGGTTCACAGACTGCTAAAACACAAATATTTTTTTTTTTTGCAAGGACCAGTTCACTAAACAAGTTTTATTTGGATGTTTTTGCTTAGGTGCCACTGCAGCACAACCCTCTGTGGTGGTGGGGTGTCCCCTGTGCCTGCTGGCTCTGCCATGTGCCATTTTCTCCCTCTCCTGGTGCTTTGCTCCCCCTTCATGCTTGGCTTTTATGTGGCATTATTGCAACAGCAGCCTGGGGGACGGGCAGGAAGAAGTGACACTTTGATTGACCATTTTATATAATCTTTAACAATAGAATGGTTTTAGTGACTTGGTACAGCCTGTACTCAACATAAAACCCAGTCTGTTATTGAGAAGTGCTCAGATGGGGAGATAAGCTGTTAATGCTAGTGGAGGAACATTACTGCATAAGAATACAATGATGATATTTTTTTCCCACTTCCACTCTTTTTTCCTTATTCAAAATGTTCCCTTGAGCATTACCTGATAGACTTGACTTCTGCATCAGGTCATTGTTTTGGTTGGACAGGCTGAGATCTTTTCCTTATTTTAGCTATTGCTAAAATTGTATTTTTTTTCCTCCTTTTTTAAGTATCTCAAGATACAAGCTGATCAAGACACACATGTTCCAATCTGATAGAAAGAAGCTTTTATATCCTAAGAAGTAAACCCTTGTTCCAGAAAACAGGGTTATGTATTATCTAGTGATATTAATACTTAAGAGAAAACAATGTAATGAAATTTTCCCCCCTTTTTTTTCCCCTGAAACTCTTGCTTAACTAGCAGCTCTTGTACTCCATACAAGAACGTGTGCTGCTGGGTGTCCAAATAATGTTTATATTACGTAAATCGTGTACAAGAATGATACTTGGGCAGTCTCTCACCAGAGCCATCCTTTGGGTTTGTCATGGAGGAGTTAGAAGGAAACTCAGCTGCAGTTACCCCAGAGGTGCCCAAGTTTGCCAACCAAGCAGAGGGAGCGCAGGGAACAGGGCTCTTGGCTTCCTTGTGTTCAAGGGTGAGGGGAATGGAATCAGACTCCACGATCAGCTCTTGGCATGAGCACCTCAGTTCTTGAGTCTGTGAATGTCCCTCAGCTCCGCGAAGGAGGAGCTTCTCCAAGACGGGGAGCTTCTGCTCTGGATCAACAGAGGGATCGATGCCCTCTTGAAACTGTCCCTTCCCAAGGACACCTCCATGGCATCAGGGATGCTTGTCCACACTCAGGACATCTTAGTGGGTCTGTCACAGCACACACAGGTCATTTCTGTGTCAGCTCCATCCTGCTCTGCCAGGAAGGAAAGCACTGTGCAGTCTGGAGGGTGCCAAGGGGACTTCTGGGTGGGAATTTAATTTTCTCAGGGGAGATGGAGGGGTCTGTGATGGCAGATGATGTGTGGAGAGATGTCTGGATTGAGGAAGGATTAGTGAGAAGAGCCTGCCCCTTGGGAATAGCAAGATTTGAAGGAATCCTACCCAAACCCTTGGTGCACAAAGGGGTGGTGGGGAAGCACCTGATCCCTGTGGCTCTCCTGGCTTGTCAAGTGATGAAGTGAGAGGCAATAATTCTGCAAAATGGCATTGCAGAGGAGAGCAGTTCAGCCTTGTCATGTTGTGCTGGGGAAGGCAAGTGTCCCACTGGGACATGTAATAGAATAGCTTGGTAGGACCTACAACCTCAGCCTGCCCCTCTGCTCCCACTTGTGTGGCCTCCACTGGGGCAACAGTCCCAGTGTCAGTTTCAGCACTGCAAAAAGGTCAGTTCTTGAGAATGCAGAGGGAAACCGTACTCAGGGACCTGGGATACATTTCTGGGGAAACACTGACAAATCAGCTTTGTTTGGACTAATGAAAAGATGGAGGGCTTCAAGTAAGTACACATCAGCTGTGGGGAGCAGTGTTTGCTGGGTCCATGGAAGACAGGAATGAAAAGTGATGGTTTAAATTGCAGTAGGAGAGCCTTGCATTAGACTTCATAAAATAATTTCTATCAGTAAGGAAACTGAAGGAGCAGGATTAATTGCCAGAGGGATCTTGCGCAGCTTTTGTTACTGCAAGTCTTTAAGAGCAGCTCAGAGAAACATCCACCCAGCTGCTATCCTGCCCTGACTTCTTGAACTCTTTCCTCTTCTAGGACCTATTCAGCAGAGGGTGTTAAACGTGTGCTTGACTGAGACTGGAGTCATGGGCTTTGTCTTGGCTGGGATACAGGCATTACAAAAAGTGTTAAAATTGATCCGTATTCAGGAAAGCATTAAAACATACGAATCATTTCAGGCACGTTTAGCACCCGGTGGGTTTTGTCTTGCGTAGGAAGGAAAGAGTTGGTAACAGAATGTCTTAATTAACACATTTCAGAGCTCCAGCCTGGATGCACTCGTGTAACTTTCAACATCTCCTTGCTGGCCAAGTTGAAAGCAATGCTGCCAAAACTTCCCAACACGTCTTTAAAGCCTGACCAAGGACCAGCCCAGGGGGTTGGAGCATGTATTTGAAACGAAGCGTTTGCTTAGTTCCCATACTGGCTGCAAGGGCACCAGGAGGGGGATTTAGTATCTGGAGTCAGTGTTTATCCAGCAGGAGGACGTGCCATGGTGGGTGTGCAGGATGCACCCATCCTTTGCCAGCAGCCCCTTGCCCTGCACACAGCTCTGCCACTGGCACATGCAGCCCTGCCCATGGGCTGCTCCTACCAAATTCCTGGGGTTTCTGCCCGACAGGATCAGGGTGCCCAGGGCTCCTCAGAGCATGGGGGTGGTTTCTGGTCTCAGCAGAACACAGCAGGCCTGGAGAAGTGGCAGCCTGATGGTGATGGAAGTCTGGTGTAATGTCCATCTGTCTGAGCACCACCAGGGCATGCAGCACTTTGCCAGCTCTGCTGGATGCTGGGTACTGGGAGCAGCTCCTGCCTGCCCCAACACCCAGCCCCAGTTAAGTTTGTTGCCTCCACTTTGTCTGCTTGCATTGCTCCATTCATTACCTTAGCACTGATGTTGTTATGCAGACAATGCCTAATGAATGATGAAGGGTTAATTAATTATTTTTTTCTTTTGAAAGTCTTTTGGTTTTGCAGTGAAGGTCTTTCTCTAGATCCTGGATCTTGCATGGTAGGGTACTTTCCACTTAAATTTTTGTGTGCAAAGTTGGTGGAAGAATATACTTTTATATTTTAAAAGATAGTCAGTTTAGGGATAGTTTAGAGGTCAGAAGACTCTGTAAATACTTGACTACCTTCATTCAAAAGAAGATAGGTTCACAAGTGGAGCAATGTTTTCCTCCACCTGTGGAATGAATATGAGCAATTGATTCACACAACTCACACTGGTACTTTTCATTTCCCTGTTCAGAATATGATTTATATCAAACTAGTGTTGTGTTTGTGTCCCCTCTTTTTACCAGTTTTCATAGCTTTTAATGCTGGAGACTGTCTTCTCTCTTGCTTCATTTAAAACCATCAACTTTTTTCTTGCTGTAGGTCCTATGGCAGAGCTTTACATGCACTGCTTTTATCTTTGCTGACATCCAAGACTCCACAGGATATATTAATTTCCTCTAAGCATCTGCAAAATCTTATTGGTTTTTAGCAAGACTTTATCATGACCTAAAATGTGTGCCCAGTGTGAAAAAAAATGTGTTTTTGTTCAAATATCTGGTGTATTTGCTTTTTTAGGCTATTTATGGAGGTGCTGGATGGCAACCTGTGCAGCATCAGGCAGATGCTCCAAATAGTAATGCTTGTATTGCAGCCTGTTTTCAGTCTAGGCATTGCTTGACACTTGTGGAAAACACTAAGCTACAGCTTTCATCAACAACAGAGCCCATTTTGCAATACTTGGATGGATAGAGAGATAGATAGAGAGATGATAGATAGATAGATAGATAGATAGATAGATAGATAGATAGATAGATAGATGATAGACAGACAGACAGATAGATAGATGTCAGCCAGCTTCACTGCAGTGTGAGGGGGTTTCCATGTACATGCAGCTTCACCTCCTGCCATCTGATGCCAGGATGACGACTTGAAGGATCACGTCCTTTTGTCTCCACAAAACCCCCAGGGAAGTCCCTGCTCTGTTCTCATGAGTGGCAAAACCTCTGTTAAAATCAACAGGACCTGTATTTTTCCCTGTGTGTTTCCTACAACACACGCAGCCACGGAAATCAGAAATAATACTGTAAACATTGAAGTAGCCTGGTGTAAGAAAAGCCTGGCAAGACTCTGGGGATGAGTCAAAACTTCATTTTTAATCCCAGGGCTGGCTGGCAGTTGCTATTCTGTTATCAACCTTTCTTCACCCCCCAATATTTTGATTCCAAAAAGAGAGACTAAAACCAATAATTGCTTGCTTAGCAGCGATTTCTTTATAAACATTATAAATAGATGAGTACTGCACTGCCCTACACTGAGACTTTGAAAAGGGTATTTAGAAGGCTCCTCAAGTTAAATGAAGTATAAGATCTTTATTGGTCTGTGGGCTGTAAGCGCCTGTGGCAATACAGGGACAAAATAAGACCAACAGAAAAAAAAAAAAAGTACTCTTTGATAAATAACCTTTCCATATTAAATGCACATCAATCTGACATCAACAATTAGCTGTCAGGTGCTTGGCTTTGCTAGCAAAGGCCAATTTTCAGATTAGTGCTAATTGCAGGGCGGGCTGACACAGGGGCTCCGAGCCGGGCAGCCGGGCAGGAGCGGCTCAATAGCGGGAGCAGGGAGGGCTGGGGCTGCCTGTCTCCAGCCTGCTGGCAGTTTGACTGTGGGCTAAAGTAATGGAGCTGGCAGGGTGGAATCAATTACTGGCCAATGAAGATTTTCCCACAGGTCGAGGCTTGGGAAAAAAAGGACGTTCCTGCTGCCGAGACAGCTGGCATGGACTGTCCACTGGGAAAGGAGCCTGGAGAATGAGAAAAAGAGGGACAGTTCTCGGTGATAAACTGGTGACAGACTATAAATTATGAAAAGGGGATTTGGCAGAGGATTTAGAGCTCGCTACCTCTGCTTTTCCCTCCCCCAAGATTTTAATGCCGGCCATGCTCACTGAGTCATTCAATTATCTTAGTTAGAAAATGAGAAGTGTTAAGAGAAAAAGGCTCAGAATATTTTTTTCTGAGCAGGGTGTGCGCACATGTGAGCTGAGCTTTAAAAACCTTTGCACGAGCAATTTCCTCTCTAAGCAAAGCATTGGGCTGAGCCCCTGAGTGCACAGCTTACTAATGCTGCTCTGTCTGCTGCTTGCTCATGAGACAGCTGGATTTCTGCAGTGCTGTTACAAAGGTCACAAAACATTTGCCTTTCTGAGGAATCCAAAACTTCTTTTCCTTCTCCTTTTCTATAGCGGTTCACTTCAGCCCCAAAGAAGACTGGAGCAGGGCAGGAATGTAGCCCCTACCTCTGTGTTTTGCTGCATCTTGGCAGAAAAGCCAGTGATCTGCTGCCTCTAAGAAACACTGTCCTTCACTGGCAGAAGGAGCTGGCAACAGCCAGCTCTTTCTGTGTAGAAAACCAGATGTTTATGCTATAAAAATTAAAATACGACAGTTTAAGCATGCACCTAAGAGAAATCTTTATATATAAGAGTGACAGCAATGCCAAGTAAAAGATTCAGATTCTGTTCTTTCTTCTCCTTTGAAAGTATTTTCATATTAGGGTGAGGATTAAATTGCTTCTTTCAGTATCCTTTTTTGTACTCGGGGAGGAGTTTAGTTAGAAAAGTCAGGAGGCAAAATGTGAGCACTTGTCATTTTTTGCTGTATTCTGAACAGTGTGATCAGAAAACTAAGAATCTTTGGGCTATTTTTGTAGCCTCATTTTAAGTGAGCAATCTCTGTAGTGGGATGCTGGTGAGGATGATGGATTCATCTGGGTTTTATGTTGGTGTGACTGTGTCTACACCAGCAGGCCAGATATATGACGTGGGTCTGTGCCTGTGTCTATTGCTGAATCTCTTTTTACACCTGTGCACTCCAAAATAGGACATAATGAAGGTGTCCTATCACCCAATAACTACTAAATACAAGTTTATGCCCCTTTATTTTGCAGTGCATGGTGCCATAGGGCACCATGAGAGTGGGGCCATGGCCCTGCAGGGACTGCCTCAGCTGTCCTGGTCCAGGAGCTGTGCTGACCCACGGACCCAGTAGTTACCCTTGGCTTCTTTTGTGTTGCCTTCTGTTTTCTAAGCCAGCATGATTTTCTTGATTCACAGCTTTGAGCTTTCTTTCATGGCCCCGAGGGATAGAAATCTACTTTTTAATGAAAGCTGAGATTCTCGTGTAATGATTTCCATTTGGGAGCTGGGGCTTTAGGAAAAATATCCGTTATCACAAGGCGTTATCAAGAAACATCGCAGGAGAGTTGGCAATGTTGAGCTAGGTTAGGTATGAAAGGCTTTGTGGGAGGCTGGTAGAAAAAAAAAACCACCAGTCTGTGGTTTGCATCAAGTTTAACTGGATCTTTCTGAAACTTTTAATTGCACATATCAGCATGTGGATGGAAAAGAGCTTGATTGGCATGTCAGCTTGGCAGGGTCTGGAAAAGGATTTCTCTTATCTATGCCAAGAGCTGGGAGAAAGTGAAAAAACTTCAGCAGTCATATGGCTCATGCAGAGCCCCTTTCTCCTTCCCACTCCTCAATGTGGCTGATCCTCCTCTCACCTTCCTGCCTTTCTCTTTTCCCCTCTACAGACACCAGAACAACTCCCACTGCTGCCTCTAGACTACAACAGGGGAGACAGCTGCCCCAAGGACTTTTCAGCTGCTTCACCAGCTCCTGTCACCCTTCTTGGCTTCAGCTGTGGCATTTGCATCAGCTCTGCTCTGGCAGGATCCCACTGCACCCAGGCTCAGGCAGCCCTGCCACCCTCACCACCACCATGGACTACAATAGTCTAACATAAACTGAAGTCTGCTGCTGCTTTTCACCTCAAGCTTCAGCTTTGGCTCATTTGAAGGAGGTTTTTAAGGATGAAGAAGGAGGGTTGCTGCTAAGGCAGATAAGAGAGAGGTGATGCTAGTGTCAAAGAAGGTGAAGGCTCCTCTTGGTGCTGACCTGCCTTCCATGGTCTCTCCTGGCTCTTCTGTTTCCGTCCCTTGCTCTGACATGCAGGCTGGGGCAGATGTAAGGGTGTATGTGGGAAGTACATGCTGCTCCCAGAACAAAGGTCATACAGCATCTACTGTTGTTTTCTTTGTGAAGGGTGACAGATATCCTTGAGCCCTTGTGGAAGGAAATCTGCATCTGGTGGCTGAAGTTAAAAAAGAAGCACAGTGCTGGTCCTGTTTTAAATGTGTTTCCTCAAAATTACTAAGTGTGTCTGGCCATGTGCTGCTGAGGATCCATCAGATGCCCAAGGCATGCTGGGTTATTCCTAAACCTGATGGTGTTCTGGCCTCACTACTACTTTTCCTCTTCTCACATTTTTGCCAAGTCTGTTCTCAAAATTGTATTAGTCATATTCAATTTCTGAAATAATTTCTTTGATACTTATTTTTCAAAAGTAATTTATCTTATCTGACCCTGCTGACAGATCTGGAGGCTGAGCAGTTTCTTTTCCAGGAGAGGAAGGTTGGGCAGTGCTCCTTATCAATCATGGCCACTGTTCTGAACTGCAGTTTGCTTCCTTGGGTCAGACATTCCCTGGTGTGATGCCCTGTGGGATGAGCAGCCCCAGTGCTTGTTTTGGGGTCAGCCAGGCAGGTGGGAATGGTGACTCTGGTACCTGCTATAGAGAGTGCTGGCAATTAAATGCCAGCAGGATTGAGCTGTGCCATATCTTCATAAACTCAGGAACTGTCCTCCAAGGGCACCCAGGTTGAAGGGGGTTTAAGTGTGTCACATGCATTTTGGCTTGACAGCAAATCAGTTTGATTGAATGGTGCAAAAATGCACCCTCAGAGGTTTCTCTTGGCTGCATTGAATCCTGCAGGGTACCTGCAGCTCCCCACCAGGGCCTAAAGGCAGGGGAACAATGGATTTAGCTAAATTAGGTGATGTCTTGGCTGCAGAACACTGTAGTGAGATAAAAAGAGAAATTCAGATCTGACTGCTGTCTTGGCTATGATTTTTCATTATAATTGCTGAAACCCCCCTTCTGTTGGCTGCATCAGGTGGCCATTGCTTGTTAAGGGAGTTTCTGTGGTTTCTTCTGCTTGGTCTTGACTGTTTTGTGACTCACCTTTAACAGATTCACCTTCCCCGTGTGACAAGGAACATCCAGAGTAGGAGAGAGGCTCATTAATGGATGTGAATATGTGGCAGGCATGGCACTAAGGTGTCAGGCACAAATCCAGCCATAGCCTGGTGGCTGCAAAGAAAGGAAAGCTGAGTGACAGGACAGCCTCTCCCAGGCATTTCCATGCTGGAAATATCCCATTAGAAGTATTCAAAGTGCACTGGGAGGCAAATAAATGGGACAAAGCTGATTTTTATACCAAACAGGCAATGCAGGGCTAATGTACTGATTGTGTAATTTATTTTAATATGTAGTTCAGTAAAATCCCCAGGGATAACCTTTTTCCAGCATTGAGGCCTGGCTTGCCATTTGCTAATTTTCAGGAGATTTAGTGATTCTTATTCAGCAATGGAAGAGGCCAAATGGGCCAAAAGGGAGGTGAAAAGCTCTTCCACTGGGTAAGGGAATTACCTTCATCATTCAAAGTGCCATCTTCCAAAGTTTCTGCTTGCACATCCCTCCCTCTTCCCAGAACAATTCTGAGCATCTCCATTCACAGGAGGAAAGCCACTCAGAGCAGGTTTTCTGTGAGGCCTTTTCCATGTCTCAGGCATGGCTTGTAGGGATAAAAGGCAAACATATGGTCCAGAAACCCTGCAACACGAGCTGTAGCAGATATCCATGCTCCTGGAGCCTCTTCCCACACCTTTTCCCTGCCTCTTCCAGGAAGACCGATGGAGAAATAATTTTGTCTGGTGAAAAGTCATCCAGGAGGGCTACAAATCCTCCCATCACTTGTGTTTTCCTTCTTGTCCCCAAGCCCTTTAGTCTGGATTTGTCCACACAGAGCCCTGACAGCAGCACTGGCACAGCTCTGGGAGCTCTGCCCGTGTCCCAGCAAACACGGCTGCTCCTGCAGCAATGCCATGGCCCACAGGAGATCTCCACCCAGGGACCTGAGCTGGTTCCAGTGCTGGAACACTGAGGGAACAATGGAAAGCTTTCAGGCTTAGGTAAAAGGACTGGAAAAGGCTCCGAAAATGTGGAACGGCAGGACTTAAGTGCGAGCATCCTGAAGAGATCCTGTTTAAGTGCTGGCACAAGAGACCTTCCTGACAGGAACCACCCTCACCCTCCTCAGGGATGTTTTCTAGACAAAAACACAAAGAAAAAACCCACTCAAAGACTCCAAAACTGATTGCTAGTACCAGTTAGTCTCCCTCTCCATAGATGTCCTCGTGCATCCTGTGGAATTTGCAGGCAATCGCAACATGGGAAGAGATGAGAATCTTGACTCCATGTTTCAGAAGGCTGATTTATTATTTTATGATATATATTATATTAAAAGAAAATGATATTCTAAAACTATACTAAAAGAATAGAAGAAAGGATTTCATCAGAAGGCTAGCAAAGAATAGAAAGGAATGATAATAAAATCTTGTGACTGCTCACAGCCTCGACACAGGTGGCTGTCATTGGTCATCAAGTAAAAACAATTTCACATGCTGGGTAAACAATTCTCCAAATCCCATTCCAAAGCAGCAAAACATGGAGAAGCTGAAGCTTCTCAGGAGAAAAGATCCTAATGAAAGGATTTTTCATAAAATATGTCCGTGACACATCCCTGCTCACAGCACTATGCAAGATCCAAGCAGGGTTGGGTGCACACATTGAAGTTCCAAGATGGTGTTGGCTGCAGCGCCACCAGGATGGGCACAATCAGTGCCTGGGATGGGGTCTGCAGTGGTGGGAGCAGCTCTGAGTTTTCCCAGCTCTGAGTTTCCCTAGCTCATACAGATTCTTCAAATGGCCTTAAGAAACTTGATTTTTGACAGAGGATGTCCATGCCCAGAGCCAAAATGTGAGGCATTTTAAAGGACTTACTCAAACCCACTGTGACTCATGCAAAAATAAAGCATTTATGGACATGAAAAGACCATTTATCCCCTCTACACACAAACCCATTTTTTTATCCTTTCCACATTGTAAAATCTTTGGGAAAAGAGACTTGTTGTTGCTCTCAATTGAGGGCTTTATGACCATGTGGTATCTAATTTTCTCCTGAAAAGAAATAATGGAAAAGCATCTTTCTCCTTTTTTATTTCCTCTTTTTTTTTTCTCTCTGCAGCAATTCAGGCTATAAGACGATTAAAATTATCAGGATTTTCTCTTCATGTTTTCTAATGTAAATATATAAAATATGATGACTGAGAGGGCTGAAAAATTGATAATGAAACACTGGTAGCTGACAGATTAAGGCATATCCTAGATAATGGTCTCTTAACCTGCTCATCAAGTGTAAAAGAATTTCAAATTATTAATAAAATATAAAGTATTCCTTAGAACTGCCACAACCTCTAGCACCTGCACAGATGAGATCCAAACCTCAGTCTGCTCTCTAGGGATGGCAGTGTAAGTCCTTGCTGGTCAGACAGTGCTGGGCAGAGGGGGTGTGCTGGGGACAGCGTGCCCTTCTCTGAATGCTGATGCCACGTGACGCTGCCCCTGTCAAGCACTCTCTGAAGGACTCTATTCAAGATTTATTTTTCCTCCTCTAAATATCTTTTTAAAATCACTGCTGCTTGTTTGTACAGCTTTCCCAGAGTCCTCTTTCCCCAGCTTGTTTATAGTCGGAAGGCCTTTGCTTATTGCTCATCCTAATCGCTTGCATCTTTACTTGGCCACACTGAACCTCCTGCCTTCACCCCTGTCTCCACTTCCTACTACAGATTTCACTTTCTTTCTGGATCTCTTTATGTGTTTAGCTTTCTTTCTGTTCACAACATGTTTGCAGTTATCAGGATCACAGACATGCTTCCAGGATTAACTCTTACCTTGCAGAAGGATCACTTTTCCTAAGACAGCTGAAGCTGTCTCTAGCTTACCATCAGTCTTTACCTCTGCAGCAGGGGCAGATGACTTCAGTTTGCTCCTGATCAAGGGCAACATCCTCTGGTTTTGGCCTGTCAGGTGACCATGGAGGCATTAGTCCCTGGCAATCAAACCTCCATGCCTGGTCTGCCTATGACCTAAGGGCATCATGAGCTGCAGCACTGCTTTACGCCATGAATCCTTCCTTCTCACCTCCTCCCTCCTCTGCCTCCAGCCATGGCAGTTTGCCTGAATAGTTTTTTGAACCCATTTGTATTTTTTTCCTGGAAATCCTTTTGAATCACTGATACATGTTTCCACTTTTCCTTCACACTGGTGTAAAGGCTGGCAGTGTCACATTCCTGGCATGTGTAAAAACCATCTCCTGAATTTCTCTCCTCAGGAAGTCCATACATCCTTACATTACTTGCTTGACCACAGTATTTTCCTGATCTCTATGCTTCCTTGACTTACTTGAAGTATTTGCTTCTGATTCCAATCTTAACAATGTGCTACTGCTCCCACATTTGTTTAGGTCCATATTTAGTTTCAAGCACAAGTTCTCCAGCTCCTTATATTTACAATTCCTCAGTAATTTTCCCACCTTATCCATTTAGCTCTCCTACACATTATAGGTATTTTAATGAAGATACTAATGCTAACTCAGCATTTATTTTATATATTCAGGTAATGTGCAGTAAAGCATGTTGCTAGTCTGCATTCTCCAGTACAACATATTTTCATTCTCTGCCAATTGCTAATTGGGTAGCACTTGCCCTGGCACTACTATTTTCATTCCTTACAAGTATCTAAGTTGCTAACCAAGTTACTTTTCTGTAGTAGCAGGTAATTCATTTTTCTCCATGGAAATAAACATGTAGCACTCTTTTTCATGCTGTTTCATGATTCAAAAATACTAATTATTTCACAAATCCCAAGGGTTTTGCCTGATTCCTTATCCTCCCCAAGTTCCTTGTGAAATCCTCTAAATGTAAAAACTGATTTTAGACATTTAAAAAAGGAAGAACATTTACACATCTCTGGTGAGGGAGGGTCACTTACCAAGATTATCTTGCAAAATGAAATCATGTAGCATGTATTCATATTCTGTCTTTCCTCAGAAAGTGCTTTTGAACCTTACAATGGCCATAACAAGTAGGAGAAGGGCCTCATATATCACTGAAATATATAACCCCCGACATAAAAACAAGGCACTTCTGAACATCTGATCCTCATAAGCTTCCTCTTTAATGGACAGAGAGGTAAAATGAACACACAAAACTACCCTGCTGTCAGTATCTCACTAGTTTCCAAAGAAGGTGATCTGAGCTCTAGAGGTACCCAAGGGTCTTGTATCATTCCCCCAGGTTAAAAAAGAAGGAGTTGTAACATCGTGATGCCATCTTTGTCTATCTGGACAGCACAGACAGCCTGAGTTCTGCGACTCATATGATGTTGGTGCAAAGAAGGGAAAACTATCTATAAAAAGAAGAAAAGTTGCTTCCACAAATCCTGCCATATGTCTCTGGGTCAGTTAATTCCTGTCTGCACTCTGAGATAGAGCTGTATCTCGGCCTTACAAAAGGAAAAAATTTCAGTCTGTTTTGCAGATTTGGTTGTTTTCTGTTAAGTCAGCTTCTGTACCCTTTTTGCCAGCAGAGCCTTCTGACTTGTGCTGCCTGCTAACTTTGACTCAAGCCTGACTTGGCATTTCTCAAAACCAGGGAGTGTCTCCAGCGACTTCTGGGGACATTGGTTCCATCCTGGATTCCTCACCCTCACCACAGAAACGTGCTGCAGAGCATCATGACTATATTTATTTTTTTTCCCCCTAGAATTAAGTTTTTGTTGTTTGGCTTTTTTTCTCATGACTGAAGGAAACCCGGCTCAAAGTGGCTTGCGGGACCGTGTCAAAGGGAACATGCTGAATTTTTTTCTTTCTCTTCTTTGGAGTAAAACATTCTCAGGGGCTCTTGGATGGCCTTCCTTTTCACTCCCAACCCTGAATGAGGCTGCTGGGCAGCGTCAGCTCTGCTCTGTTGTGCTCTGCTCCCCAGTCCCATGAGTACCCAATGGAGTGACTGATACTGCAGCCTCTCCTTATGTGCACAGACCCTTTGAAGTCACTTCAAAGGGGTTGTTTGCAAAGGGGCTGCAGGTACCAGGCGGTTAAATATGGCCAAAACCGTCTCGACTGTTTAACGATTCAAACATTATTTCTTATGAGCAAACAGAGGCATTTTTTTTATATTGTTGACACTGATCCTCCAGCTTAGCAAAAGGCACTCGTGCAATATTTTCTGCCTCAATTTATCATCTGCCCTAGGCGTTCGTTGCACTTTGCTCATCATTAGGGAAGAAATAAAAGCCATTCACTAATCCCCAAACCACTTTGTTCCTCTATGGCCCTTCAAAGAGCAGGGCCCCTAAATGGTGATTAAGGACTCCGGAGAACTTTCTCAAGAGAGATTCCTTTGCGTCCCCGTATCAGGTAGAAGGAATTGAATTCTCAGGCTGGGCAGTTTTTTTAATTAATACCATGGGACTGAAAATAAAATAAAATAAAACAAAATAGGATAATTATATGGGGCTTTTAACCTTTTTATAGGCTTTTTATGTTACCTTGAAATAAAACCAACTCTCTCTGCTCAGTTTGTGGGTTTAGGGTGATGGAGTTAATTTGCAGGCTGAGGCAGAGATGACAAGGGTAGGACGTTAG
>NW_005054423.1:728444-730838 GCF_000277835.1 Geospiza fortis
TGAAGAAGCAAGAAGCCTTGTACCCTCTTGCGCTTGGCCCTGAGATGTTGTCTGCCCAAAGGCAGAGGAGCTTCAACTCCTCCAGCAACACGGGGATAGGAGAGGCCAGGATTTGTTCTGAGCCCCAGCCCCGCAGCATCTGCCAGACACTGGGCTTTGAGGCGAGTACGCTGCATCTCCGGGGGCAGCTGCCCACGTGTGCAGCATCCTCTCCCCAGCCCTGGGTGTTTGCTGATGGACATGAACCCTCAGCACCAGCAGCTGTGCCAAACACTTGGTTTTCTGCCCCCTTGGTGCAAGTTGAATTTTCTCATGTATGTGTAAATTGTGGGGGAAGAAACCTGACATCTGTGGTCATTTGCAGGGGTGTGAGCTGGGGGCTGGGTAGGAGTTCAGCAGAAAATACCCACCCGAAAAGTTGGAAAATTTAGAGGCCTTCTTTCTATTTTATGACATGTCTGGGTTTTATCTGGGTGTTTTTTCTTCTTGTCAGGAGCCCTTCTCTGTAAGCTTGTGCCTGATGAATACTGATCTGAGACATGACCTCTAGTTAGAAGTTTTCTCTCATTCCCTCCCAGGCTGGATGGTTGCATTTCTTATTTTCCTTTGAGCACAGCAAAGTTGTTTTTAGTTCTGATGCTGTTCTTAGAGGTCTGGGGACATAGGTGCATGTGTGGGAGAGTGGAGGCACAGCCACAAGTTGGAACACTTTGTGTCTCTGTTAGGGAACTTCCCCCTTTCACCTCCATCCCCAACCACAGAAAATGCAGGATTTCAGAAGAACCACTGCATGACAAAAATGAAATATGTTCCACCTCTTACAGCTGGCTTCAAAAGCTCAGTGTGATAGAAAATTGTGATGAGTCAGAAATACCCGTGAAATGGAAATAATTGGCATGCTTCTTCTTATGGTTGTGTTTCTAGGGCTGCTTTTTTGTGAGTCTCCATTTTAGGAGAACTTTAGTGGGAAAGTCTTTGTTGCAAAAAAAAAATTCTGCAAAAACACCCTCCTGGTATCAGTGACACTCTTGTTTAAAAAAAATTCATGAAGTCACCTCACAGGTAAAGGCAATGGCATTGGAGGTGTGAAGGGGCTGTAGAGCTGCCACCACTTCCATTGGGTGCTGCAGGAACCCTCCAGAAATGACTCCCAGGATGTCCTAGAAACTGGTGCTGTTGGTGCCTGTGAGAAGAGCAAGAGGGCAGTTCTGCAGCAGCAAGTGAGCTCTAAAGCTTCACTGTCGCCTGTAGTATCATGGTGCTTTGGCAGACCTTCTCCAAGGAAGACTGGTTTATGCATTTTGCACAAACCACTGGCTGACCTACTAAGCTGTAAAGCTGTGTTCTCCTCTTGAGTCAGGCCCTGTAGTAAGTCTGGAGTAAGCAGGTGTGAGCCGGTGGAGGCTCAGCAGCCCCAGCGGAGCAGAATTTGTCCCTTTGGTTTTTCTCACCCCCGGTGGATTCATCTGTCATTGGGAAGAAGCAGAAACTTATAATTAACAGAGAAACAGGAAGGGAAGAGCAGAGTTCAAAGCTGTCTGCCAAAAGAAAGCGATCCCATCCGAGTCTCCCATGATTGTGTCTGGGATGACAATCGCAGCCCAGCACTTCCAAGGACAGCTTATTGTTGTGCCGTGCTCCCTGTCCTCACCGCCGCTATTGTCCGCCTGCCTTGCCTCACTTGTTGAGCTGTAAGTTGCCAACCCAAAATTAGGACTCTTCAGGGGCTAAAGGTCAACCGGCAGCTTTGTGATCTTTCTGAGGATGTGAGTTATAATGAGATCACAGAAAAATTTTCAGATGATGAGCAGTGCAGTGGCCGAAGGGGTTTGCTTAGTGATAAGGAACAGAGCAAAACTGGGGGGCTGATCCATTCCTCTGGGTGAATTTCTATACAAGCGCCGGTCTCATTTCGTCCATATAAAACAAGCGCGGTTTAACCTATTTAAAATGGGGTTAAAAGGGGTCATAAATCTCTACAGGAGCTGAGGATCCGCAGAAAACTCGATCTGATCTCTTTTACATCTGTTTCAGGTTCTCAGCCTTATCTGCCTCAGCTGCCTTTGCTCTTTGTGGCCGCACACAAATGCCATTAAACAAAAGTCCTTTTGCCGGGGCTGAGTGGCAGGTATAGGGTGACCGTGCTGCGGGGGCAGCGGAGGCGGCGGGGGGGAGCGCTTGCCGCCGACAGCCCCCGCAGCCCGCCTGATTGACATTGTAAATCTATACAGAGGGGTTGTTTGAGGGGAGCCCGTCAGATTGACAGTGTAAATGTGTAACACACACACACAGCCTGGGAGAGAGGAGCCTGCCGGCGGGTGGGAGAGCGCCGGCGGAGCGCCGGTCACACGGAGATTGAATTACAGCTGCATTAGATCAGAGCTGTGGGGAAAG
>NW_005054423.1:730926-734372 GCF_000277835.1 Geospiza fortis
GGGAAAGGCGGGATGGCAGCCCCGCAGCTGGAGCGACCAGGCTCCAGAGGGGATTTTGCTGGCTTTAAGCGATACTTTTGAAGATTTGCAGGTTTATAGCGTTTCACTGCCACTGTGGGGAAGAATCTTAAGCCCAGCGTCCCCCTCAGATACCAGCCGCCCCTAATCCTTTTGATTGGCCATACACTGCCCTGGCATCCCACGAACCTGCGGCATTAGAGCCTCCGAGCCGAGGCCCGGGGCGGGGGGAGCCTGGAAAACCGAAACATTTTAAGCTCTATTAGAAAGGGCAAAAAGTCAGCGAGCTTTGAAATGAAGGCGCTCAGCAGGAGCGGTGGAAGCATTTCCAGGAGACAGCGGGAAGGCATTTGTTTTCTTGGCTGGCACCAAAGCGCCGGCTCGCCCTGCCGCGCACAATGCCTGCTCTTCTGTGGGGCCATCGCACCTCGGCAGCGACAGCCACCCTCTGTCCCCTGCCCCTGCTCCACCCTCTGTCCCTGTCCCTGCTCCCCGGCCAGCCGCCCGCAGGAGGAACCCTCGGCTCTGGGGGGAAGGAAGAGCCTCCTTGCTCTTCCTTTAATCGCCTGTGCTTGCACGGCTCCCCGAGGGCTGGATGGGCAGAGGTCAAAAAATGACCATAATGGCTCCTATCCACAGACCACTCTAAAAAAAATGAATTGTTATTTTTATTATGAAACCAACTTTTCAAACCAGTATTTTTATTTTATTTTTCAGTGTCTCCTGCTTTGCATAATCCCTTCTCTGCCCAGCTCTACTTGCAAACACTGGCCAGTCCATTTCTAATTTCTCAGCCTCCAGGCTAATTCTCACAAATCAAACTCAAGCCAAAGGGTGAAACAATGCCCGACACAGGAGCTGGGGCTCCACAGACTCCACAGTTCCAGAGGGCAGCTTGCCTCCAGCTACAGGGCAGGGTCTGACCCACATTTTACTGCACTTGAAGTCTCAGAGACTTACTGTGAGGCTGATCTGTGCAGCTTGGCTGAAAACCAGAGCAACTGGCAGCAAGCAGGGAGAGGCTTTGGCCAAGCCCATGAAGTTGTCCAGAACTGGGAAAGATGTACAGGTGTGCTGTGAGTTGTAATGAGGTTCCTGCTATACAAAAACCAGGGATATTTTTCTCCTGCTTTTCCCAGGTGTTTATAGACCAGACCAGAGGCCTACCCTCTCCACTAGTAAAATTTTCCCAGTAAAGGCAGATCCCTGGCACTGTCACATTTTGTCACAGTGAGCTGCAGACTGAAACAAGCAGTGAATGGCTTGTGCTCAGCATGAAGGGTACACAAACAAAAGGCCACTACACATCCTCTGCCCACACATCAACCAGGAGGGAAACGTCCCTGGCTTCAGGTAATTTCACATTTACAGACATCATAGCTCGTAGCAAAACCAGTCTTTCATTTCCATCTCTCTGACAGACCCAGGTCCTCAAAACCATTCAAACTCATCCAGGTTGGCTGACCTGGCCTGAATAAGTAATTCCCTCAGCTATGGTGGCAGAATTGCTGAGGTGTGTGGGATGGAGGGATGATGAACACCTTGAAAGGCAACTGCTTCAGCTGTATCAGCTGCAGCCAGACCAGCCTTGGGAGCCTGGTTCACAGCAGGATCCAGGATGGCACCAGGATCCAGGCTGGCTGGCTGGGCTTGGCCAGTCTTCCACTATTAACCAGGTTGTCTGGTTGCTCTCCAGCATGGTTTTAGTCCAGTCTCCAAAATGCAGAAGAGATAAGGCCACTCTCTTCTGAGGGGAAAGAAAGTTCAGCTGTGTGTATATAAGCTGTGTTGTGGCACTTGGCCTCATGAGTCCTGGTCTGTTTATTTAAGAGTATAGACATAGTTCAGGTAGAGTAAGCCCAGAGCTTCACAACAGGGGTTTGCTGCTCCCAGTTCACAGACAACCTGCCACCTGACAGGCTCTGACACT
Organism: Geospiza fortis; assembly: GCF_000277835.1. Lineage (NCBI taxonomy): Eukaryota > Metazoa > Chordata > Aves > Passeriformes > Thraupidae > Geospiza > Geospiza fortis. Next base: position 732,875 of record NW_005054423.1, read on the forward strand.
GCTTTGGTTCACAGGAAATTAAATCTCAAGACAGAGCCTGACTGACTCCACAAGGAAAATGTCCTCTCCAGTGCATCTTTTTCTCAGTCCCCTTGCTCACAGGCCAGCCAAGGTCAGGGAAAGACACATGAAGATGGACAGATCTTTATGTCTCCTTCTGTAAGAGATGTCTGTGTTACTCAGTGTGAGGGGATCTTTGAGCCCTGACTGCTTGCAAGCCTCATCCCCACAGGGTTTCTTCCTACCTATCCAGAGTTCCTTACAGTGCTGGCTGCTACTGTATTTTAAAAGTAAATATACAATACACGCTCAATGTCATTGTTGTTTATAGTTTGTTCACTTTTGTAAAGAGTGTAAGGATTGTTCTAGAAGTTGTTGGAAGATAGCAGAGCCCAGATTCATGTCATTTTGATATTCATACTCTATTACACTTATGAGACTTAGAAAGATGCGTGGGGCAGTGTCCCTCACTTCTCTATCTTTAATCTGCAGTAGCTACCATGGGCACAGCTGTGTTGTCACTGACCAAATCACTGCTTGATCTTGTCATTTTTCCAGGCCCAACCTTGCTGGAGGAGATCAACCCAACTTTCTGGTGAAGCTGATACAACACATGGGAGAGCCCTGGGGAGCAGGTGCCGCACTCTTTGGCCCACAGCCAGACCTCATCCAGCTAGCACTAACTGTGTGAAGATCCTTCTCCTTGCACACAGACACTTTCTTGCTGCAGTCTCCCAGCTCAGCCCAGGAGTGAAGACATTACTCCTTCAAGGTGACCCTGTAGGTCTAGGAAATCTTGTTCAGTTGCTCAAAAGCCTCGACTGGAAGGAGAGGAGGTGCTTCTCCAGTTTGTTGACTGGTTGGGGTTTGTCTCTGGTCACTTGCTGAACAACTCATTGATGCTGGTCCCTGCTACTGTCACCCAGGGGTAACCCTATGCTGGTGATCAGTGCATCCCTGTGAAGGGGCTGCAGGGCAGAGGGATTGCTTCCAGCCCCTTGCTCCTCATGCTGCTAAGCAGTTTGTTGTCCTGAAAAAGAGAGAAATTATTTCTTTAGAATGATCTGCTAGTTGGCAGCAGATTATTGCAGAAGACATTTTGTTGTACAAAATGTACAAAACAACAAAGACTATGAAAAACAGAGGCTTTTACACTGTGCAAGTTTTATAGTCTGAAAATTCTTCATGGCTTTGTGAGCCTTTTTTATGGCTTTTATGAGAGGTAACCATTAAATGAGGCGGGAAATCAGAGCTACAGATGCATTTGAGCCTCAGCCATGTTGACAGGTCTTGGCCTTTGGGTGAGAAGGTGCTGATGCAGCATGGCAGGGCAGGAGGCAACACAGGGTCCATTTGCAGTTTTGCAGTGGATGATCAAGGCTTACAGCACAAATATCTCACCTTTGAAATTCCAGTGCTAGCAGGACTGAATCAGTGTAAATCCAGAAACTCTGGCCATCAGAAGCTTTCTGTGGAGCCTTTGAGTAACAGCTATTCC
>NW_005054423.1:734407-734984 GCF_000277835.1 Geospiza fortis
GTGCTTCAGTTTATTTTGATGTTTTAATTATTTTACTCTAAATCATAATTAAAATAAAATTGCTGTTAAATAAATAGTTGTGAACTGCTCCTAGATTATGAAGTTGCCAACATTTCTGTGAATTCAGTTTGGAGTCTGCTTAGTGTCAGGAATTCTCCAACCCTTTTAACTTCAGAGAAGACCCACCCAACTGGAATATCAAGAAATAGCATGATGTCCTTCAAATAAGTTGAATTTATTGTGTCTGCATGAGATGCTGGCTCTTCATTTACCTGGAACAGCTAAATTTTCTCCTTGTTTACTACCTGCTTGTAATATAATTTCTCTTTTCATTCTCATGACATGTTAAGGATCGACAATTGCATTTTGTCTTGGGGCTGCTCCAGTTTTCATGAGAGATGCAGTCGTTCAGCTAGGGAACAATCCACAACTGTGACTTCTCTGCAGGACTCTCCTATCTCACATAACCACTGATCCCTTTCTGAGCTGAAAGCAAACCTCCGTGTGAAACACATTGATACGGCCACCTCAGCACACCCCTTTCTTTTCTTTTTTTTTTTCAACCTGAATTCCTGCT
>NW_005054423.1:735368-736865 GCF_000277835.1 Geospiza fortis
TCCTGCTGGCTCCCAATGCAAATCACTTCAGTCCTGCTTCACAATAGAGCAGGAAGGCTTTCCACTGGAAAAGCATTCAGTTTTGAAAGTGCTTGTGGAGCTTGGGGAAGCTCACAGGTTGCAGCCAAGCAGGGCAAGATCACACTTCCAGGAAAGTATGACTAACCCGATTTCCACATTGACTTAGCACACAGAGTGCCCTGGTAAATATAGCACCTCAGAGGTCATAGGGATGGGCTGCTGGGGGTAGAGTTCAGTTAATTTATGACCAGGCAGTGCAAATCAGGGCATTCTGCCCTTTGATGTCAACTCTGTTATCGGCACCAGCTCGCTGGGTGAGTGAGATTAGTGAGTGTGCATTATAAGGTTTCAGGGCTGGACGCTGTTTCCTGGATGGGCAGAAATGGGACAGTGTGCCTGTCAGAGCTGGTGGGCTGCTGATGGAGGAAAGTGTGTGGTGGGGAGGAGTTTACCAATGAAACAGCTTATTAGGGATGGTGAGGCACCAGAACAGGTTGTTCAGAGAAGTTGTGGATGCCCCATCCCTGGAATTGTTCAAGGCCGGATTGGATGGAGATTTGAGAAATGTGGTCTAGTGAAAAGGTCCCTGTCCATGGCAGTGAGGATGAAACTAAATGGTCTTTAAGGATCTCCTCCAACCCAAATCATTCTGTGATTCCATGGTTCTGTGGTTCTATGACATCTGCAATTGCACACTCCATGAGCTGTTTAACCCCCATGACTTCCAAAGGCTATTTACAGAGTAGCTGTAGGTGTGAGCCGGTTCTTCTGCTGCTGGCAACAGCACAATGGCCTGTGGTCCTCAACATCTATTTGCCTATAAGTTGTTCAGGGTGTTGCCTGGTCACAGAAGATAAATGTCCCTCTTCTCCTGTGTGCACATGCCACCCAAACAAGGGGTCATGTTTTGGATGCAGAGTCAGGACCCTGAGGGACTGAAAAAGAAGCTGGGTACTGTTGCCCTAACCTACTGTTGCTCCTCTGATCAGTCTCAGACAGATTCTCTCTCCTCCTTCATTGCCTGTTCCTCCTAACAATCTGTCTGGTACTTCTTTCAAAAACAGTTTCCTTGTATGAAAGCTAGTAGTGCAATGTCTCAGTATTTTCAGATAAAACAGTAACAGTTCTCTTTAAAACATAATGGTGTATGCAGAATGCACGGCTGGGCAATGCCTTGGCACTGCCTCTCCTTGGTGAACCTACTGTCCCGATCCGACCCAGGGGGGTACAGATGGCGGGGTTGATTTTTTGGTGCAAAAATAACCAATAAGGCACAGAGGATTTACAGCAACAAATCAGATACAGTTTTATTGAAAATCACAACAGAATAGCGTTGGTGAAAGGGGGGAACTGGAGAGAAGAGGAAAAGACAAGGAAAAGAGGGAGGAAGGAAAAAGGATATGGGTTATAGCTACCAAAACCGTGGTCTTGCTTCTCGCAGTCCAGCCGTCAGAAGTTCAGCGGGGTACCCGGACT
>NW_005054423.1:737195-752989 GCF_000277835.1 Geospiza fortis
AAGCCAGCCAGGCCGAGAGGCGGGGAGTCCAGATCCATTGTTTGGAATCAGGGGGCAGAATGTCCCATGAAGTCGACAGGTAACTACCTATGGAGACAGGTAGCTAAGAGGCACATAACTTCTCCACCCTGCACTGGCTCAACAGTTTTTTTGGTGGTCTTTTTGGCAATCGTGAGGCAGAAAAATGCAGGATTTCGGACAGACTCTCACACCTACCCAGTGTCTCCACAGCATCGCTGCTGGTGATGAGTGAGGACACCTCTGCCGTGTGCCAAAAGGTGCCTGGTGTGCCACCAAGCCTCCATGGGAGCTGTCCTTCAGTGACTGCAGTGCCTGACACAGCAAATACTGCATCACTGCCATGTTCACTTTCCTCTAGCTTTAATTAGAAGAGGAAAGATTTACAGGAGCATCGAAAGCATTAGAAGAAAATTTTCCACACTTCTGAATTTTGATTTCTTTCAAAGAAAAGACTACAGGAATTTGTATAGGAAAGTGTACACATACACCTGAAAGAAACAAACAGCAGTGTTTTGTTTACCATGTCCAAAATCCACTGGAAACAGGAGAGTGTCCCACTGAAAACACCATAAAAAGAAGAAATCTTGTGTAGCGGTTGAAGAAACAGAAGTGCAATCTAGTGATTAGAGCAGGTGCAGGACTGACAGAACGTCTTCTGGCAGTGATTTTACTCCTGGCCTTACCACAGTGTTCCTGTGTGCCTGGCCAGGAGCTGCAGGCCTGGACAGTAAGCATGTCTGGGGACACGCTGGGAGCAAAACTCTGAACCTGCAGGCAGAGCACTGGGAGCAGGACCTAGCTCTTGGAGCAGCTTATGAGCTGCTCTCATAATCCAAGCCAAGGAGTGTGAGACCATCACATGGCCTGGTCTGGGGCAGAGATCTGCAGGAGGGCCACCATGGGAATGTTGTCTCGTGATGAAGGGGACAGGGGCATCCAGTCAGCCACGGCATCACTGCCTCTAGGCAGTGTCTGGGGTTGCTGCAGCTGGGACAAAGCAGGACTTTGAGTTACGACTTTCTGATCCCAAATCTGGGGCAGCAGATCAGCATGTGGCCTCCTCCCTGATATTTGCATTTCCACCTCATGTGGTCACAGTGGAGATTACTGGATTTGGGAGACCAAATGCCCTCATTCAAGCTCACCTTAGGGGAAGAAAGGAAATGGGACTGAAATGCAGGTGGTCATTTGTGGTCTAATCAAAGGAGCTTCACCTTCTGCTCTCATCACCCTCTGGCTGAATTTCCTCTCCATAGGAAGGATAAGTGAGGTGGGTGAGGGAGGGACACGGATTCAGAGGCAGCAGCCACTATTTATACCCAGTGCACATTAAAGGTGACCGCTCTGGGCTGTCCATGTCCTCCTCACTGGCTGCTCACCAGGCTCAGATAACAAACAGCCCTGGCTGTTTGTATCCCTGCAGATCTGTGCCTGGGATTATCTGCTCGTTTGAAGTGATATTTAGCTGGTCTCAATCAGAAATCTGACCACATCAGGTTTGCATTAGCTTGTGCAGAGGTAGTAGTTTCACACACTGACATGGTAGCAATTAAGGGAGTCGCTACTGGTTCTTACCCCAGGGTACAACTTTGTTTTGTTCCTTGCAGATTAGTGAGGTTGCATGAGTTTCCACATAGTTTTCTTTCCTGTAGACCCTGGCTATTTCATGTTGAACCCTCTGGGACCATTTATTAGACCACACAAACAGTAATTATTTCCCAAAGAGGCCGACGGTGTTCCAGACCTCTTGCATGGCTAGTTATAAAAAATATTATGAATCTTAGCAAGGGAAGGAATTTTACTAAAGCCAAAGAAGCTAAAGAAACTACACAAATGCAGGGAATGAAATAATGTTGAATGGCAGGAAATAAATATCTCTTTAAAAAAACATCATTGTGTCTTTCTTGACATGGGAGGTGAGAGTGAAGGAGAGCACCTCCTGGGTCCCCCTTCATTTCCTCCCTTGGCTTCTTGCCTTAGTCAAAACCACAAACCTCATCTTCTCTTCATGTTAAACCTTCCTGAGGGACCCAATTATGGCCTGGTTGCTGCTCACATCATTTCACTGGGAGAACCCACATTTATTTTACAACTGAAGCTGAAGGCCTGATGTGCGGGGAGGGGCTGGATGTGACCCACCCTTGGAAACAGCGACTTACTATGAAAGAAAGAAGTTCACGTGAAAAAAAAAGTTAGATGCATAAAAACTGTAGCAAATCAAGAAAAACACACACACACACACAAGAAACTATCTGAGCTGAAACTCAGCCTCTTACCACTATGAAAGCAAATGCTTTCACAAAACCAGCTACTGTCAGATGAACTCTAGTATGTGACAGTTCTTCATCTAGGGGACCACATGCCTCTGTGTAGCAGCTGGAACAACCCTGTGTCTTGTGGATGCCATATAAAATGACTGCTGTTCATTACTTTCTGGAGTTCTCTCCTACAATATTCTGAGGCAGTCATGCAGGGGAAGTATCTTATTCCAAGCCCATTGTGTTTCTCTTAGCATTTACATGAGTCAGGACTGAATTATTTTCATGTGAATTGAGGGATAAAATTCACATCTATTCACTTCAAAAATGTAAAATTCCATAGCCAAATTTTCTTCAATCTTCTAAACCAAACCATAAAAATACAGGAAGAAGAAAAATTAATAAAATAGCAATTTGCTGCCTGGCCAAAGGCAATAGATTATCACGTTACCCCAATATCATGTTAACATCCACTAACTTAACGTCATTAAATCATTTCACAGCAGGTTGACATTTATTGATCTCAAATATATAGAGTCACTTACTGCAAGTGACCTAAGCTACCATTGCTATTGGATGACTTGGGCAACTCCTCTCTGCTGAGTGTCTCTTCCAGCTCTCTGAAGAGCTGTCATTGCCCATGCACAGGACTGGCCCCAGCAAAGCTTCTAGATGGGAACTCGCCAACGCTGGATGCTTGGCATTGCCACAAGCACAGCAAAGCAGAGGGAGTGGACAGGCACAGCAAAGTCAGTATGAGTGTTCTCAGTTCTGATGCCCACACTTTGGAAGGCTACAACATACAAATACAGCCAGCACATGAAGCAAGGAGGCTGGTGTTTCTAACAAGCTCAGCTCGGATCTTTGCAGCAATTGCCACAGTAGCTGTTAAGTCCGTAGATCTTTAGAAAAGCAAACATTATAGCTGTGTGTTTGTATCATGGCGAATCCAGCTGTAAGCCACCAGCTGAGGATTTTCCTGAGAGAGTGAATGGCCTGCTGCAGAGACCTGACTCCTGTCATGTTTTTTAGCTTGGGAAGCGATGCTCCTGCCACTTGTGCCTCTCAATGCAGCTGGCAAGTGAGAAGCAGTTCAGTGCCACGCAGCTTTCCTTCACTGGCACATACTGGTGACAGGCGGTCTTTGGCACCACTTGGCAGAGGTGTCTGTGTCAAGGCTGGATTTCCACAGACCCAGTTCTGTCTCTAACAACATCTGGACAGTGCTGAGCTCCAGGTCAGGAAGGTCTTGGCTCGAGCAGCTGCAAACTCTCCCTGGTTAGGAGTCAGTCCATGGGTTTCTTAGCTGAGAAAGTGTACTTTAGCTGGTCTCCATCAAACTCATCGTCCACCAGCAGCCATGTGGTGGTGTGAATGAGGCCTCTGGGAAACCAGCCACAGTTCTTGGTAGACTTGTCCTGGCTCTTCACAGCAGGGGTTACCTGTTAGTACTTCCTGCACACTGCTACACATAGGCTCTGTTATGGGGAGCACTTCACCTTTTCCAGCACCAGGGAATCCTGAGGACTGTTTGTCTGTCTCTGTAATTAATAGGACTATCTCTGACATTAGCAGGAAAATGGCTATTTTTATAATCTTGTAGCTCTTAAACTAGGAAAGCACTGTTGTATCAAGGAACACAGTGTGTGTGCATGTGCCAAGAGATTTCATGGATAATATAACAGTTATGGATTTAATGCCCTCCTCCACATTTTCACCGACAGAGTGAAAAGCAACAGAGCATTTTCCATGTTAGCGGCCTGAAATCCAAACAGACTCCTTGTCTTCCTCCTGGTTGAAGTTTAGGTACTGTTTTCCTTAACAAATCACAAGTGAGAAAGACTCCAATAAGCACAATTTCAATGGCTTTCTAAACTTATCCCATGGCAGAGCAGGCATGTTGTATTTTCTAGGGCTTACAGGGTATTAAGACAAAATGAACTGGCAGTTCAAAGGAGGCTGGGAACAGAAATTCTTGTTCCATTTATTATACTATTTCTGATGGCAGCTACCACTTGCATTCCTTGCTGTTTACTTTTGAAGAGGTCAACAGCCAGTGTCTGCAGGAAGGATGTCCCTGGGAGTTATAATATTCTGACTGTGTGGTTCCTTCCAGCAGCTTCTGTCTTTTATTGGTCCAAGGTAGTTACCATATTTCCATATTTTGTTTTCTTCACTGCATCTTAAATTATGTATATATGTATATATGCTTCCCATTAACCAAAGCCCCTCCTCCGTACTACTTATGAGAAAGTGTAACAATGATGATATCGACTTCCAGTTTTGAGCCACAAGATTGATATTCCTCCAAAGTAAATACTGGCCTTGGCGGTGCCACAGTCAATATTTACTTTGAGTAAAATAAATCTTGCTGACAACCAAAACCTGAAGTCAATATTGGCTTGCTGTAATCCAGCTGGTATAAAGTAATCAGTTTCCTTTATAATACCTGAATGCTTTATGCAAATATTTTCAAGTTAAAGGTGGACTCTACATTCCTGGAGTTGTAAATGCAGTACTGAAGCCATCCCCCCATTTTCAGTCATCACAAACCTGAGAACTCTCCAAGAGAGAGTATGAAAGCTCTCTTATCTCAGAAACAATCTGTGAGTGACTGATTAACTATCTCGTCTGTGTAGTTTGAGGCCCAATACTTCAGTGTCTAAGAGTCTTATAATCCTTAAGAAAGGCAAAGTTAAAAAAAAAAAAAAGGGAGTACCTTTTACTAGAGCAGGCAATGTAGCTGAGAAAGTGGGTAAACTGGATACCCAAAACTTAGATCTAAAGATATGGACTCTTCCAGAAAACCCTGCATTTTGTTTATTTATACCATTACGTCTACAGCAATATCATTGCTGCTACTACCTCTAAGGATTGAAATAATATTTTCCTCCTAATCCACAGGGAAACACTTTAGTACTCAAAATAGGTACTTTTAAAATGGAGTTCCTTTGGCAACTAAGTTTCAGCAACCATCTCATTTGTCTGCTTTGCTGTTTATGTATTTATTGATCAGACACTCCAAGCTCAATAATGTTGGCTACCACCTCACTACCTTTGATGAATGCCAAATTCAAATTAATGGATCTCCTACAGGTTTATGCAAACCTGGTGAAGAAAAGGGCCCTAGATTGGTTGTCCTCTGTTGGCCATGCCAGAGGATTTGGTCTGGGTAGTCAGCATGCCCAAGCCCTCTGCCCACTGCAGCATCTCCTGCTTCCTGCCCATGTGTCAGCCTGTGGGTGCAGGCAGCAGCACCATGGAGCAAACTGGCAGGTACAGACTCTGGGCCAGAATCAGGATGTAGAGCATTGCTCCACAGAAAACAAGGTTTGATTAATTCTGCTGACTGTGGAAAAACACCATTTAAAAAATTTTTGTGTTTAACCAAGTATATTGTAGCAGTACACACACCAAAAGAAAGTTGAAATGAGGTCGTTCATTTAATTTGTAGTTCCAGAAGGGGTGGGCATCGTCACAGAACATTTTGCAATTACTGTGACCAATGTACCCAGAAGTCTCTCTTTTAGCTGGAGCTCTTTTCCATTGAGGTGACTGTTGTAGGCTACTGTGGCCATGAAGTCTGAGTGAAGCTCCCTCAGGCTCATATAGGCTTTGCATATCAGAACACAACTCATGAGCCACTTTCCATATTCAGTGAGAAAACAGGAAAAAGAACAGAGAACTTTCGAATGACTCACTGATGGGCTGGGTTTTTTTGTTCTAGTTGGAGCTTTTTAATTTCTAAATATAAATAATGAGTTGCAAGGACTAAAAAATAATTAACTAGATTTAGTTCTGAAGAAGCCTTGTAATTGTTACAGTGCACTGAGTTGCTTTGCTAGATTATTTTTCCTTTGGTTCAGGTTACTTGTGCAAAGATGTTGGTGGTCCTCACATATTCTTAAAAGATATCTGAACAGAGCACTCACCACTCCCTGCAGTGCAATTCTGTCTGATTAGCAATCTCTCTGGGAGGTCAGTATATGGAGCAGTTTGTGAGTTGCATTATAAAAGAAATAAATACTAAGAAATTATAATGCTTACAGTCAGTGGAAGACCACAGGTGCAAAAGGCAGCAGACTCTATCAACTGTTAGTGCTATGGTAAAGCTTAGTGCTCCCCTCAATAATACTGCAGCCATTCCAAAGGAGAGGGATGCTGTCCACCAGGAGGAGGAAGATCTGACAGGACATGGCTCAGGGCTATTTGCAAAGATATCAACCTTGAGCCAAGTCAGGGATTATTTAAAGGAAATGATGAAGTTAATGATGCACATGTGAATGCCTCCCATATTTCTACATGGCACCTTCCTCACTCGTCACCAGTTTCCTGAGTAAAGCAGGCCATGATGCAGGGTGGATTCTGCAGGTCTTTCCCTCTCTGTTTCTCCACATTCACAGTGGGTGAGCCTGACTTCAGGGCAGACTCTACTTTCCAACCTGCTAGAGCACCAGAAGTGCCTTCTCATCTGCAGGGGCTGGGTCACCAGCTACTTGCTCACCTCTCCTTAAATTCTAGCTCTTTATCTCATTGAAAGCTAGACTGCAATTTACTTACCAAAGCAATTGGAGCTACTGCATGGATGTGAAGTGTTTGTAAATGACAAAAGCAGTTATGAGCAGAAAGCCAGATGTGCATGATGGTACAAGGACACCAGCTCTGAAGCCTTGCACAATAACTGTAAAATGCTTCTTTCCATCGCAGGAAAAAATACCTGCTTTTCTCTGGGCCAGCCATTCAGTCTGTACCTTCAATAATGCAAAATATCATCCTGTACCCTGAGCTGAAGAGGCTGTCATGAGACAGGTAACCCAGAAAGAGGGTTCAGTTTCTAAAAAAAACAGGGTTGGGGGATAACATAAATGACAACATCCAAGTATTAAAGTGACTCTCACAGAGATGCCCTTTAAAACTGAGCTGACTCACAGGGAAGCATTTCACTGTTTCCGAAACACAGGACTTGTTTTCCTCACTGAAAGGACAGGAAAACCCCAAACCAAACAGACTTGAGATATTTCAGTTCTCTGTGACCAAGTGAAAGCAAAATAAAAGCATAGAAATACTGGGATTTCCCAGAGGAAGGAGATTTGTGCCTAGCTGCAATCCCACAATGTCAAGGCAGACTGATAGCTCTTTCTTTGGGCCTTACCTTTAACTGTACCAGGAAAGCACAGGCCATACTTGCACTAAGCCTGACTGTGGTCATTAGCAGCACACCTCTGCTTTCACAAGCTTGTGCCTGGTGAAAGGGAAGCAAACACAGATTTAGATTGTGTTGTGTTTCTGGGTGAGTGCTGGGCAGTACTCCCATGTCAGAGGTTCGGCCCTGCCTCCTCCTGAGCACCTGTGCCTTTGCTGAGCCCGACCATAGCAGCGCAGGCACCGGGCACTCCAGGCCGCGGCTGAAATGGGAAGAGCCCCAGCTCCGATGCTCCCTGCAGGGCTCCCTGGCCGCCCAAGCCGCTGCCCAGCCCGGCCCTGCCCTTCCCGGCGCTGCCCTTCCTGGCTCTGCCCTGCCTAGCCCAGCCCAGCTCGCCCTTGCTCGCCGCTCTCAGCCCCGCTATTTCCTCAGCACGGGTGCAGAACACGGGAGTCACTCCAGAGCAGCAGGACGAGGACTGTCAGTGCCAGAGGAGCACGGCCCTAGGGCTCGCTGGCTGCCTGAGAAGGACAGCGGGGGTCGGTGGGACCCTGGCAAGTCCTACAGCTCCTGTTTGGTGCCTGTGTGGGCTACGTGCTGCCTGTATCATCTGAGGGGGGCCCAGTGTGCTCAGCATTTGAAAAGCAGCAGAGCACCAAGGCTATGGGCAGAAGGATTTAGAGATCCTTCTAGGATTTAGAGAAGGATTTTTGAGATCTAAAAGTTAAAAAAAAAAAGCACCTAAACCAAATCCAGTGTTGAGCCTAAAACCTGATCCATGCGCAGGTAGTTGGTGCTGCTGTGTGACTTGGCCCTGCTGTCTGACGCCTGCTCTAATAGGCAAATGCCATGACTCAGGTAATCTTCCCTCTCTCTCTCTCTCTCTCTCTCTGGGTCAAATTTCATTTTGCAAGCCATGGCATGAACTAGCTTAGCCTTGCAATAAAAAATGGACTCACTTCCTAAGGGTAGGCTAAAATAACCTGAGGATTTTTTTTTTCAAATGGTGCTTTTACATTCTTAGCTACAACAGAAAGACATTGGGGATTTCTTAAGATTAAAAAAAAAATTAAAAAATCAGGTTTGTTAAACACAGATGAGATGTTCTTTCCAGCCCAATTTTCTCTGCGTCTCTGAGTTGCTCCTTTTCAGAAGAGAATCTGTGCCTCTCCGGTGTCTAGTGCTTGACAATCAGCACTTCTTCTCTCTTGCCTGAGTGGTAAAGCCGGGGGGAGGGAGAGGGCTGAAAGTAAAGCAAAGAATTGTTCAGATTGCCTAGATCCCTCCAGGAAGTGATCTTTCTGCTTTTACTCCAGACACACGCCTCCCAGCTAGCCAGCGGCTCCAACTAATTAGCACACGTGATGGGAATAGGAAACAAAGCCACAAACAATAGTAGCGTGGGAACGCAGTGTAAACTGCAATTACATAGCCCCCCCCCCTCCTCCCCTGCCCGCCCCCCACTCTGCCCTTTTCCAAATAAATAAATAAAGGCATAAATAAATAAATAAGTGTATAAATCCGAAATAGCTGCCGACAGTGCAGCAGATAAGCGTGGGAGGCAGTGCAAACTGAGGCTGGGGAGGAGGTGAAGATCGGGGTTTGCAGGGCGAGCAAGAGCCAGCTATTATTGTCATTCCATACTTCAAGTATATCCAGGCTGCTTCGTTTCCTTTTGTTCAGCGTTGGGGCACAACAGAAAAATCTGTTTGGGGAATTTCAGCACTTGCCAGGTCATGGGGGAGGTCACTCTACTTTTGTTGGGAGAGAGGCAGAAGAAGAAAGAGGGCAATCAAATATCCTCCTTGAGACAGCTTACAAGCACATGTCTCATGCTGTCAGGGGGCTAGGCTCCAGTGTGACACTTCCAGCTTCTTGTCCTCCTGCCAAGCTGAATATGTTTGGTATACGTTATATATGTGAGAAGTGGTCAGCACTTCCCTGGCCAAGCCCAGCTTTAGGACGCAGGATAACGGGGCTATTGTGTGGGATTAAACACATTTGCTGTGGTGTAAGCATTAAGAGCGTGTGACTGTTTGCACTTGCTGTAGAGCACCGCCATTAACAGTGACTGTGGAGGTGCTCCTGGAGAGCTCATCATCCTGGCATCTCAGTGCCTGCACAGTTATGTATTGAGAGCCATGTCCCAGAGGTTTGGTTTGCTGACAAGTAAACACAAGGGATTTTTATCATGGCTAGAGCAGTATGAATCAAGAGAGGCCTGGGTATGCCTAGAAAGTAACTGCTGTAGCTGACCTGGCATGCTGCTTTGATAGTGTCTTTTCTCATATAACCGAGATTTTCTGGAATAAATCTTTCAGATGGGGGCTGTTTTGGAAGAAAACTATTTCCCCTGGAATAGTTTTTCATTTTTAGAAGCAGCTGAAATGAAGGTTACTCAGAGAACAGTGGATCTTTACAGGGTACAGGTTCTGCCCTGCTGTACTGGTCAGCTCTGCAAGGTCCACAAGTCTTGACTTTTCTGAAACTGACAGGAATGCTGCTGTTTTTAAGAACCATGAGGAAGACTGAAGTAAAGCAAGTCACAGGAAAATACTCTCAATGTCAGTGCAGGATGTTACAAAGCTTTCATGGCACTTCAAAATTGGTTTGAATCTCAAAATTATAACCCCTCAACATGGAGTCAAAATGCTCAAGTCAAATGGTAGGTACAGTATCTAACTCCGTTCTAGCAAAATCACAGTGACACTTCTTTTCTGTCTTTTATTTTTTTCCTGGTATTCCATAGGGAAGAGGCAACTGATGATAGGATTTGGTTTTGGTGTCCTCCAATATCCAGATACTCTGACTGTCTGGAATAAGGCTTTACATTCAAACCAGTCAAGCTTAGTCATTACCTAAAGTAGGCAAATCAAGTTACTTTGCCAGGACCTCCATGATGAAACCTCAGTCAAAGCCCTGACCAACTTTATGGCAATTGAAAATCCCTGGCACTTTTTCACTCTTGTCACACATGCTAAACATCCCCTCACAGTTCATCTCTCTGTGGCTGGGGAGTGTCTCCTGCAGTGGCTGCTTCTCCAGGTCCAGCTTTTGCTCAGGTGGCTGATCCCCGTGGGACAGCAGCTGTCTGGTAAAGCCTAGGGCAGAAAGGTGTGAGGTGAATACAAGTTATCATCTGAGAGAGAACAGATGCTCTTCTGGGAGTCAGTGCTCACCACTTCAGATACAGGGTATTCACCATTTTCATTTAACTCATCTGTGCAATGGTCTTAATAGCTGGTACCTTCAGAAGTCATGGATTAATACTTTGATTTGCTTTATTCTAAACTGCCCTTACTAACAGCTAAAGGGCATGCTCCAGTTTAATTTTTATTTTTTCACAATGATTTTCAGTTCAAAGAAACTTTTTTAGGAAAAAATACTATTTTTATTAGCCAAAAGTCAGGTTTTCCCCTTGAAAGAGCATACTATAAAAATAGTTTTCATGGTAAAACAGAAGGTCTGGGAGTTGTTCTCTGTCCTACACCTCCTAGCGAGAATGAGTAGTACACACATATTTTTCTCAAAGCTGCATCTTACTGGCAAAGAAAACTCAAAGTAGGTCTCAGACTGTAAAGTCTTCAGAGCAGGGACTTCCATATATCACTGTATATGTGTATGGTTTGAACACTGCTTTTAAAACACTGAAGTTGTAAAATTGCACAGGAAAACAGCTAGTCAGGCTGTTCCTTGATGGACTGTGAAGATTTCAACAGCATGAAACCAGAGCAAGTTTCTGCATTATTATTCCTCAGTCCATTAATGAGAAGCACTGTAGGAACAGAACAAAACTATTTTGGCAAACTCCAGAGAACTTGGTTATAAAAAGTGGGCAAAAGGAAAACCTGGTTTTACTCTGTGGTATTTGGTGCCAACTGTACTGTGATAGTGAGGAGTGATCACTGGTGTAAATGAACTATCCATTTACAGTGAAATTGTCACCATGGTGGGATGGTGTCAGTAGTTGACACAATTTTGGGGCCATTGTCCCCTCTGGATTTGGCAATGCTGACAGAGGCTGTCCTGCCAATAATATGTTGCTGACTTTTTGTGTGATTTTCCACAAGGTGCACTGTTATACATATGGACAGGGTGTCACTTTCCCGTGATTAAGATCAAAGGTGGTTGCAAGTCAAACCAGAATTTCCTACACTGTGCCGTGTCAAGTTTGCCTCCTTTTGCATCTATTCTGAGACAGCCATTAATTAACATGACCTGGCACTTTTTCACTCGTGAAAAAGTGGTGTCATTCTTCCTGTAGGGTCTTCCTGTGTCTTGTAGTGTCTTTCCACAGGACAGCCTGTGCTGTGGAAATGGAAGAAGGGATATTTATGGAAGAAGCTGACATCTGTAAGAGCCTTAGGTCAGAGGGAACCTTGCATAAAAAGAGAAAAGAGGCAAAATTTATTGGAAAGAAAATCAGGTAATAAAATAGCCAATCTGCCTCTTCCCTCCTCAATCACAGGGCCGATGAAATATGAGGTAGCTTTGCCTGTCAGCAGCTTGAATGTGGATTCACAGATTAGCCTTTTGCACAGGTCTGGTTTTGGAGATGAGCTGAAGCCTAAGCAGGAAAATGCAGAGAGTACCTGTTGGAGCCATCCAGAACAGATATCTGTTTGCACTGCTGCTCTTACTGTGCTGACAGTGCTAGTCTTGCTTATTCATAGCTATACACTGCTTCCAAAAGATGACACTTGAAACTCATCCTGCAGCAGAAGCACTGCAGCGGGAGCATTCTGCTTACAGTAAAGACTTTGATGTAAATATCATTTATCCCTGTCCTTGGCCAGCTTGGAGACAGCAATGTCCTAATGATCTGGCTATCACTACAGATGCATGGGAATGTGTGAGGGTTATGTCCTTCTGCTGCAGCAATGGCTCCAGCACAAAGACACTCAGTGCCTGCATGGCAGAAGCTGGGGCCAGTGTGCTTAGAGAGCAGCCCAGCCTAACTTCTGAGCTGCCTGTTTGGACCTCTGGCATGTGCAGACAGCAGTGTCAGAGTTCAGCTCCTGAGGAAACATATTTATAGTCACAGTACTGCTAACAGATCATGCAAGGAGTCTAAAACCCACCTCTGTCACTCCCATTCATGTCTCCAGCACTTCCATTTGACCTGTGATAACTAGTTTTGCCTTGTGTCAGTGGCACCAACAATCAACACTCAGCCAAAACTCCGTAAAGAAAAGAACAAGATTTGGAGCAACAACCTCTTGCTTGCAGAGCTGGTGCTGCAGCTGGATACACGCAGGGAGGAGAGGTCAGGGGGGAGCACTGATGTTTTTGCCTGGCTGCAATGTGAGTGCCAGAGCCACCAGTTGAATTGGGCACAGTTACCATAGCAACAGCGAGTTTCCGGGACTTGGGGTGACAGGTTGACGGGATTACTCTTCAAAGCACTTGCTCTCTTGGGAGAGAAAACCTAAAGGAAGGGGATGGGAGTTAATTTAGCACACACACACTGGAGCAAGGGTCAGCAGTGGCAGGTCTCTGCTGGAGGGAAGCCTGCAGCAGCAATAAACAGCACAATTTCAAGCACTTTGAGTAGCACCGAAATCACTACAGGGGGGCGTCCAACAAAGAAAAATGTGGGGTGCACACAAAAACTAGCACCACTCCCTTCCAAAGGACAGTTGCCACAAGAGTTCCTGCATGTCTTAAACCTGAGTCTCTGCTTTGGTGTGTGGGCTGGATGTGGCTGTAGACCCTGGATCTGGAAATGCTGAGTTGTGCCAGACCTGGAAGCAATGGGGAAATTGGGGCAGGGGGGAGTAGCAAGATGGGGCAAGTCAAGTGTGGTGGTGTGTGTGATAGGAAGGAGTGTAAGATGAAATATTTGGGTGGTGGGGTGGCTGAGGCACAGCATGGCTGCAGTAGGAGGTGGGCATGTAGAAGGTAAGAGGGCACTGCAATGTGAAACGGAAAAGGGAGGCACAGTGACAGTGTAGGGGACAAGAGGGAAGGCTGTCATCTCCTAAGGTTCATAGCCTCATTGGTGCAAAGCTATCAGTGGGGGCTGAAATTCAGTTCTATTTATTATGTACTGTTTTAATTTCCTTGGGCTTTGCTGAGCAATGGGCTGCTCTCCTGTCTGCCCTTCTGGTGAGAGAGATGTATGACAGCGCTGTCTTGGTGTGATGGTAATTGTGAGCTAATAAAATTTCTCTTTGGGCCATGGTTAACAATTAGACCAATGCTATGGATCCATGCCCAGCACCAGAAAAGCACAAGAGCAATTTAAAGCTGGTTTTGCTGTCTGCTCCTCCTAGTGCTGGATGGGGAGATTGAAACCACACACAGGCAAATGTTTCCTATCTTCCCACAGCTGCTGATAGCCAGCTACTATTGCTCACACTGTTTGGAGGCACAGCTACACTCTACCTGCCTGGTCTTGTAAATCATTTGCAGAAGTCAGTGTCTACACAAGCTCAGAAAGCTTCTCTGGAGGCTGCCTGGCCCCAGTGGTTCACAGAGCTAAAGATGGGGGCAGTTCCAGGATCCAGCTGCTGGGAACCTGGGTGGCCACACCTCTACTCCCAAGCAATCGATGCTTAATCCCAAGGAACTTCTTCTACCATGTTTGTTTTCTCCACAGTAGGAGAAGATCTATATGTGCCTGGATGGGAGAACTCAGATGCATAGTCTGCAGGCCAGAAAGGCATAAATGTCACTGTACCTTTCACTGACCTGTAAAAGCAAGTGGTGCAGGCACACAAGTTTCACCACAAAAATATAGAGGCTGGGAAGGTGGATGTAATAAAAGTGCTGACACAAACTTAATTAAAGCACTGCAGAAAGGATAGCTTTGTGAAAAAAATAATGTGGGAATAGGAGGTTTCTGTCATCTTCTGTTAGCTGCTTACAGGTGGCTACCGGACTGTTTCTATCTTCTTAACTGCAGGTCTTTTACTACTTTTAGCTTGGTCCCTGCTTCCATTTCCCTCCTACTTGAGATGCTTTGCAAAAATATGGGCATTTCCATGAAATCTGAGGCAACCCTGTGCTGGTAACCTAAACCAATGGGAAGCTGAAGGTAATTATCCCAGGGCCTTAGAATGGGAAAATCTGGGTTCATCAACTCTTTGCTCTCACACGATGCTCATCTTGGTTGTCCTCCAGTCCATCTGATTGTGAAACGTGGAAGAATCAGCTTAGAAGGGAGCCTGAGTTGAAAGGCTCCATGTAAATGAAAATTTAATTGTTATGAAACCACCTCAAAGAGTGCACCCTCATTTCGCCTGTCCTATTTTGCCTGTACCTCAGCCTGAGAAAGCTGGCAGAATGAAGAGGACTTGCTGGGGGAATGCAGCATTCAGGCTGAGGGCCCTGCTGAGTGCAAGGCAGCATGTACTCACAGTAAGCGTGCCAGCCAGACTGCCACACATCCTGTATCCAGTGCTGACCTTTCCTGTCATTCCTCCCTCCTTGCCAGCATAGGCCATGTGCTTTCAGCTTCTTAAAAGCTGTTCCTGCTTCTGCCCACTGCCACAATACATGGTGGGGGTAGTAAACAAGAAAAGGATGTGGCTGGCAGATTTGCAGTTTGGAAGGGTACAGGAAAGAGGGATGCCTTGATTTCCCTTGCATTGCCAACAAACTGAAAAACCCCAAGGTTTTTTTTTTTTTTTTTTTTTTTCTTTTTTTTTTGTTTTTTTTTTTTTTTTTTGAAAGAGGGCAGGCTACCTTTGCCAAGGCTTTTCCTTTTTCTTTTAGCCTGGAAAAGAGGATCGGGATGATCTTATCATTCTCTAGAACTCCCTGAAAGGAGCTGGTAGCCAGGTGGGGATCAGCCTCTCCTCCCAGGCAACCAGCAACAGGACATTAGGACACAGTCTTAAACTGTG
The DNA here is from genome assembly GCF_000277835.1 of Geospiza fortis. Taxonomy (NCBI): domain Eukaryota; kingdom Metazoa; phylum Chordata; class Aves; order Passeriformes; family Thraupidae; genus Geospiza; species Geospiza fortis. The sequence goes on from NW_005054423.1 coordinate 752,468, forward strand.
CCACGTGAAGTTCAGGTTGGACATGAGGAGGTATTTCTTCACAGCAAAGGTGATACCTGGAATGGGCTGCCAGGGAGGTGGTGGAGTCACCATACCTGGAGGTGTTTAGGAAAAGAGTGGATGTGGCACTTAGTGTGGCACTAGCCATTGTCTGGTTGACCAGAGGTCTCTTCTAACCTCATTTATTCTGTGATTGTACTCACTCAGCTCTCCCAGGCCCTTAGGGAAGCCCCCAGAAGCTTCATCAGCCTCTACAGGGTGCAGTGACTCTTCTGAGCTCAGGCTGCTGAGGACCCCAGCAGAAGGGGCTGGCAGAAGGACTGGTGGGAGCCCGAGGGTGCTGCCCTGTCCTGTCCATCCGCACAGGATCCACAGCACCCACACCGGCTCCCCAGATGGGGACGTGCCCATTCCCACCCCTGCCCTAACACCATCCGTCCGTCCATCCGTCCATCCATCCATCCATCCGTCCATCCGTCCATCCATCCGTCCATCCGTCCATCCGTCCATCCATCCATCCAT